>NC_062222.1:102082672-102399338 GCF_902686445.1 Sciurus carolinensis | reverse complement strand
AATTATTGAGTTGCACAATCATGAGGGAAATATGACTAGCACAACTTATCTGTATTTTATTAGAATAAATAAATAAGATCAATTGAAATGTTGCCACATTTTTTTGATACCACTTATTTTTGTGAGTTATATCATTACCATATATTCTTTTTGTGTAGCAAAGTTTCCAATTCCTCCTTCACAAAGATGGAATATTTGTGAATGTTCTATTCCTGACTACCCTACTTCTTTGCTGATTGACCTTGGGAGCACTGCTTCGCCAATAGGGGCCTCGGTGTCATCATTTAAAAAATAAGGACAATGGTAAGTGTCTACTTTATAGAACTGTAAAAAAGGATTAGATGTGCTAATACATGTTAAAACAATTTGAAAAGTGCCTGGGACATATTGAGCATTAACAAAGTGTTAGCTGTATTAATAACTAACACATTCAATTTTTTTTAACCTGACACTTTTTTTTTTTAACTCATTGCCACTGATGGAGAGAAAGTCCTTCTACAGCTAGAGGTACAAAGCTTAAAGGTGTTAAAACATTAGGGAGTTACATTGGTGTGAATAAATTTTAATCAAAGTGAAAATGAGGGCATGAGTTTGCTGGTAGTTTCAATGATGGATGGAGTCCAAAGGTCAAGGTAACTAAAAATCAAGTCAGAAAGTTAGTAAAAGAGGAGTTTGGAGGCTGAGACAAACTTTAAAGACTTTCTGATTTTGCCTGAGGCCTCCCCTTCTCATTGTTGCTGCAGGAAGGAGTCCTAGGTGGGAGCTGGGCCTGGACCTGTGATCCTGCTCTTGGCTGAGGGGACTTCCAGAGGTGCTAAGCCCAACTGTGAACTGTCTGGGTGGCAACTACTAGGAAAACCTGGCAGCGGGATGCATGTGAAATAAGAACTTCTAACTTGAGCCCTGCTTGCCTAGGGCTGAAATTTAATGCAGGATTAGGCCAGAATAAGGTCAGGGTGCACCAAATAATCATGCTTGACTGAGAAACAGGAAAGACCAGACACAGGAACCAGGCAGTTCCCAGGGAGAGGATTTGTGGGCATGCATATATGTCATCCAAGGTGAGTATGTTCTATTAATATGCCACAGTTTATGGGTCTGACCAAACACTGCTTTACCTTAATTGTATTGTTTCAGATTGTTCCAATACTAGGGCAGCTCATATGTTTATACTCTCCAATTAATACATATTTTTCTCCATAAAGGTGACAAAGTGCCTTTTCTCAGTTTTTAAGATTGATGCCTTAATCTAATTTTACATGCTTGATGAATGTGTAAGTACAAATCTTCACACCAACTATTCATAGTGTATAGGCTTCTATATAAACTCCTCCCAACCAATGAAAGTTGATTTTTAAAAAAATATCTCAACATACCAAGAGAAAAATAAAAAAGCCATGACAGAAGGTGTAATAATAGACATCCAAGTGCTCTATGCTCAGCTCTATGAAATTCTAAAATTTTGTCAAAAAAAATAGATAAAACATTACATATAATTGAAGCTTCCAAAGTACCCCTCCACAGTTGGCCTTCCATCTTTAAAAGTAACTTATCACTCCATGCATATTTATGTATTATTATTGCATATATGTATATACACAATAAATAACATGCAACATTATTTCTTATGGTTCCAATATTCTATACATAGTATCATGAAAATTTTTTAAAATTAAAGTTATGTTTTTGAGATTACTTGGGTTTCAATGTTGTCATGATAATTAACCCCAAATTATTAAATTAATAAAATAAAAGTTATTTATTTCATCCTTATCTAAGGTTCAAAGTTTTTTACTCATATGAAATATTGAGTAGCTTTTTTGCATTATGGTGACTTATGGATCTGAGCTTCTTCCATCACATGGTTCCACTATCTTAGCTGCCTTTCCTTTTCACCTCATAGAAGTGGAAGACAAAGGAAAAGAACAGAAGGGACAGTGCATTAGATATTTAACTAACTTGGCCAAAAAGTTACCTGTAATATTTCACTTTCTATTTCTCAGAACATGTCAGAAGGTCACTATAACTGCAAGGGAGGTGAGAAAAGTCAAGAAACCTGTGGATACTGGTAATCCATAAATAGAGTCTGTCCCCAAATTATAGTTCATTCATTTGACTCATACAAAGTTTTCCATTCTACAAATAGACCACAATTTATTTGCTCATCTTCCTGTCAATGGACATATTGCTTGCTTTTTATTTTCCATTACTATAAAGAACAGTAAACATTCTTGAACATGTCACTTTTTACATCTGAATTTCTCTGAAGAATGACTTTTTTGGTGTTTGTTAGAGACTATGCCTATTTCCACGATTACCACATGTTTTAGTCAACTTTTTTCACTGCTGAGACTAAATGATCTGACCAGCACAATTTAAAGAGAGGAAAGGTTTATATGAGGGCTCACGGTGTCAGAGTCTTAGTCAATAGAAGGCCAGCTCCATTCCTTGGGACTGGAGGTGAGGCAGAACATCATGGAGGAAGAGTGTGGCAGAGGGAAGCATCTTGGCATGATCAGGAAGCAGAGAGAGAGAGTCTCCACTCTTTAGATATAAAATATATACCCCAAAGCAATGTCTCAATTCCAATCTCCTCCAGCCACATCCTACCATTTCAGTTATTACTTAATTAATCCCTATCAGGGGATTAAATCATCGATTGGGTTAAAACTCTTACAACTCAATCTTTTCTCCTCTGAACCTCCTTATATTGTCTCACATGTGAGCTCTTGGGGGACACCTCATATCCAAACCATAACACCACATAAGCCTAATTTTTCCTCAAAGTAATTAATTTAAATGTTTCCATTCCTCCACATTCTTAGGAATACTCATAGTATCATATTTTTTAAAAATTCTAGAAATCAATGTTAAAAATGATATCAGTTTATTTGAATTAGTTATTTGTAAGAAACTTTCTCATATTTCATTGTCATTTGAATCCCTCTTCCTTTAGTTCTAGTATTATCTATCCATTGGTCTTTTATTGATTTGGCTGTCATTTCTTCACTTACTCAAGGGACACTTAGTTAACTCTAGATTCTATTTTGATGTTGTTATTGTTAGTTATTATCTTTTGCAAAAATGCTTTCTTTGCACATAATTTTTATACTTTTTAATGAAGTATCATGTGAAAGTTTTCAGTTTGAAAGTAGTCAGGTTTATGACTCTTCTCTTTATGGTTTATGCTGTCTGTACCTAGTTAAGGATCCTTCTCTAAATGACTATCATAAAAAGCTCACCCCCTTCATTTTAATTTTAAAAGTTACAAGGATTTTCAATTATCTCACAT
This sequence comes from Sciurus carolinensis, assembly GCF_902686445.1. NCBI lineage: Eukaryota > Metazoa > Chordata > Mammalia > Rodentia > Sciuridae > Sciurus > Sciurus carolinensis. The sequence continues at coordinate 102,396,046 of NC_062222.1, read as the reverse complement.
TGGATATGTTTGTCTATACTATGAAGTAGGTATCCAGGTTTCTTAATTTTCCTTAAGGTTGATCAATTCTAAAAGCATTTAAATCTTATAATCTTTTATTTGTGCCTCCATAATCTATCATGTCTATAATTATTATGAGATCTGATTCTGGATTTGCTATCCTGTACTTTTAATATTTCCATAGTTTTGTGAGAACTCTTAAAAACTAATAGCAGATTCCATAGTTCTGGTCCCCAAGATGAGGCAGAAATCAGGTGGAATGGTGTGGAGGAGGAAAGCATCTCAGGACATGGCAATCAGGAAGGAGAGAGATAAAGTTCTCCTCACCAGGGATAAAATATAACTCTGAAAGGCACACCCCAAGGTCCTACCTCCTCCAGTAATACCCTACCTGCCTATAGTTACTGCACAGCTAATCCGTATCAGTGGATTAATGCACTGCTTAGGTTAAGACTCTTGTAATCCAATTATTTCAATCCTAAACTTTCTTGCATTGTCTCATACATGAACTGTCAGGGGACACCACATATGCAAACCATAAGAGCTACTATGGCAAAATCTTCTACTTTGCTCTTATACAAAGTCTTTCAGCTATTCTTTGTCCTCAGTTTGTCAATATTAATTTTTAATACACCATCTTTATAGAACACTTCTTGATATTTTAATGGAATTACATTGATATTTTAGATGTAGAATAAAAACAGTATTTCTATTATACTGATTCTTATCAGTAATATGAGGGTGCAAACACCATTTTAATACTTTTGTTGGGCTGGGGATATAGCTCAGTTGGTAGAGTGCTTGTCTTGCAAGCACAAGGCCCTGGGTTCAATCCCCAGCACTGCAAAAAAAAAAAAAAAAAAAATTGGTTTTGCAATAAAATTTCCTAACTTTCTCTCCATAAAATTCTTACACAATTGCATAGAAAATAACTGTTGTTTGTTCCTCTTCTATATTCTAACCATATTTCTAATACTTCTATTGACAAAATATGTGGATCTTCCCTGCCCCCATACACACACAAAATACCCATTTCTCAGTGGACACTGACAGGGAGTCTACAGTTCAACTCAATTCTGACACTATTTATTTGGAGGCAGCATCAGATTCCACAGATTAAACATTTAACTCACAATACTGTCCCAAGTTTCAACACCAAATGCAAATCCAGGTTGTTATCTGTAATTTTTATCAACTGGCTATAATTCAGAATTTCTCTCAACCCCTTCTCTGGTTCAGTCATTTGCTACAACAGCACATAGAATTCAGTAAAGTGCTTTCCTTATTATACCTGTGTCTTAAAAAAGAATACAACTTGGAACAGCCATAAGGAAGAGATGAATAGGGTGAGGTATAGGAGGTATAGGGGAAGGGCTGCAGTTCTTCCACACCTTCTCCAGGCATGCCACCACCCCAGCACCTCCATGTAACCAGCAAACCTGATACTCCTTTGGAGCCTTTAAGAAGGTCTCTTTATATAGGCATGATTGATTAAATCAATAGATATTGAGGATCAGCTCAATCTTTAGTTCCTGCTCCTCTCAAGAGATTAGGGGTCAGGCTGGATATTTCAAACATACAATTACAGAATTTGTTTCGCTGGAAACCATCTCCTATTCTGAGGCTGTCTAGGAACTCCCAGCCATCAATCATCTCATTAGCACATATTGTCACTTCAGAAATTCTGAGTGTAAGGAGCTTTTTTCAAGATACTGGAGGACAAGACAAATACAGTTTTCTTATTGTATCACAGTAGAACCACAACTCTGGTAACAAACAAAAAATGAACAAATAGATACAATTTATTCCTAAACACCTTAGGAAGAATTTTTTTTGTAGACAATCAAATCTTCTGCAAATAAAAGATCTGTCTCTTTCTCATACTTACTTATGTTACTGCTTTCTTATCTTATTGCATTGGCATAAATTTCTGGTATGAATAGAAACAGTGAAAAGGGACGTGGTTTTTTTTTGATTCTCAGTTTTTAAGAAGAACATTTTTGAAGTGTTTCCATTAAATATAGTGTAGATTTTGCATAGATTATTATTATAAGACTATTATTTAATTATTGCAATAAATCCAGTTATTTCACTCAGCTCTTTCACTGCTGTGACCAAAATATCTGACAAGAATAATGTAGAGGAGGAAAAGTTTATTTGACACTCATGGTTTCAGAGGTCTCGGTTCACAGAAAGCCAATTCCATTGCTCTGGGTGCTCTGGATGAAGCAGAACATCAAAGCAGAAGGGGCTGGCAGAGCAAAACAACTCAGGACATGACAACATGGAAGCAGACCAAGGACACAATGTACACCCCAAAGACATGCCCCCTGTGACTGACTTCCTCCTACCTCATCCTACCTGCCAATGGTTATCACCCAGTTAATCTCTGTCAGTGGACTAATGCACTGATTAAATTATAATCATAACCCAATCACCTCTAAGTGTTCTAGTATTTTCTCACACATGAGCTTTTGGAGGATACCTTCTATCTAAATAATAACACCAAATTAGTCATAATGAATTTTTTATATACTAATTATTCTTCTTGTCTGAAGATTTTAAATGCTTTTTGTTTTTAGTCCTTAATCTTCCATTGTCAGTGCTTATTTTAACAATCTCATGAATCTTTCCAAACTTCAGTATTCAAGTGGTGTTTATAACTTACCCTTGGTTATTGATCAGGTAATAGTTTTTGCTCCTTAACTAATAAACCTAATGGAAAATAAATCTAAAATGTTAATTTAGAAGTTAGGTGATTCTGAAACAAGAGTTAAGACTGCAGACTCGGGTTTGAAAAACTTTGTCATGTGGGTGGAAATCAAATCTAGGATATAGATAAGATACACTATGGAATGAATGTGGAAAGAAAATAGAAGAGGTCATAAAACTGAAGTTTGAGTAACTGTAGCATTTAATAGCCACATTTATGGTACTGTGTGTACAAATGAGACAGAAAATGCAAAAGAAGTAAGTGAATCTAGGAATATAGGAAAACAAAGAATATGTTTCAAGGGGGATTATGTTAATATGTTAATAGTATTAAATTTTGCTGAAAGTTGAAGAATTAAGAGAAATATAAAATATCCAGTAGATTTGAAAGAATAAAAATTACATATGCCTAGATTATGATATCCTTAATTGATAGTCTAAATTAGTAAATGAATAGTTTAAACAAGTTTTTTTTTTTTTTTCCAAATAGTGACTCTTCCATCTTGCAAAGTAAAATTTATATGAGATGCTGAGATGTTTGACCTCTGGTTTATATCTAGACTTATGTGAAATTTCACCATAAAGGCTTTCATCACTGAAATGCAAAAATTATACCTGATGGTTTTAGAGAATTAATTAGAAAGTATTGCCAATGATTATTTCTTTAATTTGCAGAGATTTGCCTACTGTTTATCAATATACTACATAAGCTATGAGTAAATATGGGCCCAAAGTTTGGCAATATGTTGACTACTTATGATTAATAAGAGAATTTATTTTTTCTATTCATTTTTTTAGCCCCATTTACATATTTATTTGTTTATTATTTATTCAAGTCATACTTTTGAGCTCCTATAATATACTAGGATTTTTTGCTATATTCTATCATTGACATTGTTCTCAGAGATCACAATCTTGCAGGAAATATATAGAGAGAGTTAATTGTATAATTATCAGAAAAACATTCAAATAGAGGTTTTAACCAAATGCTACAGCAGCTGGAATGTTCGGGATGACTGCACCTTGATGTTCACAGGGATGAGATGAGCAGAGAAGCACTTGAAGATAGAGGATCCAGTATGGAAAAAGTTTACTTCTGGCTTATACAGAATATGAAAGTAGCTCAATGCTAATTAAACACTGGGTACGTGTAACTACCAGAGGAATACAAAGAGGGGAAATAATAGAAATAACAGAAGGAGGCAGGACCATGTTTCCCATCTTCCCCAGGTATAACATGGTACAGTCAATTGATCATGAGGCAGATTACAATAACCAAAGATTCTTGAGAAAAAGCTGCTTTCATATCTTGTCCTATAAAAAAAGTCATATTCTCAGGTATTGAATGAAAATCCAAGCCTATTTTTCTCTATCACTTTTCCATTATTAAAAGTTTCCACTCTTTTAATAATGATGTTATATACATTTTTGGAGAACCATAATCATTTGATTTGATCACTAAAGTGACATAGTAGCAATTTAGTAGCTAAATTCTTTAACAATTCTTTAAAGGAAAGAAAAATCACATCCTGGCACATCTCTTACTTTCCTGTAGGTGAGGAATTTGTATTTATGCAGAGACTATAATGAACAAAAATTATGTTTCTTGGCTTAGATAAGAATAGTATCAATTTTTAACTAGGTCCTTCAATGGCCAACCTGTTATACTTAGAAATGTTAACTTTTAATAAATGATATGGACTGTTTTTAAAGAAGAAATCGAGAATACCAGAATTAATACTCTTTTAAACTGGAGGAAGGGCTAATGAGGGATCTGGAATAGTGGTGCTCTGGGGTTCTGTGCCAGATGCATAATGTACTAGATATAAGGCCTGCATGTCATATAGATTCTACATGTGTCACTACTTCTCCACTTAAACATGAGGGTGTTATGTCACATTGCTAAATTCCCCAAATGCATTACCATTCAACATGTCTAGAGAACTGTTTGGCAACATGCTCTTGATAGGACATAACTGTCAGGGAAAAGTCTTGTAATTCTGTGAAGTTACACTCATTGCAAATGATCCTTGATCAATGGTTGTGATACTTGTGTATTTCCTCAAGCCCCTGGGAAAATTACAAATGAACATTTTCTTAACTGAACAATACAGCTGTGTGATATCAGGGAAATACTGCCAAGCAGGAGATAGATTTCTGTGAAAATCGTACTGTGACAGCAACCACAGGAAGCCACATAAGGGCTTCCAAAGAAAGACATCAGAAACCAATAGGAATATATAAACTAATAGGAATATATAAAATAGAAAAGAATAACTACAAACAGAAAACAAAAATAAAATCTGTTTGTTTCTTATATACACACACATCCTGGTTCCTAGTTTGACCACTAACAGTCTATGGAATAATGGAAGACACATAGTGCCTTCATGGTTTAATACCCTCATGATTATTTCATGAACAAAAACTGACCAATCTCTCAGTCAAATTTTGTGCAATTCTTTGGAACCCTGGGGATGTTCATCCACAGGTTGCTAAGTAGAGGTTCAGAATATGATTGGAATAATTGGTTGTTTTGTTTTGGAACTCAAATAGATAATTTATTTTTAAATTCAGACATTCAGATCGAATTATTGACTTTTCTCCTGTCCAAAATAGAATCTCCTACTTTTCCCATTGTTCTTCCATGTTTTTATTTAGTTTTTGCTATTTTAAAAATAAGTTACCTTTTCTAATTAATCAATTTCTCATGTTCTGGTTCTTAGCAATAAGACAAATGTCACAATAAAATAATGTTAATTTTTCTTTATCTCTTGACTTATTTCTTTACTGATAATTTATAAAGTGCATATACATTATTCTTTATAAGGAGGAAAATTTATTTTTGCTGAAAATTCTTTAAACTTTCAAGATTTTCATTCTGAATTTGATTTAGTTTAAGTCTTAATGAGGTTAAATTTTATTTAAATGATTTTTATCATTTGAAACTGAAACTCCAGAACTCAAAACCCACTAAAGCAACACCACTGGGGTTAAAATAATAATAATAATAATAATAATAAACAAAAACAAAAATCGTGCTTTCACATCTCATTAAGTGAAAACTCATTGTGTCCTCATATCAGTCAATCTATCAATAGTATGCATACAGTTGAGCACTCCTTCTTCCTGGACATACTTTCTTCACCTGGCTCTTAGTACAGCATGTTCTCCTGGTTTTCTTCCTACCTGTTTAGTTCTTCTGGCTCGCACTCTTTTGCTAGTTCACCCTATTTTCTCCGAACTGAAAAGACTAAAAAACTTCAGGGCACCTTGAATAAGTTCCCTTTTCTGTCTTCTTTACCTCCATTGCTATCAGAGCATTTCTACCTCCATTAGTGATGTATCTCCTTCCACCCTTGCCTTCTAATACTCTATACTGTAGAGAAGTTAGAGAGATTCTGTTAGGAGGCAAGTCAGATCACATTGTCTCCACACTGAAGCCTTCCACAGGTTCCTCTAGCTCTCTGACTTAGCTCCTGTTACTTTCTGCTTCTTGCTCTGCTCTAGTCATAATGGCTTTCTTAAACATACTAGACACATTCCCCTTTCAGTATGGTTTTACTAGTGTTCACTGTTGGCAATGCTCTTTTTTAATATGTACCCATGGCTCAATCCATCACTAAAGTTCTTTTCTCACATCATTGAAGTTTTCTGTGACAACCTCGTCTAAAATTTCAACAGACATAACATTATTGGCTACTGGTTTATTTGGCTATCACTTCATTTTATGTTAATTTATCCTTTCTTGAACTAATGTTTTTTTTTTTTTTTTTTTTTTTTTTTTTTTTTACAGTAACCCTTAGGTAATTCTTGTTTGAAAGTATCTATTGATGCAAAACTTTCTCAGTCTTTTTATGTCTAAAAGTGACTTTTTATTACCAACATAATTGATTGCCAGTTGGTTAGAGTACACAATTAACACTATGAAGTAGTTTTGCTCAAATTTTTTTTATTGATTTCTGGTATTAAATTTTCAGATAAGAAGAAAGACAAATTAGTTTCTTTTCTATGTAGATGATTTCTTAGTCTCAAAAGTACCTTGGTTTTTTTTCCTTATCCAAGACGTTCTGAAATACCACCAGCATATGACTAATTAATGCTGTTTAACATTCAGTGAGGTTGTTCAATCATAAAACTAATAACTTTTGTCATTTCTGGGCTATTACTATTTTTTTTTTATTATTTCCTCCACTTCTTTTTGTCTGCTCTCTGGTTATGCAATTCCCATTAGAACTTCTAGATCTCATTTCAGTGCTTCTTTATTTTGTTTCTTTTCAATGCCATCTTAATAGTTATTTTTTCTATTCATTATCTGGCTCACCAATAAAATCTTCAGTTATGGCATTAATTCATCTACAGAATTTTCTTTTAAGATTTGCAATTACTTTTCAATTTCATAGACTCCCAGTGGTAATGGCTGTTTTGTGGTTATTAATTTTTGTTTTCTCTTAACAGTTTATTCTTTGTATTCTGTATTACCTGATTCCATTATGCTTGTTTAATGTGGTCTTCTTTTCCATCTGGATTTAGTTTTCTACTTGTGGAATTTATTTCCTTTTCTTCAGGATGATTTTCCTTAAATATCTGTCTCAACTTTTAACATATATCAATAGTTTTAGGTGAGACTCCATGTAAACAATCATTTACTTCTTAAGCCCAACTTAAGTTCATTCCAGGCCTATCAGTATTACATTTCTAACTCCATGATGGGGAAGAAACCTGAAAACCCCAAACCCTCAACCAATATTTATTTAACTTTAGTATATTATAGTATACACACAGGACTGAAGAAAATAGTTTGCTGTTTAAAATGTCAGATGAGGGACTGGGGTTATGGCTCAGTGGTAGAGCGCTTGCCTAATGTGTGAGGCACTGGGTTCCATTCTCAGCACCGCACATAAATAAATGAATAAAACAAAGGCTTACCAACATCTAAAAAATTTTTTTAATTAATAAATAAAATGTCAGATGATTGTCTATGATGTCCCAGAGAGAAAATGGTTTTATAAACTTGATTTCTTTCCACAGAAAGTGACTAGATTCTTTAATTAATCACACTGCTACTAAAACTTGTCAGCAATCAGTACAAATGTCTAGGTTTTCCAAGCTTTCCTTTAAATCTTATGGTTATTGGAAGAATATAGGTTAATAATGGTTTGGATCGCTATCAAGTAATGAGGAATTTAAATTTAATATGAGACCAAAAATTAAAAAAAACGAAACTCCACCCTCAGTTTTGTTTTCTAGGCTAGTCTCTGACTCTCCGTTTTGTCTAGTTCTTGCTTAACTGTAAGTTGGAAAATGTTCTCATCATTTGTTTTAGTTAGCATTTTCGCTGTTGTGACCAAAAGACCTAACAAGAACAATTTTAGAGGAGAAAAAGTTTATTTGGGGGTTCTGGGTTGCAGAGGTCTCAGTCCAGCTCCATTGCTGTGGACCCTAGTGAGGCAGAACATCATGGGATGCAAGTGTGGAGGAGGAAAGCAGCTCAGGACATGACACGAGGAAACAGAGAGACAGCACTGTTCATCAAGAACAAAACACACCCAAACTGATGCGCCTTCTATGACCCACCTCCTCCAGCTATACCATACCTCCAGTTACCACCCAGTCAATCCCCATTCGGGAACTAGTGCACTGTTAAAACTCTCACAGTCCAATCTTTTACCTCTAAACTTTTTTGCATTGTGTCACACTTGAGCTTTGGGGAGACACCTCATATTTGCACCATAACATCATCTTACTCCCTTCCCATGCTGCTCCCATTGTCCCGACACTCTCTCATCAACCATCAGTGCAAAAGTAGTTTCCGTTTAATTTTCTCCAAACCACCTCCATCTCCTTTACTGCCATGAATTTTAAATTAAATCTTTTGCTTGTGTTTTCCACCTTCCCCAACTCTTCCCAAATTCTCAATTCACTACTTCCAAGATTCAGTAGAAAGTTTCAACTCTTTTGAGGTGTCTTTTCTGATATTCTAGGGTAAGAAGAAACATTCTTTCCTAATTTCCAAAAATTTTCTTTTGCATTATATATTGGTTATTTGGATGTCTTTACCCTGGTAGATTTTATTTTTTATTGTCACGTAGTTCCAAATACACACACACACACACTTAGTAAATGAACAAATATACGCGTGAACCTGAAGGTTATAGGCTATATGTTTAAACAGAAAAATGTTACCAGATAATCACCTGACTATTTGTAACACTTTTTTTCTCCAGTTAGTACCAGGTACTAAAACTATTCAATGAAACAGGATAAATCTAGTGTCAACTAAATAATGACAACAAAACCTAGTACAGTCTCTGCACATTAATGGAGATACAAAGGACAGCACTTTTTAGATAAGACTTATGACACTTTAAAGCAATATCTTTCTAGTAACAACCTTAATTGTCTTCATTCCTTGATTTTCCATGACTCACAGTATCACAGGGGCCAGTCACAGGTCACAACATTACAAACACTTCCATTTTATTTCCTGCTTGGGGACCATAGACCTGTTATATTTTTAAAATACCTTTTTTTCTACATAATTAGGGTTTCTTCTAAAAATGTAAATCACTCACAACATAGGATAAACCCTAAATGCATTTAATTACATAGAATAAATTATATTCAAATAGATGACAAAAGGTATATTCCAGTAGCAAAACTTTTGATAATTTGATGTACTGGTAATGATTGCAGAATGTCATAGGCTACCTTACTAATTTTTTTAATTGCTTGACTTTGTATAACTTACTTGAACTTTCTGTGTCTCAGTGTCTTCATTTGTAAAATATAACTAATTGTTATATACAAACCTCATGAAGTATTATGTGCAGTAAACATGTCAAATGTTCAAAATAGTGCCACTAAACAATAAACCTATAAAAATATTCACTTTTCTTGTTGATATAAAATTACTATTTTAATAAAAGCAATGACCTATAACACCTTTTTATTAATAAGAGTATATATTTTAAAACAAGAAATCATATATTTATTTGAGTAAAATTTCTCTTAAAACAAGAAAAGAATGTCCCTATTATCACTCCAATTTATCAATTGTAAAAATATTGGAAGTAATAATTTGAGAAAAATATGAACATAGGAAAAGAATAAAACATGAATTTACTTAAGATAACATATACAATTATTATAGCATAGCAATAAAGAAATAAAAATAAAATGTGGTTTAAAAGTACTTGGCTATATTACACATTTTGTCCTCAAAAGTAGATACCGTAATATATAAATAAGAAAGCAGAGAAAGGGCAAGATGATGAGTAGGATCCTTGAGTTATCTTCTTTCCCACAAGCAAAGTTGGGGTCTCTCCTTCCCAAACTCCAAACAATTCAATGTGGAGAGAACTGCCTCCCACTTTGGAGAGGAAGAGAGAGTTAAGTCCAGGCTTTAGACGTGAAATGCAATACCAGGTCCACCACCGTGAAACCTTGTGCAGGACAAAGCCTCACTTCTCCTACCATCAGGCCAATATGCAGGGACTGAGCCCCTGAAACTGCCTTAGACCAAATGGCTTACTGTGACTATCACCCTTCTTCCAACCTCTGGTGGCATAGGGAACAGGATTCTACTTCTAGGGAATGGCACAAAAGCTAGCACGGGGCATTGTTTTGGAGCCCAGTAATGCTGTCTTGGAGCCATGGTGAGACCTAACAACCAGTAGAAACTGGAAATCCTGTATTCATGTTAGAACTCATAGACAGAGCCTCTAGACCATCTCTGGCATTAGGCAGAGACCTGAGTACTGATGGGACAGATTCAAGTCCTACATCAGATCCATTCTTGGAGTAGCCTGGGGCACTCCAAAGACTATGCAATCCCTGCAGTAGTAAGATTTAGGTTCAACTCACTTTAGCACTGGCTTTGGTGGCCAAGGTACTATCTCAAACCTCATCCCTCAACCTTAGGCAGCACAGTTATTACAAGGCAGTGTCCACAGGGGGCTCTAGAACTTCCCTGGTACAGGAAGAGACCTGATCTCCCATGTGACACACTCTTGTTTGGGCTACATTGACACCAGCAGTGGCCTGGGCCCTGGTACACTTCTGAGACTGTGCAGTTCCTTGCATCTGTGAGGCCCAGGTGCAACCCAATGTAGCCTAACTAGCCAAGGAATTGTCTTCACCAATATTACCCTAGCATAGCATGATTTCAAACCCTTTTCATTGGGGGTAGGACAGGGTAGTAAACACAAGACTACCCTGAAATTTATTGCTAGGATAGGGAAACCTAACGCTGGGCAGATTTTGATGAAACACAGCAACAGGACTGTGTGCAGACAGGGCCATTAGAAGAGTGCCAGGGGAAGAAACAATGGGCCACGTCCACTGGACTTCTATTCTAATAGCATCACCTGTGGTTGATTGTAATAGTCCATTCCACCTCTGCTTCACTAGGCAACCCACAGTACTGTCAGCCTTTGTCCTACCCTAGTGCTATGCTGGTCTTGGAGGCTGTGAGCTCAGGATGTAATAGTACAGCTTGGTGGTTTTGGTGGTCATAGGTATGACATAGGAGCCTGGGACTGGTCCATTCACAGTGACTCTGTCCAAAGTCAGCAGAATCCTGCAGTGCCTGACTGCAGTCAAATAACTGTGAAGGTGACATCTGGGTCTATCCTTGCCCCAGGGAAAGGTTTGTGGGACAGACTACTCTTTCTACAACTCTCCTGTTTCATTCTGAACAACATACCAGATATTATATTGGTACAAACCTGGGCTTGGATTATGCTCTAGTACAGTGAATCCCTGGCAAATCTGGACCTATGGAATATTTGGTACTGTAATAATGGAAATAACTATAGGCTCAGAGAAAATAAACAACCTGCTTATTAGAGTTTCTGAAATAATAAGCACAAACAGGTCCAGATTAGGAAGACTAGAATAAATGCCCATTCCTTCAGTGCCACACACCAACAAGTATCAAGAGTTTTCAGGAAATTGTGACCTCACCTAATACTCAAAGTAAGTTGCCTCCAAATGACCAGGTAGTAATCAGTATGGGAAAACTCTAAGGTAGAGAATTTAAAAGAACTGTATTAAGGATACTCAATGAGCTTGAAGAAAACAGAAATATTTCAATACTCTAAAAGGGAAACTTAACAGAGATGAAAGCAATTTTTAAAATCAAACAAATTCTTGAATTCAAAAATAAACTCAGCAAACATAAAAATATCACAGAAGTATCCATAGCTAAATAGAGCAAACAGGAAAAGGAATTAGTGAGCTCAAATATAGGTAACTTGAAAATTCACAGTTGGAGAAAAAATTTCACAGAATGAAGTAAAATGAAGAAAGCTTACAGAAACTTCAGGACAGTGTTAAAAGAAAAATATTCAGATTATCAGGATTTAACAATGGCTTGAGAATACAGTGGTTTAGAAAATCTGCTCAAAGAAATGAAAGCATAAACTTTCTGAAATCTAGAGAAGGTACAAAAGGTCAAATTTAACTGAACCAAGTTTACCCCAAATAAGTTCTTGAAGGTTATTGATAAGAAGATTCACAAGATTGCAAGAGGAAAAAAAAAGAACAAACAGGGATGTCCAATTTGCTTGACTGTAAAAGGGAGTCCATGAGATTTTCACAAGATTGAAGGAGAAAAAGTCAATGGAGAATACCAAACCCAGTGAAATTTTATGAAGAGATAAATACATTCCCAGTAAAATAAAAGCTGAGAATATATCTTTACCATACCTTTTATATAAGAAATGCTAAAGAAAATTCTTTCAAATTAAAAGAAGGAGATTTCAATGAGTAAGAATGAAACATAGGAAGGTATAAAACTCACTAGTAAGAGTAGTTATGCAAACAAATCGAGAACGTTCTAATATTGTAAGCATGGTATGTAAAGCCATTCATATCTTTAGTATGAAGACCTAAAACCAAAACACATAAAAAGAATAATTACTGTACTGAAACTTAGTATGTTAACAGATAAGCAATATAGAAAGGTATAAAAAGGGGTATCAATGTGAGTGGAATGAAAACAAGAGAAGAGTTTTCTTAATGTATTTTCTCTTGTTCTTTTGTTGGTGTCCTCTCCCCACTTCCTTTCCCCTCCCCCTTTGTCTTCTCCTTCTCCATTTCTTTCTTTCTCTTCTCTTTCTTCTTTCTTTTTCTTTTTTTCCCTTTCCTCTCCTCTCCTCTCCTCTCCTTTCCTCTCCTCTTCTCTTTTCTTCTCTTCTCTTTTTTCTGAGGATTTAACCCAGGAACACTTTACCACAGCACTACACCCCTAGGCCTTTAACTTTTATTTTGAGACAGGGTCTTGCTAAGTTGCTGAGGTTCTTCCCAAATTGCTGAGGTTGGCCTCAAACTTGCCATCTTCCTGTCTCAGTCTCCTAAGTTGTCGTCGTTACAGGCATGTACCACTGCATCTGGCTCTGTTCTTATCTTTTTGACTATGTAAGTTGCTACCATTACAAAATAACTTGTTATAATCAAAATATTTACTTTGTAAGACTTATGGTAACCCTAAAGCAAAACTCTACAACAGACAAACCTAAAATAATAAGCAAGGAATGAAAACACACTACTAGAGTAATTCACATAACCACAAAGGAAGACAGTAAAAAAGGAAGGAAGAAAGAATAATTTACATAGTTTCAGTAGTAAGATATTATCTATTGATAATTACCTTGAATGCAAATAGATTAAATTCTCCAATTAAAAGATACAGAGTAACTGAATGCAAGGAAAAACAAGACCCATAATATATCACAAAAATCACACTTCACCTAAGGATGTAGAATGAAAATGAAGGGATGGAATAAATATTCCACACAAACAAAAATGAAAAGCGAGCAGGAATAGACATCCTTTTATCAGAGAAAATAGACTCTAAATCTAAGAAGGTAAAAAGAGACAGGGAAAGACATTAAATAATGATAAAATGGTCAATTCAGCAAAAGGAAATAACATTCTAAATACATATGCACCCAATACTACAGTACTAGATATATAAAGCAAATATTGATAGAGCTAAAGGGAGAGATAGACTCCAATACAATAATAGTTGGAGATTTTATTTCTTACTTTCAGTAATGGATCACCAGACAGAAAATAAACAAAGAGCTGAGTTAAATTTTATCCTAATCAAACATCTACAGAACATTCTAACAGCTACTGTATGTACATGTTTCTCATCAGCAACGGAACATTCTTTAGGTTGGATCACCAAATAAGTCTCAGAAAATTTTAAAAAGTTGAAATCATATTGAGTATCTTTTCTGATCACAATTTCATAAAGCTAGAAATCAATAATAAGAAAAACTTTGAATACTGTACAAGTACATGGAAATAAAACAAGTTTCCTGAAACAAATGAAAATAGAGACAACACACAGATTTATGGGACACAGAAAAGTCATTACTAAGAGGGAAGTTTATAGATGGCAATCAATCTCCACATCAATAGAGTAGAAAGATCTCAGAAAAACAACTTATCACTGCATCTCAAGGAACTAGAACAATAAGAACCAATCAAATTTCAAATTAGTAGAAGGAAAGAAATAATGAGGATTAGGGTATAAATAAATTAAATAAAGACTAAAAATCAGTACAAAAGTTCAACAAAACAACGAATTGTTTCTTCAAAAAGAAAAAAAACATAGGCATACCCTTAGTTAGACTAAGAAAAAGAGAGAAGATCCTAATAAATAAAATTATAGATGAAAAAGGAAATGTTATAGCTAACACAAAAGAAATACAAAAGTTCATACCAATGAATTTGATAATCTAGAATAAATGGACAAATTTGTAGACACCTACATCTTCCCAATAATGAATCATGGAAAAACAAAAAATCTGAACAGACCAATAATAAGTAGTGAGATTGAATTGGTAATGGAAAGTTTTACATCAAAGAAATACCCAGGACCAGATGGCTTCACTGTAGAATTCTTCAAAACATTTAAGGAACTAAATCCAATTCTCCTTAAGTTATTCTAGAAAAATAGAAAAGGAAAGGATTATCCCAAACACTTTTTAGAAGCCAGCATTACCATTATACCAAAAGCAGATAAGGATATAATAATGACAAAGAAAGAAAACTAAAGACAGAATCTTTGATGAACATTCATGCAAAAATCATAAAAAGAAATAAAAATTAAAAAGCTGGCAAACTGAATCCAAGAGTACATTAAAAAGATTATTTTACATGATCAAGTGCAATTCATCCCAGGGATCAAGGATGGATTAATATGTAACTCAGTAAATGTAGTATAACATATCAACAGAATGAAGGACAAAAACCATATGGTGCATCCATGGCAGAGGCTTTTTCCTCTGGGCACCTCTGCTGCTGGTGTTGCTGTGGTTCACCAATTTTCCTGGTATAGCTGCCTAGGACTCAGCTCCCCACTCAGCAGCTGACCTGCTGACCTGCTGTAGGTACCACTTCTGCCCAGAGGTTCACTGCCAGAATGCCTGCAGGTTTGGTTGCACACAGCCACCTCCATATTAGGATGTGCCCAGCACCTGGGGGCCCAGGGGGCCTGCTGGTCTACCACCACCGCCATCTCGGAGCACAGAGGCCTCTGTCTGGGGACACTGATTGGGACCTGGAGTCCCAGTGTTGGGGTGCTTGTAGGGTTAGCTACATCTGGAGTCTTCCTGTTGGGAGTGCAGGTGACTGCCATCTTGCAGCTTCTTCTCAGGGTTACTCCTCTGTGTGAGTTCATTGCTGGTGGTGTCTCTGCAAGTTGGAGTGGCACTGAAATCTTTGCACTGCAACGTGCCTGAGCCTGGGGTATCTTAGATCCAGATTCGTGGGATGGTGACTGGGTCTGCATGGGATGGTTTGGGTAGTGTAATCCTATGAAGGATCAGAGATAGTACTGAGAAACCTTTGAATTTGGATGGAAATGGTTGTTCAATTTTCCATTGAGTTTGTTCCTTTTTTTAAATTTGTTTTTCTTCTCTAGCCTCTCTACCACACTTGAAATCAGGTATTTTTCATGCATCAATTTATTGAAACTGTGATATATAAATGGTATTTTTCAGTTTTGTTATGTGTCCTTAATTTTTAAATTTTTATTGTATATATTTTTCCTCTCACTTGTCTGTTTTCCTGAATTCTCTATCTTTTCTCCTGCTAATGCCCGGTCTCTATTAATTCCTCTTCCTTTCTTCCTATAGATTTTTACTTCTGGCTTCTCTCATCCTCCCTCATAGATATCATGTCCTGCACCATTTCTGTCCTCTCTTTGTTCAACATTTGAAATTGAAACACTTTTAGCAAATTCACTGTGTATAGTGTGACAATAATTGAACTCATAATTTCTGTTTAGTGTGGGAAAACTGTAGAAGTCTTAATAGGATCTAGTAGTTTTGGGGCTTTATATTGTTTGCAATGGTTGCTGTGGATGTTGGTCTCCCCACTATACAGGTAAGTTAATGGAGACCTTCAGGGACACTGTAAGTATGCAGGGTAGAGTCTATGCTGCCTTGGATTCATACTGGTAGATAGGAATATACAAAAAATATGAAAAAGCAAGGAAATAGAGCACCCCAAACAAACCAAGATGCTCCAATAACAGAATCCACCGACAACACAGTAGAAGAGATGTCAGAGAAGGAGTTTAGAATGTATGTAGTTAAACTGATCTGGGAAATAAAGGATAGTATAAGGAGTAAAATCAAAGAAAAAATACAGGAAGAGAAAGATCACTTCAATAAAGAGTTAGAGATTGTGAAAAAAAAACAAGCAGAAATTCTCAAAAGGAAGGAGTCAATAAACCAAATTTTAATTTCAATAGAAAGCATCACCAACAGACTATGCCACTTGGAAGACAGACCCTCAAACAATGAAGACAAAATATATAATCTTGAAAATAGAGTTGACCATGCAGAGAAAATGGTAAGAAAGCATGAACAGAACTTCCAAGAATTATTGGATATCAAGAAAAGACCAAATTTAAGAGTTATCAGGATAGATGAAGGAGCAGAGACACAAACCAAAGGAGTGCACAAGTTTTCAATGATATAATATCAGAAATTTTCCCAAACCTAAAGAATGAAATGGAAAATCAAATATAGGACTTACAGAACCCCAAGTGTACAAAATTTCAGCAGACCCATACCAAGACTAACACACAAAATAAGTATAAAATCTTAAAGACCATGAGAGACAAAAATCAAATTACATATAGGCAGAAACCAATTTGGATCTCAAATGATTTCTCAACCAGACCCTCAAACCCAGGAGGTCCTGGAGTAATATATTTCAAGCTCTGAAAGAAAAATAGATGCCAACTAACAATTTTATATCCAGCAAAATTAAGTTTCATATTTGAAGATGAAATGGAAACCTTCCATAACTAACAAAAGTTAAAAGAATTCACAACTAGAGAGCCTGCACTACAGAACATTCTCAACAAAATATTTCATGAGGATAATTGAAAAAAAAAGTGAAAACCAGTAAAGAGAGTAACAACACTAAAGTCAATCAAAGGAGAAACTAAGTCAAATTAAAATCCAGAAATAAACTGAAATGACCAGGAATATAAATCATATATCAAAAATAACCTTGAATGCTAATGAACTAAACTTATCAATCAAAAGTTATAGACTGACAGATTGTATAAAAAACCAAGACCCAACAATATGCTTTCTCCAAAAGACTCACTTCATAGGTAAAGACATCCACAGAGTGAAGGTGAAAGGATGGGAAAAAACATATCACTCACAAGGATCATGTAAGTAAGCAGGGGTTTCTATCCTCATATCAGATAATGTGGGCTTTAAGCCAAAGTTAATCAGAAGGGACAAAGAAGGACATTTCATACTGCTTAAGAGAATTATACATCAACAAGACATAGCAATCATAAGCATTTATATCCCAAACTGTAGAGTATCTGTGTACATCAAACAAACCATTCTAGACTTCAAAAATCAAATAGACCACAACATGCCTGGGTAAGAGGATGATGTTAACACACCTCTCTCACTGTTGGATAGGTCTTCCAAACAAAAACTAAACAAAGAAATTCTAGAACTAAGTAATGCAATCAATAATTTAGACTTAACAGACATATATAGAATATTTCATCTAACAATGAGGAAATACACTTTCTTCTCAGCAGCACATGGATCCTTCTCTAAAATAGACCATATCTTATACCATATAGCAACTCATAGCAAATACCAAAAAAAAAAAAGTAATACCCTGCATGCCTGCATGCTGTCAGACCATAATGGAATGATATTAGAAATCAAAGATAGAATAAAAAACAGAAGCTATTCTAACACCTGGAGACTAAATAGTATACTATCAAATGATGAATGGATAACAAAGAAATCAGGGATGAAATAAAAAAAAAAACACTTAGAGGCAAATAAGAATAGTGATATAACATATCGAAATCTTTGGGACACATGAAGGCAGTGCTAAGAGAAAAGTTCATTGCATTGAGCTCATTCATTAAAATAATAAAAAGTCAACACACAAATGACCTAACATTACATCTCGAAGCCCTAGAAAAAGAACAAATCAACATCCAAACAGTAAAAGACAGGAAATGATTAAAATCAGAGCTGAAATCAATGAAATGAAACAAAAGAAAAATTCAAAAATTGAAAAAAACAAAAAGTTGGTTCTTTGAAAAAAATGAATAAAATCGATAAACCCCTACCCACGCTAACAAAGAGAAAAAGAGAGAAAACTCAAATTACTAAAATACATGATGAGAAAGGAAATATCACAGCAGACATGACTGAAATATAGAAGATAATTAAAAACTAGTTTGAAAATCTTGAAGACACTGACAAGTTTCTAGAAACATATGACTTACCCAAACTGAATCAGGAGGACATACATGACTTAAACAAATCAATTACAAGTAATGTACTAGAAAATGCCACCAAAAGCCTATCAATCAAGAGCCCAGGAGAGATGGATTCTCAGCTGAGTTCTATTCGACATTCAAAATAGTCCACAAACTATAAAAAGAGGGAACCATTCCAAACTCATTCTATGAGGCTAATATCACCCTGATACCAAAACCAAAGACACATCACAGAAAGAAAACTTCAGACCAATATCCTTGATGACATAGATGCAAAAATTCTCAATAAAATTCTAGAAAATTGCATACAAAAATATATTAAAAAATAGTGCACCATGATCAAGTGGGTTTATCCCAGGGATTCAAGGGTGGTTCAACACATGGAAATCAATAAATATAATTCATCACATCAATAGACTTAAAAACCAGAATTATATGATTATCTCAATAGATGCAGAAAAAGCATTGGACAAAATACAGCACCTCTTCATGTTCAAAACACTAGAAAAGCTAGGGATAATAGCAACAAACCTCAACATTGCAAAAGCTATATATGCTAAACCAAGGCCAACAGCATTCTAAATGGAGAAAATTTAAAAGCATTCCCATTAAAAACTGGAACTTTTTAGATTATGTAGAGGGAAATGATAGGGAGGAGGGGGGTATGAAAAATGGTGGATTGAGACAGACATCATCACCCTATGTACCTGTACGATTACATGAATGGTATGAATCTACATTGTGCATAACCATAGAAACAAAAAGATGGACCCATTTGTGTACAATGAATTAAAATGCAGTCTGTAAAAATAAAAAAAATTTTTTTAAATGACAAATGAAAGGATAAAAAAAAAAACTGAAACAAGACAAGGATGCCCTCTTTCACCATTTCAATTCAACATTGTCCTTGAAACTCTAGCCAGAGCAATTAGATAGGAGAAAGAAATTAAAGGGATAGAAATAGGAAAAGAAGAACTCAAACTATCACTATTTGCTAATGATATGACTCTATATTTAGAAGAGCCAAAAAAATTCCACCAGAAAACATTCTAGAACTAATAAATGAATTCAGCAAAGTAATAGCTTATAAAATCAGCACCCATAAATCAAATGCATTCCTATACATCAGTGATAAATTTACTGAAAGAGAAATTAAGAAAACTACCCCATTCACAATAGCTCTAAAAAAAGAAAGAAAATACTTGGGAATAAATCTAACAAAAGAAATGAAAGACCTCTACAATGGAAAACTACAGAACACTAAAGAAAGAAATTAAAGAAGACCTTAAAAGATTTAAAGATCTCCCATGTTCCTGGATAGGCAGAATTAATATTTTCAAAATGGCCATACTACCAAATGTGTTATACAGATTTAATGCAATTCCAATTAAAATTCCAATGACATTTTTCATAGAACTAGAAAAAGCAATTGTGAAATTCATTTGGAAAAACAAAAAACAAAAAACAAAAAAAACCAGAACAACCAAAGCAATCCTTAGCAAGAAAAGTGAATCTACAGAGCCATAGTAGCAAAAACAGCATGGTATTGACACCAAAACAGACATGTAGACCAACGGTACAGAATAGAAGACACCAAGACAAACCCACACAGATACAGTTACCTTAAACTAGACAAAGGAGCCAAAAACATACATTGGAGAAAAGATAACCTATTCAATAAATGGTGCTGAGATAATTGGAAATCCACATGTAACAAAATGAGTTAAACCCCTATCTTTCACCCTGCATGAAACTCAAAGTCTTAGGCACTAGATCAGAGAGACCCTGTGCCTAAATAGAAGAAAAAGTAGGCCAAAAACTTCACCATGTCAACTTAGGATTTGACCTCCTTAACAAGACTCCTAAAGTGCAAGAAGTAAAATCAAAAATCAAATTTTTAAAAGTTTTTTATGTATCCTGGAGATTAATGCTGTATCTGAGGTGTAGGTGTTAAAGATTTTCTCCCATTCTGTAGGTTCTCTCTTCACATTATTGATTGTTTCCATTGATTGTTGATTTTACTTCTTGCACTTTAGGACTCCTGTTAAGGAAGTCAGATCCAAAGCTGATATGGTGAAGATTTGGGGTGGCGCACGCTTGTAATCCCAGTGGCTGGGGAGGCTGAGTCCGGAGTATCATGAGTTCAAAGCCTGCCTCAGCAATGGTGAGTCACTAAGCAACTCAGTGAGACCCTGTCTCTAAATAAAATACAAAACAGGGCTAGGGATGTGGCTCAGTGGTTCAGTGCACCTGTGTTCAATCCCTGGTGCCAAAAACAAACAAACAAACAAACAAAAACTTAACATCAAAAAAAATAAATAATAAATGGGCTAAGGAACTGAACAGACACTTCACAGAAAAAGAAATACAATGGATAACAAATATATGAAAAAATGTTCAACATAATTAGAAAAATGAAAATCAAAACTACTCTAATATTTCATCTCATACCACACAGAATGGTGATTATCAAGAATATAAACAACAGTAAATGTTGGTGAGGATGTGGGGAAAAAGGTACACTCATACATTGCTGGTGGGAATGCAAATTAGTGCAAGCATTATGGAAAGCAGTTTGGAGATTCCTCAGAAAACTTGGAATGGATTCACCATTTGAACAAACTATTCCACTCCTTGGTTTATACCTAAAGGACTTAAAATCAGCATATTACAATAATGCAACCACATCAATGTTAGAGCAGCTCAATTCACAATACTAAATTATGGAACCAACCTAGGTGTCCTTCAACAGATGAATAGATTAAAAAATGTGGGACACATACATACATATATGTGTATATGTATATATGTATCATGTATATATGTGTCATATGTAGGAATGATGTATATATATGATAGAATATTGCTCAGCCTTAAAACAGAATGAAATTATGGCATTTGCCAGTAAATGAATGGAGCTAGAGAATATCATGCTAAGCAAAATATGCCAGTCCCCAAATACCAAAGGCTGAATGTTTTCTCTTTTACGAGGATGCTAATTCACAATAAGGGTTGGGGCTAAGGAAGACTAGAGTTACTTTAGATTAGGCAGAAGGGAATGAAAGGAGGGGAGGGGGCAAGCAGGTAGGAAGGGTAATAGAATGAATCAGACATTATTACCCTATGTACACATATAACTATATGACTGGTGGGATTGTATGTTATATATGACCAGAAGAATGAGAAATTATACTCTATTATATATGACGTATCAAAGTCCATTCTACTGTCATGTATAACAAATTAAAACATTTAAACAACTTTGCTTTAAAAAAGAAGAAACAGAAAAAGAACCCATGTGGTCATCTTAGTAGATGTAGAAGAGGCATTTGATAAAGTTTGACATTTCATCATAAGATGAACACTGAATAAGTTAGGTATAGAGGGAACATACCTCAATATAATAAAAGTCATTTATAATAAGCCAACAGCTAACATTACTGAATGTGACAAAGATGAACACTTTCTAAGATCTGAAACAGGTCTAGGATGCCCAATATCACTACTTTTATTTGACATAGTTCTGAAAGTCCAAACCAGAGCAATCAGGAATGAGCAAGAAGGAAACAGCAACAAAATTGGAAAAGAAGTCAAATTTTTATAGATGTTTGTAGATGCATTGCCTTAAATATAGAAAACCCCAAATATGCCATCAAAAACTGAGAACTAAAAAACAAATCCAGTAAAGCTGCAGAACACAAATAACATAAAATCAGTAGTGTTGCTATATGCCAACAGTAAATTATCTGAAATAGAAATCAAGAAATCAATTGCATTTACAATAGCTACAAAATAATGACTACAACAACCACCCTAGGAAGAAATTTAAAGAAGTGAAAGATCTGTGCAATGAAAATTAAAAAACGCTAACAAAAGCATTTGAATAGAACACAAAAAAGCGGCAATATCTTGTGTTCATGGATTGGAAGAATCAATATTTAAAATATCAATACTACCCGAAGCAATTTACAGAGTCAGTGCAATTCCTCTTAAAATACCAATGATGTTCTTCGCAGAATCAGGAAAAAATTGTAAACTTACACAGAACCATTAAAAAAAAAATAGCCAAAGTCATCTTGAGCGAAACTAACAAAGTAGAAGGCACGGTGCTACCTGACTGGAAAAGAAGCTCAGGTGCTGGCTGCAGTGGTACACAACTGTAATCTCAGTGACTCAAGAGGCAGAGGCAGAGGATTGCAAGTTTGAGATCAGCCTTGTAACTTAGCAAAAAGCCTGTAAAAAAGTAAAAATTTTAAAAGGGTTGGAGATGTAGGTCAGTGGTAAAGTGCCCTTAGGTTCCATCCACAGTACCAAAAGAAAACAAACAACCCCCAAAACAGCAAGAAAAAAGCAAAAACAAAACCAAAAAATCTGTAAAGCTGCAGCAATCAAAACAGTATGGCATTGGAACTAAAACAGACAGACGGATCAATTAAATAGAAAAGAGAGACTAGAAGTGAACCCACACATCTCTAGGGCACTGATCTTCAACAAAGGTTCTAGGATACACATTGGAGAAAGGAAAATCTTTTCACCAGTGATGCTGAGAATATTGGATATCCACATACACAGGAATGAACCTAGACCCCTAGCTCTCACCAGTTACAAAAATCAACTCTAAATGGATTAAAGACTTAAATGTAAGACCACAAACTATGAAACTATTGTAAAGAAACATAGGGAAAATAACAGAATATTGCAACGGGAAAGGATTTTTTGGATAAGACTCTCCCCTAAAGCATAAGAAACAAAAGTCAAAATAGACAAATGCGATCCCATCAACCAAGAAACTTGTACATAGCAAAGGAATCAACAGATTGAATAGAAAAACTGCAGAATGGAAAAACTTTTGCAGTCTATATATCTGCAAGTGTAAGGATCTCCAAATCTCAATAGCACAAAAATAGTCCAATTTTTAAAAATGGATAATAAATCTAAATAGACATTTCTCAGAAGTAGACATGCAAATGGACAACAGATATATGAAAAATGTTCAAAATCGCTAATCACAGAGAATTGTAAATCAAAATCACAATGAAATATTATTTCAGCCCAGTAAGAAGGGTTAATACCAAAAAGAAAGCACTAGTAAAGATATGGAGAAAAGGAAACATTTGCACACCTTTGGTGGGAATGGGAATAAGATACTATTCACAAAAAACTGTACAGAGATTCCTCAAAACATCTGAAAATAGAACTACCAGGTAGTTGCAATCCTACTACTGGGTTTGTATTGAAAGGACACAAGAACATTTTGTGGAAGAGACATCGGCACTTCCTCATTTATTGCCGCGCTATTCACAAAAGCTAAGAAATGGAAACAAACTTAATATCCATCAACTGATGAATGGATAAACTAAATACTAGAAATACACAAGAGAATTCTCTTTGGCCAGAAAGAAGGGAAATGCTGTCATTTACAACATTGATAGAAATGGAGATCATTATTTTAGGTGAAATAAGCCAGACACAAAATAACAAGTACCACGTGATGTCACTCATTTGTGGAATCTAGGTTGATCTCATATCCACTTTTCATTCTTGCAATAGAGTCTTTTAATTTAAAGTTGAGTAGAATGGAGGATAGCATAGATCTGTTGGGCAGGGATAGGGAAATGTTGATCAACAGGTACTGAGTCACACTTAGAGAGTAGCAAGAAGTTCTGCTATGCTATCACATAAAAGTCTGTCTATAGATAACAATAAGAAACTATATATTTCAAAATCAAGAAGAAAAGATTGTGAAAGTTTTCACATATGGGAATGAGAAATGTTTTAGGAATGAAATATGCTTAACCTAATTTAAGCTTTATACGTTATACACATGTATTAAAACATAATATGGTACCCCATTAACATGTAATTTTTGTGTTTTAATGGATCAATTAAAAATAAATTGGAAAAAGAAAGCTGAAAAATACAAAATACATATTTTTGAAAAATAAAAATACATTTCCATACTTTCATCTAAAAATATGTTAAATAACTGGATATTAATGTAATCTGAAACAGAGTTTCCTAAGAATATAATAAATACAAATGTAAAAAGTGAAGTGATATCACTCCCATTAGCAAAGATAAAAATACTACTTAAGTTAATTAGAATACTTAATGTAATATCAAAGTAATATAAGATTCTTAAACTTTCATAAATTAATACTGTATTTAATCTAGAAAATGAAGTCTGAGAGCAAAATGAAGACTATGCAAATATGATAAAAGACAATGATGCTGTGGTTTCCTTACCCAAATCCATACCTTACTAATGACAAGTAATTGTAATAAAAATACAGCATTTTATGATAAATCAGAAAACATGGTCAATTGAACAGAATACAAGTTCTACCAGTATATCTACATTAGATCATATTGCATAGCTAGTAGTATTATAAATTTCTGTAAGATAGACTGCAGTAATTTATACTCTCTCCAAAGTGTATAAAATTGAATTTCCCCAAAGTCTCTGTGATCTTTGCCATTAAGTCTTTTTGAAATAGCAAACTAATAAAAATGATGCCTCACTAATTTTGATAAAAACTGTATGTATTTGATTACTACTGATTTGATTGAAAATTTTAATAAATTTACTGCTCACCTAATTTATCTTTTTCAATGCTTATTAAATTATTTACAGATTTATTTATTATGTATATGTATTTCTCTTCCTAATTTGAATGAGTATTTTAAAATATAAATTAAAAATGTATCTTCCCAGTTTGTCACTTATTATTTTTATTTAGTTTCCATGAACTATTTCTAATACCTAGAAATGTATGGAGAGTAGAATAATGGTTACCCACAAATTATGTCTAATTTGCTGAGATTTTAATTAAAAATACAATATTACAGATTCAATTGAACCTTAAAATCTAGTACCCTTGTTCTCTATTTTTAATATATATATACACACACACATAGACACACACATACACACATACACACATACATATGCATGTAAACCCTGGTTTTTATACTTAAGTATTTTTAACTTTACATAATGTTTTCATGCTTAATGTGTCATTCTATGCCTAGTTATTTTTGTTTTAGTTTTGTCTGTTTTTGCTTAATATTTTAGCTTTAGACATGTATAGAAGCATGTTGATATTTATGCTTTTTTATTAGATTACTTTGTGTGGTTAAATTTATTTATTTATTCTCACTGATAAAGATTTAGGTTGCTCTCAATTTTGCACTATTAAAAACAACACTGTAAACAGAGAAACAACATGTATCCCATTTGTTTACAATAAAAAAAAAAAAAAAAAAACACTGTAAGGAACACTTATGGATGGCATGAAGGTATCATTAAGATAGATTCCTGGTGGTGGAAATTCTGGGTGAAAGGACTGTGCATCTGACTTTACAAGATATGTTCAAAGTTCTTTACAAAGTGTTTATACAAATTTTTATATGCCTACATAATGTGTTTGAGAGTTTCTAACCAATATTTGATGTAAAATTTTGCATCCTCTTATGAGTCAGAAGTGCTGTATTATTGCTTTAAGTTGCAATTCCTTATTTAGAGTATATCATTGTGTTTTTTTGTAGAAAGGTTTTGTTTTGTTTGTGAATTTTTCATACTATTCCTTTAGTGTATAAATTTGCTGAAAATTTATTTTCCCTTTTTGTAGTTTGACTGTTCACAATCTCAGTAGAGTTTTCTTTAAAAAAAAAAGGTTAAATTAAATTTATTTATTTATTCTCATTGATAAAGATTTAGGTTGCTTATTCTAATTTAATTTAAAAAGGTTAAATTTAAAATAATTATCTTTATTAGTCTTTTCCTTTATAGTTCATTTTCTACATCAAAATCATAAAGGTATCTTCTATATAGTTTTATAAAATCCCGATGATTTGGTTTTAATATTTTACTTGTATTTTCCCGTTTTTCATGCATATAACGAGATTAAAAATCTACATTTTTCTCCTTATGGATGATAAATTGTCTCACATAATTTATTGAATATCTCATTTTTTTCCCACTTTTCCTAAAATGGAGATCTATTTCTCTCCTCATTATTTGCTTGGACTATTATTTTTTCGTATCTTTTTATGAATCCCAAACTAAGCACAAACTCTTATAATGTCTGTAGCTCAAAAATTAACATTTGATATTTCAAAGGCCAATATCCTCATATCTACTTCTTTTTATTCTTCCAAATTGTATTGACTTGCTTTTACCCCTCACTCTTGCTTTTGAATTTTATAATTGTTTTTTCAATGTTCATTTAAGGTATAAGAATTTTGATTCAAATCAGTTGTCATTTTTATACTGTATATTTCTTTACCATGTTGAGTCTTCCTAATCATATGCAGTACACAATCCCATTTATCCAGATCTTATTTTATATCTTTCAATAATGTTTTATAAGTTTTCTGCAAATGTCTGGCATTTTTCCACTTTTTTCTAGATCCTTTCTCTAAAGGATCTTTGCAGTTATTGTAATGGAATAATGTTTCCTATTGTGTTTCCTTGTTGGTGGCTGCTGTATCTAGAAATACTGAGAATACATGTGAAGGTTTTTGATCATAACACACTTACATCCTAGTTGAATGGTACTATTAGGTTCCTGCTTTTTCCATATAAAAGTCATCATTATAACAAAATGGAGTAGGAATTATCAATGACCGTCAGTGGCAGTTTTACACAACAAAAACAAAAATGATGTGGAAATTGTATTAAACCATAAAGGGGGATAGATTTTAATTAAGAGTATTAGTGTGTGAAGGGGAAACAAGTAATTTTACAGAAGAAAGTGTTAGTTTTTACAGGGTGAGTCCCACTGAGAAGCTCTTCTCCTTCTCCTTCTCCTCCCCCTCCCCTCCCTCCTCTCTTCCACCTCCTTCTCCTCCCCTCCCCCTTCCCCTTCTTCTCCTCCTTTTTCCAGGTGCTGGGCAAGGCCTTATGCATGCTAGGCAAGGGCTCTACCACTGAACCACCTCCTCAGGCAAAGTATTAACTTCATTAGAGAGAAAAAAAAGATACCCAAGTGCATCTAGAATGGATGATTTTTTAAAATTCAATTATATGCTTATTTATTTTTATTATTTAAAATTTATTTCCCCACTTAGTTCCAAGACAGCTTATAAACACCACATATTCAGCACAGGATATCTGTTTTTAAATTAGAAAAGTGTGAAAAGGGAGATTAAATTTAGAATTCTAAGAGATTGGGGAGAAATGTTGTATATAAAATGCAGGTCATTAACATCTTACATAATGATTAAAGTTGAGTTATTTATATATGATTTGAACATCTCCAGTGGCCAAAGCAAACAGGGAAATTAATAGGTTTTAGGATTCCTGCTGTCATTAATGTACAAACTATTCAGGAAATGAGACGATATTCAGAGTACTAAGATCTGGGGAAAATGGTCTCACACAGGTCCTCAGACATGATACTGAGATGCAGCAAGCTTCATAATCAATAGTATCCAAGAACAAATATGATAATATCTAATATTGTAAAATAATACGGTATTGTAGTACCTCTCCATTCAATCAGAAATCATAATTTCAAAGCAAAAAAAAAATCAGTGGAATTTATCTGGCTGCAGCATGCTAAACAATAGGATTCAAATATAAAAATTCATAGATTGTCTTCTTTAGTTCAAATATAAAATATTGGTTCTTTAGTAGACCTTGCTAATAAAATGTTAATTCAAAAGAATTATTGGGGTTTATAACAAACTAGAAAACATATATACCAACAAATGCTATATAAGTTAAATGAACAAACCCAGCAAACACAAAACGAAATGCTTCTTTTATTAATTGAAATTGAGTAGCAAGATTGGCAGTTTGCACACATAATAAATGCATTAAATGACAAATTCTAAGTGGAAAGGGACTGTGTATGTTGTTTTGTTCACTGTTGTATCACTTGCTCTTAACATAGTGCCTGGTATTTGGTATATGCTCAATAAATATTTGAAGAGTAAATGAATGAGCAAATGAATCAAGCAAACCTCTATGCAGCATATTTTCTACAGCATGATTTTTTCAAAGAATTATGCAGCATAGTAATTCTGTGTTTCGGCAGGGATCAGAAACATAAATAAATCTCTTTACTCATTAAATGCAGATATATATGAATTAAAAATAGTTGACGTCCTCTCAAAAACATTGAGGAAGCTAATTAAGAGTTAGCATTCTTTCCCAGAAGAAATGGCCCCAGTGCCTATGGTTTGTGTGAAGCTCAAATAGAAAATGAAGTTAATGGTTTATTGAATGTTAAACTCAACATACATGTAAATGTTTGGACAATTCTTTAGAAATCTTCCAAATGTAACTAACTCCTTCCATATGACCCTTCCAATTATTTGATGTCTCCAATGTATTTGTGAAAGCTTGTGATATATGTTATATATCACTTCTTTTCATGCTAAGCACTATCTGACTATAGTCCCTTATGCTTGGGGTATTGTAATAATCCCTTTTTCTGCTTGGTTTCCCTGTCTGGTTTCTGTCCTTGGATTCTGTGCTTCATAGCACAGAGAGTAATTAGGTACACAGAGTCTAGGTTGAAATGATGATTCTGCCCTTCATTATCTGTTGGATACTAAATTACCAGTATCATTGCCCTAAATTAGTCTTTTTACCTTATCTATTAAATGTGGGAAAATACATATCTCACATTCAAATTGTTGTAAGATAAATGAGATAACCTATGTATTGTGCCCAAGAACTGCTAAATAACAAGTGATAAATATTGATTACACTTATCATAATTGTTATAGTAGAAAACTTTGTCTAAAATCTTAGTCTAACATCCATACTTAAGTTTTCAGTGATTTCCAGAAGCCTAAATACAGAGTATCTAACTTTCCTTTTAATGTCCTCAGCTTCCTTGTACACCTTCATCAGCCATTACCCCTATCTCTTCCCCTTCCTTTATAACTGAACCTGTCATTTTCCTGTTCAGCTATCCAAGTAAATGGTGTTTACTGATCTCTAGGACTTAGCACACCTTGTTCCCTCTTTCAGGAATGCCCTCCCTCCATGCTTTTGCAAAAAGCTTTCTTCTTCAATTTTTTCCTCTGAAACCATCTCTACTCCTCTGTGGTAGAATTAACAATACTTTGGTGACTATGTAGACTATTGAAAGCTATATTGAATTTACTCACATTTATGTCTGTCTCCTCCAATTAGTCTTTCAATTTCTATTTGTTTGTAACCCTCTTAAGTCCCGAATGCCTAGAACACAGTAAATATTTAATATATGTTATTTAACAAATGAACACTTGTCCAGCCCAGTCTCCTACCACCTAAGATGCAGCTCAGTGACCTTTGTCCTATTGCATTTAGTGATTTTACTTCATTCAAACAATACTTGCTCCTTCAGAACCTCAACCTATGGGTTAACAGAGGTTAGAACTTCTGGGTGTTTCAGGGTCCTGTTCCGGTGTTACCAACACGAACTAACATGATGGCAATTTAAGGAAAAGGTGTTTCTTACTAGAAACTAGAAGAAAAGTGGAACTTGCCTCTGAGGGCCCTAGAAAAAAGATTCCCTGCCCAGACCTACTGCCTCATCCCTGTTCTCCCTCGCCTCCCATCCAGGGAGCTATTCCGCCAGAGGAGGAGGAAAAGTGGGGGAGCGAGTTGAAAAGTTGATCAGCCTCTCTCTATCCTCCTTCTACAGAGAAACACTGCACTAAATCAGGTGTGCTAAGTCGCCTCCCAAGGGGTCTTGCTTCTGACACTCCTCAAATACGTCCTGAGTTTCCTCTGACCCTTTTCTGCCGAGTCTAGGGCTCTCCCACTCCCCTTCCCCAGCAGCCATCCCTTTCCCTTCCACAAGCTACAAGAAAACCGCCTCAAGACCCCCTTGTTCGAGGACCTCCGTGACTGCCAACGAAAGATACAAATCACAGGCAGCCTTAACCAGATCACTGAAAGCCGAGTTAAAAAAATCAGGTTGATGGCAAGAAGGAAAAGAACATATCCACCGCCAATGCACGAGGAAAACTCTATATACACATGCAAGTAGGATCCCCTGCATAGCGGCAGCAGGTTGTCTCTAACTACCCAAAGAACGCGGAGCACCCCAAACAGGAACTTTAAAGGGATTGTTATCTGTTGCCTGTTCCACTAGGAATATTGTTTGCAAGGCACAAGGTGTCTTTTACTAGTGAGCACCCTCTGCGCATGCGCAGGTCCATTCGGGGAATTACTGCCCAGCCGCCGACTAAGTTGCATTCCTTGAATCTTCGCAGAAAAGACAATTCCTTAATCAGAGTTAGTAATGTGGACAGTACAAAATAGAGAGAGTTTGGGGCTTCTCTCTTTCCCTGTGATGATTGCCATGGTCTGTTGTGCACACAGGTGAGCCGCCTTTGTTGAATCTCTCTTTCTCTGATATCTTTCTTTTTACATGCCTGCTGAATTGTGTATCTTGTTATTTGGGGGTAGGTGTGCCTGCATCTTTTTATGTCTGCTCTCAGTTTGTGCTCATTTTGAATACGGTCCCTACTTCTTCCCTTCAGCGCCAATGAACCCAGCAACATGTCATACGTGAAAGAGACAGTGGACCGATTGCTCAAAGGATATGACATTCGCTTGCGGCCGGACTTTGGAGGTAATGCTTCATTCCTTTTCAACCTGTAACCCATCCCTAGTTCACCTTTTCTGTCAAAGATAAGTGCAAAAATTAAAAATGTCATTTTCGTGAGCATGCACTACGCTTTGGACGCGCGCGCGCGCACACACACACACACACACACACACACACACACACACAGGATTCCGGATCTCAGGTAGATGATCCCCACGCTGAGCCGACCTCACTCCGGCCCGACACACCCTCTGCCTAGTCACTGCATCACGGTGTGTCCACACCTGTTTTCCCAGGCTGTCCCCCAAAATAAGGTTGGGGGGAGGGAGGGAGGCTGTTCAGAAGGTAGTAAAAACTAGGGAGTTCCCCCCTCCCCAGCCCACTGCCACTCTGATAATATGTCCTTAATATGGTCCCATCTCCCCACAGGGCCCCCAGTGGACGTCGGCATGCGGATCGATGTAGCCAGCATAGATATGGTCTCCGAAGTGAACATGGTGAGTGGCCTCGCGACGGGCCCGGCTGCCCGGCTTACGCAGATGTGAAATGGACAGATCCCCGCGTCCTCTGCGTTTCATTGGCGGTCACCTAGCCCCTGGCCCCAGGGTCCCACTCCGCGCGCGCTCCCCACTTCAGCACACACACACGATTGCCCCGGGGTTTGTATTTTCGACACACACTGGCTACTGCGGTGTTCCAGAGGAAACGTGCTCGGCACTATTTTGGGAAGGACGGGTGACTGTTGCGCCGGCAGATTGGCTGGGGCGGAGTCTGAGCTTTACTTTAGCCGGGTTTCCCGGCGAGTGGAGATGTGGAGGGCACCATCTGCTGGCGACCAGGCAGCCTGCACTAGGGACCCCGGACCGGTGGTCCGCAGCCTCTACTTGCTAGGCACAGCTCCCTTAGACTGCCAGCCCAGACTCACGGAGACTCCACCACCGTGCGCACAGTCGGGGTTTCGGAGTGTCGCCTGCCTTCTTCAGGCTCTAGCACACCGTGAGGCAGGAGCAACAGGCTGAAATAACTGTCCATGCTTACTAACGTGAAGAGTGCCCAAGCCTGTTCTTGGGGAGGGCTTGTATTGTTCCCATGTGGAGGTTGATGAATTTATCTTTCTGCATTTTGTAAATTTGAAGCAAAATGGGTCGAGTTATATTGCTTTCCTTTACTCTAGAAACCCAACTGCACTTGTAGAAAAAGCCCCATGATCAAAGGGTCTGTGGAGAGGGTGGAGAGTGATAATAACAGCACAATCCCTCCATTTCAAAGGAGTCAATATTCTTCATTTCTTTTTCTGCTTTCTGAAGCTACTGCAAAATGCTTAAAATCATAGCTGCTACTCTATCTGTTGGCTCTATGCAACCACTGTGGGTAGCAGTTTTTTTAGTTGTTACAGTGAGTTCAGGAGGAAATGCCTGTTGCTTTTCTAGAATACACTATCCAGAGAACAGCTAGATCAAAATGCCATTATTATTCCACTGGAGAGAAAAAAAATATGGTAGCAGAAATTTAGATATCTTGAATAATTTGAAGGTTAAAACCTTTCAGGATTTTCTCTCTCTGTAGCTGTAATGGTCATTGGATTATCTTTCATTTTATTCCTTGTGTCATTTTATGTTAATATACTAACATTTAAGAATTTTTCTTTTCATTTTTTTTGGTTATATCAGGAAGAAACAAATATGTTTATATCATATTGAATAGAATTAGAATAAAAGTGTGGTTATTATATTTCAGTATTTTATAGTTGTAACTGATCCTACTTTAAATAGTTTATTTAAAATACTATTTTAAAATGTTTCTGATTATTTAAAAGAGTATTTTCAAATGCCTTTGATTGTTTACTGGAAAAAGAAACCCCGTTTTAAAACTTATTGCACACAAGAGAATATTTTTTGACTGGGAAAAGATTTTTGACAGATTTACTTATTACATTCTGTTTACATACATGCTAAAACTACAAAGCAACTCAAAACACACTATTTACACACACTCTGGGAAATGTATTAATGTTTGAACATATATAAAACTGGATGAGTTAGAAAATGAGTTAGTTTAGCAAGTTATGTCATGTAGATAGATGATGAAAATATTTTCTTTTTAAGTCATTTATCTTGGCACCTTGTAAGCATCCACATTGATAATTCATAAAATTAAAGATTCAGAAAGCTACAAAGGCAAACATTGACTTTGCTAGTCTTCTACCTTAGTGTATAGGGTACCAGGCCTTTCAGAATTTCTAAAGATGTATAATTCTCTTGGTCAAGGCTGGGGGGTATAGTTCAGTGGCACAGCATTTGCTGAGCATATGCAATGTCCTGGGTTTCATTCCCAGCACCTCAAAAATTTAAAAAAAAAATCAGTAAATTCTGTTATCTATATTTATAAACACTCTGTTATTTTTTTAAAAAAACTCAACTGAATAGGTAAGTGCTGATAACCAAAACAACCACCATAACAAAAAAGCTTTGTATTATCAGTTGTTCAACTAAATTCATACATAAGCTAAAAGAAAGGATTGAATGTAATTGCAGTAGCATCGGATATTTCCTTCTAATGATTGAATAATACAGTGTGCTTATTCATCATACATTGATATGTGCACTTTTTTCAAAAAGTATTCATTCAATAGATAAACCTTGAAAATATGTTATACTAAAATACCAATTACTTCTTCACAGTGCTCTCAGTAGACATGCTAGGAAAATAGAAATCACTGAAAGTTGGAAAATATAAAATCTTTATTTATTTATTCTTCCTTGTTTCTCCTTTTAATGTCAGCTACCAAAAAGATCCAAGGTTTATTTTAGTTTCTCATCTATGACAAAGCATTTAGATTGGAAATAACTCCAAGAAAAAATGAAAATGAAGAGGAATATTTTTTTTTAAGGATTGAGTGTTCTACATAAAAGCAACCTGAATGGTTAGACCTCTACCACTAAGTAAGAGAATTGTCTATAACATGCTTTGATTTTTAGACCATAAAAGTAGTACTAAAACTTTGTGGGAAATAAGACTCATTGCTTTCAATTAATATGTTTCACTATGTCAATAGGCAGTAAAATTTGTAGTTCTTTAACAGGAAATTTTCACAAAAATTAAGGGAAAACAAGATTGGACAAGACTACAATAAAATAGGTGTAAGTAAGTTAAATACATTATTAAAACATTGCTCCTTTTTATATTTTTATTCATTATCATTATTTCTCATTCCGTGAGGAAATGACATGATAATTATGCATTAAATTAATGGGTCTGAGAAATAGTTTCTACTAATTTTTATTCCTTTCCTGTGCTACTCTAAGTAAATTGTAACTCCAGATTGGTTTAGGGCATTATCTCTTTTAAACACTATCAATCTATTTTAAACACTAGCATCATAACAATGGTGCTTTCTGACTCATGTCCTTGAAGATATAAAATATTTTTCCCAAATTAAGAAAAATAAAAAGAGACTTTGTAGTTAAGAATTTCTATAATCAAGAATCATCAACATGTATCAAAACAGCATGTTATGCCATTAACATGTACAATTTTTATGTTTTTATGTATCAATTAAAAATAAATTTAATTTAAATGAGAAACCAATAATGACCTTTGAAATCATTGCTTCTGAGCAGTAAATGCAAAAACTTTGAAGAATAATTCTAATGTAGAAAAATATATATTTAAGAGAAAGACTTCCTTCCACATAATAATATTGATTAAATTAGGAAGAAGTTTTCTTGCATCATGGTCTATGTGGTGCTTGTGATATTAATTATATACTGTTGTCATTTTCTGAAGTGTCATCTTAAAAATTACTGTGATTTTCATTTATTGTTTATTAAACTCTTCAAACCTTTTAAAACAATTTCTGGCAAAGTCTCCCCCCAAGCCCACCCTAACAAGAGGCAAAGACTAGAGCTAAGAAGAGACAAAAGGAGATAAGAGCTCTCAGAAATTGTCTTTAAGGTAACCGCTAACTACAAGCCTAGTAAAACACAGATAGTCCTGGGCAAGTTTTCTAGTAGTGGTTTGAGGATACATGATATTGATTACACACAAATAGTTGAAATCATGTACTTCAAATTCCCATAACTAGTTATTCCTCATTATTCGAGAGTCAGATCCTGATCATTAATTGAGTATTCCAACCACACATCTCTTTGTCCCTGATCTAAAGATATTATGGTCCAATTGGCTACCCCCAGAAGACTTTCAAAGAAGGGGTCAGCCCAACTTATTTATGATAAGAGACACTCATCTTGTATTTATTGTTTCGTTCCTTTTTTTCAACCATGGGTGGATACAGTAGTGAATGCTCTTAAAGGTATCATAATTAATAACAACAACGATGATAACTAATGCTAAAATGAACCAATTTTATAAATAAAACTCAAAAGAAAGATAAATTTAATTACAAAATACATACTTAAATTTCACAAATGTTGTTATTTTAATATTTGATTCCACAGGTTTCAGGAATATAGTTCAGTCATATTTATTATTACCACACTGACTCAAAACAGTAACCACTTGTGAGAATTCTGCTGCTCTACATCCATTTCTCTAATTCAGTGCTTTTCAATAATTACTGTATACCTACATCACTCTGGGATCTTGTTAAAGTGAAAATTCTGAACCAGAGGTCTGAAATGGGTCCTGACATTCTGGATTTTTTCTAGGTGATGTCAGTTTCTGGAGTATGGACAGCATTTTGAGTGTCAGGGTTGTGGTATGTTATTCTAAGATCTAGCCTTATTAAGAAATTGAGCTTTTTTTCTTTTTAATTTCTCTATGAATGGTGTTATGTCAAGGTTTCAACTTCACTTTGAAGTTTCAGCTGGTTAAACAGGTGTCTATGATCAAAAGGAAAAATTAGTTCAATAATTAGTGATAAACAACAAAGGCAAGAGGCTGAATGATAGAGTTTGATTTAAACTAATAAGTAGTCTTCATCACTGTGTCACTACTCACAAATCAGCCAAATGTAAATGAGGGTTATGAAAATAGTGCCAAGCACAGTAACCC
The DNA here is from genome assembly GCF_902686445.1 of Sciurus carolinensis. NCBI lineage: Eukaryota > Metazoa > Chordata > Mammalia > Rodentia > Sciuridae > Sciurus > Sciurus carolinensis. Next base: position 102,359,962 of record NC_062222.1, on the reverse strand, counting down.
CAATAGCTCTGTTCTTTCACTTTACAGAACACCAATGGCTTTTCGTTTTCAGAATAGAGAACACTGAAAGTTTTCCCCTCAATAAGGAGCTAGCAATAGCTTTATAAAATAGCCTAACCATACTCCTGCTTCTTTTAGTAAATTCTCTATAGTGCTATAATAGAATTTTCTTTGCAAAAAGAGCAGATGGGTCAGTGCCATGTAAAGGCAAGAATAGGTGAAAGCCATTCACTAAAGATATAAATATGTGAGTAATCACTCAGGTCTTTCCTTTAAGTGCTGTGTGAGAATATTATACCATCTGAGGGGAAGCTCTTCCCTTTGCCTGTTTGGAGATAACATACGTTTTATACCCCAAAACACATTAAATCAAGTATATCTAGATTTTAAAATGTTTGATTTTTACATTTGAAACCCTGTGATTTTAGGATTACCAGACTGAACTGGATATTAAAGTATACAATAAAATGAAAATAAGTAGTATCATTTATGGAACATTTCACATATGTGAAGTATGGTTATCAAGAGTTTTACTTTGTAGCTTATTTACTTCTTGATTTAAGGCTGTGAAATTCTATTACAGATTGAAAGATTGATGCTCAGAGAGGGAGGAGCTTAGGTTGAGAAAGGTTAAATAACTTACTCAGAAGTTACAGAGCTAGTGAATGGCAGATTCAAAACTAGGCAGCCTGTCTTCAGGGACTGCTTCCGAACTGCCAAGTTAGTAAAAAATTAAATGTTCTCAGTGTTTAGCTTTGGGACCTGGGGTGAGGAATTTGATTTCTCTAAGCCTCAGAAATTCTATTCTGTGAAATGAAGTAGATTACATGATTGCTAAACCCTTTCCAGTTCAAATATTCTATAATAAAAATATGGACCTTTAAAGATTTCAGACTCTGTTAAGATCAAGAATCTTCCTCTTGTGTTATTCCTATTAGATTTTGTCTTATTCCATCTTATTTTCCTGTTAATGAGTCAATCAACAAACATTTACTGAGTTCCTACTGAGCACGAATTATGACAGTGTCCTGGGAAATCTGTAGTAATGACTATAGGCAATCTAGGGTCTTCTGAATCATCATTTTGATTGGTCATGGTTTTATCATCCAATTTTTTCTTCTTTAACACATTTGCAAAGACAGTAACAAGACATGTTGGATCAATGATCTTTGAAATGAGACTTGACTAATACCTGGTTTATATTGCATTGAATATTGATGTCAAGACCAGATTGAAAGTATTTCTCACTGGTGATATCTGTCCATTGTATTCACCCTGGGAGTACCGATCCACTACTATCAAACTCACAAAATTTTTAGCACTTATTTGATGTGAAACAGAAGGAAACTGTTATTTTTCAAGTTCTGGAAATCCCAAAGGATTTATCCAACCTACCTAAAATCCTACCCTGAGGTGAATAAATGCAAAACCTGGGTGTTTGTATCAGCTGAGTACCAGTGTCAATTCTCCAAGTTTTTGATGCTTTTATCTTGGCATTCCCCAAATACTTGAGTACCTTCAAAAATACTCAAATATGTATGAAATCTTTCATTATAAAAGGTAAACATTTCAAAATAAAAATGGTTTTAATATTTCTAACTGGTTCAGGATTCAGTAAGGGGGCTTAACTATCATACATATACCTGAGAATAATAAGAAAATGAATTGGTATATGCATCTAGTTGACTAAATGTCATATTTAATGCCCTGTAAACTATGAGAACACTGTCTTATTTTCTATAATACCAGGACCAAGTTCCTACATTTTAGAATACTCTATTTTCAGTAAGATGTATATTTTATGAAGTTCCTTGACTTTTTTTTTTTTCTTAGCAATGCTGGAGATTGAATCCAAGTCTTCATGTATGCTAGACAAGCACTTACCACTGAACCAAATCTCAGTCCTGAAGTTCTTTGTCTTCTATCTATTGAAAGGGAAGGAAGTTAAAGTTAATAGTAATACTTAGCAACCTATTATTCAGCTATTTGGCAGGTCTTAAGAAAGAGTTAAAATTAATTCATTTTAGCAAAACAACTAGCCATAAGAAAAAAATGAAAGATGCATTTTTCACCTAATGTGAGTTCAGTTATTCCTTTTTAGAATCCTCATAGTCCACATTGCCCCTCCTCCACTAAGTGGAACTAATATATCTCACCTGTCCCTCACTGTCCCAATAAAATCTGTTATCGTATTGTGAATTTAAGATTAAAGGGCAAATTTCCAAGGGCATTCATTCAACTATTCTATTGAATAAAACATGAGGTCTCTGTCCTTGTAGAATTTATAGTCTTTTAAAATATTATTTCAAATCTCTAATCTTGGAGTATGAAGGTTTTTCCCTTTAGAAGATTTTGAAACATCAATAGTTATCTTGATCTTGAGTATTTCGTTTTAAAACATACTTACTGAACACTTGATCTTTTATCAGGTACTGAACTAAGCACTAGGGATGGAAATAAAACTAGGCCAATCCCATGCCTTCAAAGATTTTGTAGTGTAGAAGGGAATATACAATAAACAGTTACTTTAAAACAATGTGGTTCATGCTATGATAGAGACACGTGTATAGATTGAGAAGTAGTTTCTAAGGCATGGTGAAGGGTCAACACCTGAAATGAATCTTAAAGAGGAATAGTAGCTGGCAATTGTGGATAGGCTGCAAATGAGAAGGACTTTCCAAGCAAAGGAAAGGATGTATGTATAGGAAGACATGCCTGAACACAGAATGGAGTATTCTGGGAATTATAGGTAATTGGCTATTGTAGGAACTTAAAGGCACAAGGCGAAGTACAAGGTCTACAACAGTGCTATTGAATGCTCTTATTTGTGTAAAAAGAGGCCTCACGGTAGACATGTTCATTTTGTTTTTATGTGTGCTGACCAATTTTGGAAGAGTACACAAGGAGCAAGCAACTGTCCTCAGTTCTTAGAATCAGAACAAGGATTAGGAGTGTGCTTTAGAGAGACAGTAACTGTTATTTATGTGCTCCTTTGAATATTTGGTTTAAAAAGTTTATACATAGCCTACATTTTCATTTTAAAAGGAAAATTCTCTTTTATACATGGGGAGAGGAGAAGAGAGGGAGAGAGAGAGAGAGAGAGAGAGGAATGATGATGAACTGTGTATGCTAATGAGGTGGATCCTAATCCTGAATGGAGAAATGTGCCAAAAGGTTTAAGAGGCACTGTGTTTTATATTTTAAATAGATCACTCTTGTAGTTATGTAGAGGGTGATGAAGAGAAGGCTAAAACTGGGGGCAGTGTTTCTAGCTAAGACACTAAGAGGGTGTATCAAAGAGAGGAGTGATACCTAAAGTAGTACAGAGGTCTTAGGAATGGAAAGTAATAAAAATAAAGGCAAATGATAGGTATTTAGTCATTGGCTGGGTGATGGAGGTGAGAGGAGTGAGCCATGGATGCCCTCTGAAGCTGCATATTGGGTGACTAGCAGATGGGACACTATCTGCCCAGGCGGAACTCAGGTAAAGGAGGACTGTACCATCTCCTTCACTTTGGATATATTTCCAGAATGAGAAATAGTCGGCATATGTTATTTATAAGGTACTTGTGGGTACATTGACATAGAATGTTGCAGATAGGAGCCATCCTGAAATGGACCACTTCCTTGGTGAATCTTCTAATTCTATTCACAAATAAGGCACATCCCATAGATAGGAAACATATAGCACATAAATGTAAGTCTAAATGTGTCTATTAGAGACATGGAGAAAGGATACTAGATATAGAGAATGGAGAGCAGTCAACTCTATCCTTAGTCATATAGTTCTTTATCTAGAAGGACCTATACTCTCATAAGATTTAGAATGTACTTTTCAAATTCCTTTAGAGAGGTGATCTTTGTATTCTGTTTTAGTTGTTTTTATAAATCTACAGGGTAGGGAAAAAAAGGCATGTGGGGAAACCACTTACACAGCATCTGGTCCCTTCTCCACTGCATCTCTAAAGTGATTCAGTCCTTCTGGAACATTGTGCTTCCACGTGAAATTGCATGAAAGCAGTGTGAATTCTTGTAGAAAGTGCATTTGGTGATGAAATGAGTCTGGTATAACAGACAGTCTGAGCGAGGCCCACGGTATGACCTGAGAAATGAAGCTTACCTGCCAGGAAATTACAAAGTGACTCCCAGGAGCTTTGCAAAACAGAAACATTTGAATGGACTGTTGGGTATGATTTTAAACAAAAATTCAACATACTGTCCCCTGCATGTTGGTCTCCTGAAAAAAAAAAAAAAAGGAAATCTATGTAAGCAAAGCCTTATTCATAGATCATATTATTTAGAGAAAGGAGACAGAAACGGCTAGAGGAATAGATTCAAATAGAAAAGAGTTTGTGGGTAACTGTTAGCAATCTGCTATTCCTGCCCTCTATTTCTACAGAAAAAGAGTGTGGGGATGTATGAGTGAAGCCCCTTCAAATACAACAAGAAAAAATTAAAGGTTGGGTGCCTTGCTCGTGTTGCTGAATTGATCAAGCAGGGAAGTTGGTAGCAGTGAATCCCACTTGAATGAGTTTATTTGGGATACTTCCGGAAAGCAGGGGAACAGATTTGTTGAAAGTTCATGGTTCCTGCCTACTCTAACCCTTTGTGACTCATGAGGAGATTTTTTTCTTATGATTTATTATTTTCAAGGGAATGGTACACAGTTCTCTAGCAAAGAAGCTCAGCTTTATGGTTTCCATAGAGACAGTACATTTGCAATCCTACCTGTGCCTAGAACATTTTCTCATGTCAGTGGCCACTGTTTCTCCCTCCTACTACCTGTAACCCCTCTCCCACTGAAATGCACCTAGATCTACTTCAAAATCTACAGGAAATCATATTTTTCTATGGATCTTTTTTTGCAGTCAGAATAGGGGAAATTCTGCCAGAAAGAGAATATCTGGGGTCTATAAACAAATCAAGATTCCTAAAAGACAGAAGCCTCAACACAGTTAAGACCCATCCATATAAGATTCCTATTAACTTTAACTTTTTCCTTCCAACTGTGTAAGCTCCAGGAAATTTAGAATTTTATTCTTTATATTCTCTAGGTACCTCCTAATGTATTGTAGAGGCTTAATGATAGCATGCATTAAAATTATGAAAGAATTTTTCTAGTCATAAAAACTGTTAGTAATAATAGCACTTTGTATTATTTAACTCAGAAATTAATAGTTTCTCCATCAGGCCTACCTTATAACTTCATCTATAATTTTCTTTTTTGTTGACTGTGGATCATGAACCGTTTCCATAGAAACGGCTTTATCACATGGCACAGTGAGATTCACACAGAATCAGTTCATGACAAATATCAACACTATATATATACATAGTTGATATTTGTATATATGTGTGTGTGTGTGTGTGTGTGTGTGTGTGTGTGTGTGTATAACTTTTCATCTGCTTTAAAAATAATCACTGCTTTTGATTTTTTCAAATGTCATCTTCCTGGCACCTGGACTATCAATATTTCTAGATGCATTTAAGAAATTGTTAAAGAATAATTTGATTAGTGACTACAAAATGAATGGCATTTAAAAAGAAAGGAAACTCAAACATGAAAGATAACCTGTGGAAAAGTGTTCCTCAGTCAGTCTGGAGAGATTTTTAAATGAGAAGAGTAAGATTTTAAAAAATAACCAAGCTTATTAGATATGAAAATATGAAGCCAAAAATTACATAATCCACAAAATATGTATTTAATATATATGTAGATAATATCTACATCTGTTCATCTATTTTCCTACTCATTTTTGCTGTAATTCTATCCTTGTTGCTGTATGCTTTAACAAAATGTTAATTTTTGAAAATCTTTTACATCCCACAGTCATTTGTTGTAACCAATGGTCAAGTCAACTACCAGTTAAGTGGTGATGAAAGAGTCTTACCCCTGATATGACTGCCTGCCCATCCCCCGTGCAGCATACACACAAATTTAGCGCATCTCAAAGAAATAATTGAGAGCAAAACTCCCAATTCAAATGAACTGCTAAGTTGAGGCTGATGAGCAGAGAGAAAAAGAGCATGTGCTGCAAAGGTTATCACTGGTCAAGTGAAAACTTCTGGCTTAATGTGGTGAGAAGCGATCTTTAGAAGTTTTGAGACTGGGAATGAGAGAAAGGGGGTAGGATGAAAAATTTGGAGAGGAGAATGGAAAAAAAAATTGGTGAGTAAAACTGGAAAAACAGATTCAGTCTTGGTTGGTTATTGGTGCATATCTCTCACACTTATGTAAGCACTACATTGGGCAACACCCCACAAACAGTATTGACATCAAGTTTGAAAGTGCTTTCATAACCTGGTTCTCTGAAATTGCAGAAAGGAATGATTTTTTTGAATATTGCAGGAAGGCATCTGTCCTATTGCACTCAAAAGCACTGTCTTCGACCACAAATATAACTTGATGAATTATGGTTTTGCATAGTCACTGTCCTGCTTTTCCACATTTTAAAGGATTTGCAGCATGGTTCTGCAAAATGAACAGAGATATGTAAGCCAAAACCAAAATAAAGCAATTGACTTTATACTTTTCCAATATATTTATCCTATTCACTCTCACCAAGTGGCACTTAATTTTTCAATCAAGATATGAGACTATTGGTAGAGTAGGTAGGAAGCACATGCAGAAAGTAATTTCAGATTAACTTGGAAAGTACCAGCTTGAAATGTCATCATTAGAACTTGATATCTTCAACTTTGCCTCCTGCTGAAATGCAAATAGCCCTGGGACAGGCAAAAGTAATGTTGGTTTTCAATCCCTGTGTTTATACCAGCATACACATGGATGGTGGAATGAGAGGGCTGTTTTGCTTATGGGGCAGAGATTAGAAAAGGATTGAGGAGAGAGGAATCCGGAGTTATTTCATACTTACCCCTAGCATCAGCAGCTTCCTGAGTTTGGGAGCTGATAGAAACTGCTAGAAGAAGGGCCAGAGGTGTGCTGAGACAGCATTTGTGTGGCAGGCACTGATCCTCTGCACTTGAAAAGCATTTTGCTTGATCTAACAATGATACCCAATATTGTGTCGTTCAAGATGTGAAATCAACAAATTCAACTGCGTTCTTTGGTAGTGTAGCATTCGTGCTGACTTGAGAAGGTGGCAATACAATTTTGTAGTTTTAATGATCAATCTCGTAGTTAAAATCAGTGGTCAGTGGGCAGAACAAGAGCAATTATTCAAGTCCAGGCATTATCAATCTGGTTTGTATAATTTTGGTATTTCCCCTGAACTGCCTTCCCCTGAATGTTTCTTTCAAGTCAAATTTGAATTGTGTGTGTGTGTGTGTGTGTGTGTGTGTGTGTGTGCATTCGCTGATGGGAATTGAACTCAGGGGGTCTCACACTTGCTAAACACCTATTTTGCTCTTGAGCTACAACCCAGTCTATCCAAATTTGAATGACTTTAAATCAATTTAACATCTCAGAACAATATTGTTTCCTGATTCATACTTTCAAGTATAAATCTCATGACTTTCTTAATTTGATTCTTAGTTTCATGTAAAATGGAAATAATTTTCATTCCGTGTGTTTTAGGAAGCTGTGAGTGTCAAAACAAGTATATCATATACAAATTTATGTTCAGCAAATGTGATGAATAAATTATAAAATACCTTAAAGTGCTGTTATTTTTATCATTTTACTATTATCCCCCAGGCTCATAATAAATTTCTTCCTCCTTGATGCTAGGACTTCAGGGTTAATACTAGTTCACATTATGCATAATCAAATAAAATAATATTTTTGTTTGATATTGGAATTTTCATCACACAGCTAGAACCTACAGAACTACTAATTGTGAAACATCCCTGAGGGAGCTGACAAAAAATGGAATACCTCCTATCTTTTTTCCTAATAACTTTCAATTGATTCTCACTCTGAGAAGAAACTAGGCTATTACTTCTCAGTTTCATCCTATACACAGTCCTCCCATACCTGAATTTTATATATTATGTTACTTTCTGATACGTGGATAAAATGGATATATGGTTTTCCATGAGCTTAACCTAAGGTTTAGGGTTCTGAGGTTGACTTCTAGTTTTAATTCCTACCCTCCCATACTTATAGGACCTTGACATTAATCACCCATGGAGGGATCATAAAAATCATGGAATGAGACAGACATCATTACCCTATGTACATGTATGATTACACAAATAGTGTGAATCTACATTGTGTAAAACCATAGAAATGAAATGATGTACCCCATTTGTGTATAATGAATTAAAATGCAGTCTGTAAAAAATAAAAAAATGAAAAAATAATTTAAAAAAAAAAGAGAGAATGAAAAGGGACACTATTAGTAATTGCCTGGGGTCAACAAGTCTAAACCAACACTCTTTAGGAAAGCCAAGATTTCCGATTATCCTATGCCATCCAAAATCTGAATTTTTCTTTAAGCTGTGTATTGGAGACTAAATGAGATAATGTGTATAAATCTTTTAGCATAGTGCCTGACCCCTTAGTAGGTATTTGGGGAAAAATAAAACAAAGTTTAGTCATAGTATTTTCTTCATCCTCCTTTACCATCATTGTCATTAGTTCATTTAAATTAATACAACAGAATACCATGTGCTGGGTGCATTGTAAATAAACAGAAATTTATCTCAGTTCTGAAAGATGGAAGTCCAAGATCAAAGTGCTAGTAGATTCTTGATCTGGTGAATGACAGCCTACTTTCTGACTTTCTTCTCACTGTGTCTTCAAACATGAAAGGAGTAAGGGAACTTTGGGAGACCTCCTTTATAAAGGGACTAATATCATTCATGAGGGCTCTGTCCCCATGACCAAATCACTTCCCAAAGGCCATCACATGGAGTACTAGGTTTCAGCATGACTTTTTTGGTGGGACTCAGCCTTCAGCAATCATCATCATCATGAACCTATTTGCTGAGCACTTACAATGTACCAGGCATTGTTATAAGTGCTTTGTATATAAACATGAACAATAAAACTATGTAGAGTAGGTGCGATAACCTAATATGATTTTTTTTTTTGCATTAAAGTTTATAAATAATCAAACAAGTAAAAGCATGATCTGATCAGTTCACTCCTGTTTCTAAGAGCTGGGTACAAGCAAAGAAACTTGGTAGAAATGGTGAAGACTTACTGAAAATTGTATGATTCACTTTATTTCTAAAAGGAATGTATTATTCTATTTCTGTTGCTAGTACCACAGACTGGGTAAATTATAAAGAAAAGAGCTCATGGGCTTTTGGGCTCATGGTTCTGGAGGTTCAAGGCCAAAGGGTTACATCTACTGGTGACCTTCTTGTTAAGAGTCTGGAGGCAGCACAGGACATCATATGTCAAGTGACAGGGATTATGCATGTATATGTGTGTTTCTTCTGGTCTCTTTCTTTTTCTTATAAAGCCACCAGGACTCAGTCATGGGGGCTCCACTCTAATGGCTTGAATCCTGATCACCTCCAAAAGGTCCCACTTCTAAACATAATAGACCAAATTTCTACCGTTTTACTACTTCACAATGGGGATTAAATTTTACCCCATGAAGACTCACAGAATACATTCAAATTATAACAAGCAAGGAACATCCACGAATCTCACTGAAAAGAAAAGTTATAAAAGGAATAGACCTGAATGAAGTCATAATTGACATGACTGAGACCAAAAAATGGCCCTTTGATGAGGTCACATTTATGACACGACAGAGAAAGTGAAATCAAACTGGGACGTGCAAGAAAAGAATAGTCTAGGTAGGAGGGTAGGAAATTCCTAGCAAAGAAATTGGTTTGGAGAAGTCTGCCCATGTAAGATTAACAAGAATATTCAAAAAGAGATTTGTTCATCACACAGGAATCTTCAAGCCTGGAAAATTATCTTGAGGTCTTGATCATGATAATATATATTGAGCATTTCTGCAAAATAAATACCTTTTTAGCTACTTTAAAGTATTAATACACTGAATCCATAAAGCAACCAGATGGCATATGTATCATTAATATTAATGTTATGGATAAGTAAACTGAAGTATAGAAAAATTAAGTAACTTACCCAAAGCTGTGCAACTAGTAAGTGATAAGACTGATTTGCTCCAGCAAATTAGCTTCAGAGTCCACAGTGTGACAGGTCACTAAACATTGTTATTTCTAATAACATTTAAACATAGGTTTGAAAGCTTAGGAAACATGGTTAATATGTAGCAAAAATGTATCCTTGGGAGAAAGGCATTAACAATTGATTTTATTTAGCTCAGGACTTAATTTTATAAAAATTAAAGAATGCCTTGATTAATGTTTGCAGGTATTTGAAAATGATGATCCATTTGCTGATTTAAATCATACTGGGCCTGAGTCCATGCTGTTAAGTTCTAATCATAAATAGGAAAAGAGAATGGATTTGATGTCCCCTCTGAAAGAATCCTAGCTTGAAAAAGGAAGCAAAGATTAACTTGGACATAAGGAAGAGCATCTTGACTGTAATAAGTGAGAAGATGCTGGAAAGAGTTACTAAGAGTACTTGGGAAATATTCATCCTTAGAAAGCTTCAGAACAAGAAAAGATAATTATATCTGTCCTAGTTGACTTAGAGGTATGTTCTGTCCAAAGTCAAGAGGATGAGACTGGAGAGAAAATTCTCTAACATTCTTCCTAATTTCTACTTCACACTTATAAGTGAACTATTGTAAGATCTTCAAGACTTCCCAATTTTTGATAACCTGAAGTAGTACATATAATTGATTCCTTTGTTTAAGCATAACCATACACTCAGAGGAGTTGACAGGGAGCTTGACTGGGAAGTCATTAATTCTGTGACTTTTTCTGGAACAACTAGTTTATTAACCTTACAGAGCGTACTACTCAAACTTACATCACAGAAAAAGTTGCCATACTACTGAACTTCAGGGTAATTAATGAAGGGAAGACACAGCAGACATTCAATCCCTAAAAACCATGAGAACGTCTTGAAGAAAAAGAGCATCTCTCTGTGCCTGATACGTGCCTTACACTCATGGCAGACTGGATTAAACAGTATTGAATTTAAGAATGATGCATTCAGTTCAAGTTTATGCATACTTTTGTATACATAAGAAAAAGACAGCTTTTAATATTAAGAAAAGAAATTGTGCCAAACACGGTGGCACAGGCCTGTAATCCCCGCAATTTAGGAAGCTGAGGCAGGAGGATCACAAGTTTGAGACCAGCCTCAGCAACTTAGCCCAGACTCTGTCTAAATAAAAAACAAAAAGACTGAGGATGTAACTGAGTGGTAAAGCAGCCCTGGGTTCAATCCCGTACCAAAATAAATAAATAGTTGTTAAAATAGAATGAATGCATATCCTGTGTCAGGTACCAGGATAAATTCTTTGTTAGTTTTCACAAGTGCTACTTGAGAATAGGTATGTTTAATGTATCTTTTAAAACACTGAGTCTCAAAAGGCTGATTTGTGATGGAGATGGATTTGAAGTGGAGGACTGATTTCAGAGCCAGTCTTCTAACCCTCATTCCATTTTAGAGTGCACTCCCATCTGAATTAATAATTTTGAAAACGAATCTTTTATTGTTCCTCTAAAATGAAGGAACAGGCATATCACCCAAAAGGATGGAGCACCAAACAATAGGCCTCAAGATGAGGTTTAGCAAGGGGAATAGCTGCTTTCTTGTTCCAGTTCATGTCCAGGATTACTTTTTTCTTGATCTTTTCATGACTGAAGGTGTAAAACAAAGACTTTCACCAAAGAAGTGGGTTGTCTTGTAGGAGTCCAGGGTCTGGTTTTCCCCTCCATTGACATCACGTCACAGTCCATAAAGAAGGCAATACAGCACTTTTCCTAGCAGTTTTGCTCGCAAGAGTGATTTGTTGTTTGAGTCTAGGACAAAAACTTGAAAGATCCAAAATGGGTGGTTCTTTTTCAATTCACAAGATTTCTTGCCAGTGAAAAGAATGAACTAATCTGTATTCCAAGATTGTCTAAAAGGGCCATACCTCAAGCACAGGAAGGGGAAGCACGCCCACTGTTTCCTGAGGGGGAGAGTAGAGAGGACAATCAGACCACCCATTTCTTGGTAGAGAAAGAAAAGATTCAGGTATATTTAGCTCTTCTGACTTCTCCTAGTGAACACTGAGAGAGAAATCAAACAGTAATATGTAAAGGTCAGATCATTTCATCACTGTCCTTTCAGAACAGGGAAATTGCATTATGAAATGCAGATGGCATCTCGAGGTTAAAATAGCAAGTCATTATTATCACATGTCTTATAGGAGATATTTTTCATTTTTCTGCCTCATGAAGGAATACACATTTTTAAAAAGGCTCTTTTCTTTTGTCTTTATCTAAATGATGACAGGGGAAACATAACAATCATTTAATTTGCATCTACAGAATTGAAAAAAAAACAAAAGGACTTTACTGTAAATGAACAGTAGATTTATAAAGTAGAAGGCATTTATCGAACACAATTTAGGGAAAAACAGTTTACTTGAAATAAACTGTTGTTTATTTACAAAATGCGGAATTGGACTATTGGGGAAATCAATAAATTCTGCTAAAGTCAATACAGGCTTTCACATTTACTCCTTGTGGTACTAAATGAAGTACACTATTGCTGCTCATTGATGTCGATTTTGGTACATTTGTTCATACCTCTCAGCTAAAGGATATTCTGTGTTCTTATGTGTCAGCTGGGAGTTTAGCAGGGTCGTGTTTGACTATGCACACATTTTCTTTGTAAATTACAGCCTCACACAGGTTCTGGCACACACAGGTCGGAATTTCATTGCCTTTGGTTCAAGGATATTGCTAAGTTTCCCCGGGTGGGGTGCAGGGTTGTGTGACACAAGGAGACCTTCAGGGAAAGTTTTAATTTTAGGCATAATGCATTGTGGATTTTACTGAGGTATGAAAAGTTGTAATTTCAGAGTGACTTTCATAATTGAAATCATCAGACCAGTACATTATTTTGTAACTTCTGAATCCATTTAACTTTTGATTTTATTGGAGAGTTAGTAGAAAAGAAAGACCATGAGCACTGCAAATATTTGTATTTTTGAGAGATGCTACTTAGAAGTCTCCAAGAAAGTTTGTGAAAATTCCAGGTAGAGAAAAAGAAATAAATGCTAGTACAAACTGTTCAAAGAATAGAAGAACATAAAAGCTTAGAGATACCTGTGTATCATCATTGCCAGACACCTGCTCTGCAAATGACTTCCTCTAAGTAGATATTCAGCACTGTGAGTAACACTGTTTTCACCTACATTTTTCCATTTACATTCTGGAGTGAATTAACAGCGAATGCTCACTTCATCTCTTGACTCCTCACATTCATTCCCAAAATTCTACAGATGAGCACCAAATTTCAATCACAAATTCAATTTCAATATCATAGATAGTTCCACCCTCTTCTTTCATTTTCCTTCCCTTCCACCTTCTTTTTCCCATATGGTGCCTTAATGTAGTAGTAAATGGACTAAACTGGCCACCATCTGTTCTGGAGAAACAGCATGATGAAACACAAATGGGCTGTTGCTTCGCACCCTGGGTTCTGGCTCCAGCTCTGTGTGTTCTCTCTGTTAATTTCCTTGACTCTGTGTGTTGGGGAAAGAGAAAAAAACAGTGCCACTTAAACTCACTGAAACTACTCCTTCAGGCAGAGAGAATAGTTTATGTAAGTACGAAAATAATCTTTGAGTTGCTTTCCACTCTCTGAGATGGGCAGGGAGGAAGAAAGAGAAGGCTGGGATTTGAAAAGCTCTGCCAGTTGTGTGGTGCCAAAGGGCAAGATCCAGAATAACTGGCCCTTTGTTTAGGGAAAATGTTAATGAGCTTTTGGGAATAGGAAATTGTGTCAAATGCTAAGAAGGGGAGAAGAGCTGTTATTCTCTGAATAATAATTTAAGGGAAGTTGAGAGTAGAATAGAAATGGAGGACCAGGGAAAACAGGAAGACCAGAGACAAAAAACTGATCAACTAGAGAAGAGGTTGAAGTTCTCAGCAAATATTTCCCAGCATTAGAGTGGCTGAAAGACTCTACAACAGGGATGCCATTTTTGATTTTACGTTGTTTTGCATTGCTCCAATGTAATATATCATTGCTTCTCCCCTCCTTCAATAAAGTTTTACTTGTACACATAGTTTGTTGGATTTTTTTTTTTTTTAAGGTTCTGGGTTCTATATCTGGGTCAGCATGGAGGACAGGAAGAGAAAAGTCATGTACTCAGGATCAGATTGATAAGAATTCAAAAAACATCAAGAGGTTAGAACCAGTGCTGACCATAGAAACATATCTGGACCTATCCCAAAATTCCAGGGAAAAGATAAAATTTTGATAGTATATGATAAAGCAATACAGGTAATTTATTTCATTATCAAAGAAAGTCAGCCAACATATAGTTAGAAATAAAATATTACTAACCATACAGGTAGTATATGGTTAGTATGGAAGCATATATACAGATATGCTTATATACGGATATATATATATCTATTAAGAAAATGGGCATGTTGACAAGAAGAGTCGTTAATGATAAGATGAATTTGGAGAGAAAAACTAGGAGCAATTTTGTGTGTGAATGAAGTTGGGGTGTCCAAAGGAGGCAACAGAAGGTAAAAGAGTGAGAGAGAGCTGGTGCTTGGTAAGCTTAGTGCCTGCAGTTAATTCTGGTGGAAATAAGAGAAGAAGAGCAAATGTGAGATGAGGAAAGGAGAGGATGGGACACTTGCACACTAGTTCCCTTGACACTCTGAGATGGAGATTTGTGATTCTTAGCGTATCTCTTGACTAGTAGTCTTGGGAAAAAATTTCCTTGGGGGAGAGAGGGTAGCAGGTAGAGACAGAGGGAGAGGTGAAATCTTGGAGAAGTTGAATCAAGATGGTGTTACTTCAAAAGTGAAACCAACCCCATGGTGAACTCTGGAACTAGAATGATTGAAAACACACAAACATTCACTCTGCCAACCAACAACAGGCTGCCCCGTGGCATGAGCTGACCATGTGTGACAAAGTTCTTTTCAGCTAGGACATGTTTAGAGAGGGGCCCTGCTGAGAGGGATCAGCTGCCACTTGGCAGCTGGAGGAATGAGGCTTTGTGTCTTCAAAGGTGAGTCTGGGCTAGGTACACAGCTTCTCCCTCACACACTTAGGGTCAGAAAACAGCTAAATGGGCTGGTTTGAAGGGACACTCCCTCAGAGCTCTGGAGTTCAATCTCCACTAGTTGTTTCCTTTGTATTGGTTTGTTCATTACCTGACCTCTAAACTCTTTGATTACCAGGTTCACATTTTATTACTTTTCCCTATTCTTGAAGAATTACTTTAAGCTGAATAACCACTGGCCAAATCTAAAGTAAATTTTAAAGAGCTCAGGACCTGTATAATATAATACTAAAATAATGAGTAGTCTTTCTTCCATGTTTTGAGAAGAGGTAAATGACCTCTCATCTGCCAAGCTTTGTCCCCCCATCATATGTGCATATAAATGGCACTGGGCTGTGCTTGTAATGATGACCTTGAACACTTACAGGCAGAACCTTGAAAACTCAAAAAGGGAGAGAGGGGAACTAGTATATGTGTGCAAATGAATGTCTAGGCACTTCAGTGGAAAAAAGCATTCAGTTGCAGTCCCAAGACCGGTTTCTGTTTCTTGCTGTCTTGTAGCTTGCAGTGTGACCTTGGGAAAAATCACTTGAACTCTCTTAGACTTACTTCTCTTTGTATGTAATGATTAGGTATAATGTTGTCTGCTTTACCTTCATGAATAGCAGCAGGTGTTGTACCAAAGCACCATGATGAGGATTGATGGGAAATGACTGCCTGAGATTTTTGAGGTCTAAAAAGCAGTTCAAAAGGCAGTCTTATCATTATTATTTGTAACAGTTTATGAAAGAGATTTTTGAAAATTTTAATTTCACAAGTTATATTGGATACAGTAATATAAGGGTGATTCATTTACATTTTCTATTAGTAACCATAGGAGAAGACCTATACTTCATCCACAATAGTTGTTAACAATGGTTTCTAGAGTCATCATTTTTGAAGTGGAAGGTGAAATAAGTGAGATGATCTCTGAAGTGTGTTTGGGTTTTAAATTTCATAAACAATCATATTTTGAACCAATGGTTTTATCAGCCAAGGGATACTTTTTGCATCTGTTTAACAAAATGATTTATAAATTTTCTGTGGGAAGAAAGGTGCTTTAAATACGTGTGGGGCATAGAATCTGAAACATACATGGTTTGGAAGAATTTCAAAATGTTCAGGAAAGAAAGTCTAACCTAAAAAAATGAATAATTTCAGACTGCCAGACTTAATTATGGGTTGGAGTTAAATGTTCTCCATTAATGCAGTTATCCCTTGAGTTGAGATTGAAGGAACTCAGTAGTGGGCTTTTTAATTACCTGTTTTGGTGTAGAAGGTACTTAATGTTAACTGAGCAGACACCATTTACATGAGCATGCACTTTGTCTAAATATTGTTTGGAATGTTAATTACATTCCTTGGATGGGATGACTTATTTCTGCTAATTGAAGTTAAACAGGTCCCACCATAGTAGAAGCAAAATTGCTGGATGAGAGCTAAGATGCCACTCAATGACAGCTGGGCTGTATTACCAGCACCCTAAGACATCATTTGCTTTAAGTTAGGAAGGTGATCAGTCAGAGATCAGGAATTCCTTGAGTGAAGTTGTCATTTCACTGTTCTCTCTCATATGTAGACTTTGTCCTTCCAACCCTTCAGAGAGCACATAGTGTGTCCATGCTCTTTATACCTTTTCCTCCATTAAGGAAAAAATGAAAAGCCTGCCTTCGAGACAGGACATGAAATCTACTTACAATCATATTCAACACACTGCTAAAGTTTTTTATATGAGGTTGCTTAGGAACATTTTTCTCTTACAAAATGCAAAGATTTAAGTACAACAGTGATTTTTTTTTTTTTTTTTTTTTTTTTTTTTGCGGTACTGGGGATTGAACTCAGGGTCTTGTGCTTGCAAAGCAAGCACTCTACCAGCTGAGCTATCTCCCCAGTCCAGTGATTTTTTTTTTTTTTTATAGTGAAATTCTAGCATTGAGTCCTAGGCCAAAATATAAAATCATCAGATACATATTATGTTCTATGTGAATGACATTTATTATACCTTACTGATACATCTAAATTCAAATTCTTATCCTACCTATTTCCAGGCTGGGAAACAATAGTGGCATCATTTCTATCCCACATAAGTCCTACCCGCTTTGAAAAATAGATGTTAAATTGATTAGGAATAAAACCACAGAAATATAGTAAGAACCATTCTCTCAGAGGTCTTTAAAACTATCTCCTTTTTCTTCAGTGAAGAAAATTTCAAATAAATTGTTTTCATTGTGTTCTTTTTGGAAGGTACTCATTTAACCTATTGAAATAACATTTTCTCAAAATCAATGTTTCTGTTTCACTTGAGTTTGCCTGGAGTAATAGATACTGCATTTCCCATTTGGGTTTGTGTTTGGTCTCCTCAGGTCCTAACATATCAGAGGATTGGATGAGGGAGGGTAGTCTCTTGTGACATATAAAGACAATGCAGCCAGTTTCTTTCTCTTCACTTTTATCATCCATGTTCAGTTTGGACAATAAGGAAAATCAGAGGAATACACATGCAAAATGAACTGAGAAATCCAGACCTCTCTGTCTTTGAGACTTCAATATTGTAAGAAAGGACATGGCTCCATAATGATTGGCACACAAAATTTTCTATTAAATAGGAGAAATTTGTGAATATTTTGTACACTGCAATCTACTGAATTATGATTAATATTATTAATTTAAAAGAATTCCCCCAGGGTATTGAGAATAGATGGAAAACAAAGGATTAAATGTGAAAATCTCACACAAAATTAAAAACCATCTAAAAGATCCTGGATAGGACATTTCTAGAACATTTAGTACTTAGGCTAAAGATGAGTTCCTTTACTCAGTAACAAATTGTACTTTTTTTTCCCCTGAGAACGGCAAGTGAGTCTGAGGCCATACTCAAGATGATCATTTACATTTCAAATATAGATTTTGATTTGGCAATGATCTAATCCAGCAAATACAATCACCAAAATGGAATGGTCAATAGCATTGAAGCATGCATGGTTTTACCACAGAAGTATACCATCTAACAATGATCTTATTCAGGGTATAAAGAGAAGCAGTGTGATTAAGTAGTTTCCTGATGGGAAGTGACTTAACTATGGTGAGAAAGAGGCAAAAGAGGGATAAATAGCAAAACTCTGAGCAAGAGACGGGAGTCTGGAGTCCATACAATGCACAGCACAAATATGCACTATTACGAGGGTGTACAAAACTGTGGTTCTGAGAGGCAGGTGACTCATTTGGGACATAGTTTTATAGAATCTGTGAGGTTAGAGATGACCAAGGATCCATGAGATGCTGACAGTACCTAGAGTTTCTATTTAGAGAACAAAGTATTCATTTCTATGCAGAAGGGTCCATCATCTCTTAAAAAACTCCTATTAATCACTGACCTGTACCTAGAGGCAGGTTCACTGAACAAATAAGCAAATAGAATCTATTGAGGAAAAAGTCTATATGGTTTCTATTAGTGGAAATCATGCCTGACTAAACAACCTGAGTTCTTTCATGCACAAGAAGATCTTTTAAAAGAATAAACAAATGCCCTTATAGACAAGGAATTACCAATGGAAGTAATTTGACTGGACATGCAGAAAATGTTTGAGAAGGTAGAACCTCACAAGATAAGTCGCTAGAGGAATACTCACAATGTCACATGTCCATACATTCAGGATTTGGGGAGATATGATATACATGTCAGGTGGGAGGTTGGATTACCAAGTAATGTTTAAAAGTGCCCCCTTGGACTTTCACAGATTTGTCCTGGGGGCCATGTAGGGTTGATGGTGCTGATGGTGGACCTTGCTTCAACAGGGCAGTTCCATATTCAGTTTAATACAGTTCTTAGTAAGATTTCATTGAAAGGGTTTGAAAGCCAGTCTTTAGATAATCTTCAAAATCTCTTTTAATTTTATGAAAATCTCTAATTTCTTATTCATTCCAATAGATAAGAAGCTTTAGTCATGTGAAGAACGTGTGTAACTTTTTAAAACAGAAAACTGATTTAAAACAAGAAACAAAGCCCAGGATAAATGCCACATTTTCTACTTAGGAAGCAAATAAAATGGTGGTTTCTACTAAGTATCAATGCTAAGGTTCATGTTATTAGTTGATTAATTAATCAACATATTTAGAAGGAAAATTACAATATTCAATTTTTTACCCGAGTCTAATTTATCATGAAGAAAAACATCAATTTTGTTGGTATGAATATCACTTTAATCTTCATGAAAAGCAAAATTTAGGAGGCAATTTGAATTTCCCATGAACTAATTCAGGTTTCAGAGAAAGTTCTCTGCTGCCCTATGAGATTTTATGACTACTGCAGATGGAAATCACCTCCTTGTCCTTCCTCAGTCCAGTTTTCCTCACTATAGGCGACTGGGTGAGGGAGCATCTACTGTTCACCCCTAGGTTTGCTTCATATCTGACATCCTATGGTAAAACTAAGCCCTTTGACTTCTGTATGGCAAATTTACAGATGTTATTTTTATTAATGTCACTTCCTGATACCTGAAGAGTAATGAGTATCTGATCCCTAAAGTTATTTTAATAGCACAAACTTTTGTGTAGCTATAAAGATATTTTCTTAGTACAATATAAAACCTAAGAAAAATACAAGACATTTTGTGCTAAATTAAAAGTACAATATATGTTGCCCAGTGTTGTCTCTGATAGTGAAAGGTGAGTTTATATAACTTGATGACTTTAAATATCATCTCTGTGCTGATGACCTCCAAATACATCACTCTAGATCTGACCCATCTTCCAAATATTTAGTCCCTTATCCAACTGCTTGCTAGTCATTTCTAATTGTAATTATAACCAGCTCTCAGATGCAATATTATGCAAATGAACTTTTAACTTTTCTTTCCAAATCAACATTTCCACCATTCCCAATTTCTGTTAATGAAACTACATAAGCACCAAAACGTGGAATTGTATTTGAATTTCCACCTATGTCCTTTATACTACTGTGCACTGTTTCCAGGTAAAAACACTTGAATGACAACTCTCTAGAGAAATGATTCACAAACTCTTTCCATTCTTTATAATTTATGGATTTCATTTTCTAGAACAGCTTTCAATAAATTCTTGTGATGTCCAATGGTGAACATTCTAGCATGTATTTTACATAGGTGACAATCTACAAATCATATTCAACATCATGCAGAGAGTAAGGAAACTTGAATATAAATACAGTCCTATCAGACTGAAGGTAAGACCACTCTTAAGATCACCATCCTATGTTGAATCTCATAGTGTAATAGATAAATAGTTGAGTAAACAGTTGTAAACTCATTCATCAGTAGAAAAGAAAAAAAATACCACAGAAAGACCTCAGCTTTCCAGACAATGGTTCCATAACTTCAGAATAAAACCAGTCCTTAGAATATTTCTATATTTGCATTGGGAAGAATGACTTGTTTTTATCTCAGTGGAATGGAATTCCACATGTCATGTGCAATTTATGGTAAATATAAGCAAAAAATTATAAAGAGAGTTAGCAGTTCTGTAGAAAGTACACCAGGAAATTGACTCTTTTGACTTTATATGCAGCTTAAAAACTTCACATACTCTCCTCTAAGGTCAATGCATGCTTTGTACCCCTGAGATTTCCCTACTTTAACAATCACATTTGCAAGGGGCGGATGGGCAGGCCAATCTTAGGAGATTAGTGGATTTAGAAGCTTCAATTAATTTCTATTATGGAAATGACCTGAGAATGAGTCACAAAAGCTACACAAGAGAGATGTCACTTTAAGATGAATGTACAGTGTTGACCCTCACCATTTCTCAATTTACTTTGCATTATATTATTCATACTTGATTGGGTAAATCATACTATTATTCATTGTAAGCATTTTGCTATTAAAAATAAGTGTCCAATTCCAAGATTTGATGGTTTCAAATTAAAGAATTAATATCCCATGGTGATTTTACAATAAACATATTTA
Source organism: Sciurus carolinensis (assembly GCF_902686445.1). Lineage (NCBI taxonomy): Eukaryota > Metazoa > Chordata > Mammalia > Rodentia > Sciuridae > Sciurus > Sciurus carolinensis. Next base: position 102,338,931 of record NC_062222.1, on the reverse strand, counting down.
ATCTTCTACTCCATCATTATGAAACACAATGTTACAGAAATTGCTGTCTGATCCATTTATTTTAAAATATTTTGCTAGGAATACAATAATGCTTCATATGTTCCTGTTTTTCAAAAAGCTTTGACATGTGATGTGAATTTCCCTTTGGCTCAATTACATCTGTAATTGAGCTGTCAGCTTTCCCAGGTAAAATTTGATCTTGGAAAAAAAAAATGACTTTTTCCTTCTTTACACCTTTCATTCTAAGGAAGTTAACAAACTTGAACTATGTGTATTGTGTGTGTTTATTTTTTTAAGAATTGGATAACTGGTCTCTTCATGGGAAGAATTCAGTTAAAGCTTTACTGAGTCCTGTAGGGGAAAGGAGCCGGGTGAGATTCTGAAGTAGTTGGGCTGCCTTATTAAATCCTACTAAGCAAATAGCTTATTTTTTTCTACTGGGAAGGTTGTGGTTACCCAAATAGAGTTTTGAGGAATAAACTAAAAGAATTAAAAGAATTGAGTCATTTCATTCCAAAGAACCTTTGTTTCATGCAAAGTTTTGTTTCATGCAGAAACTACACAGAAGTATTTCAGTTCATGCAGGCAAATGTCTCTCTTTCAAAGCAATTCATCTGGGGAAAAGTTTTCTTAGAATCCAATTTATCACTCCATGTTTCTCCACCAAAGTGCTCATCACTGTGTGATTCCCTTGTAAATACTTTCTTTTGATTCATCTTTTGGTATGTTCTGTTTTTCCAGAGGTGAATTTATTGTATGAGACTTGTTTTGGTTTAGTGCCTCTCAACTCTCAAATGATAATATTCTTTCATAGTTTTCATTCCCATGTTGAATTTTGCGTTCTACAATAATGACAGATACGATGCTGCCAAGATAGATCAGTCATATTTATCTTCTCCTTGGAGACCTCATTGCATTATTTAGTAATATGAGGCATTTTCATTTATGCCGCTTTGGAATATATTGGGTCCTAAAGTCCTGGTGAGTTTATTTCCAATCTGATGTGACATTGCCTATAGCATCTGCACTGCATCACCTTAAGGAGCACTTTTAAGCCATTTATACCAAATTCTACTAAAACCAGACCTGATACCAGACAGGGTCATTTCCTCAAAAGGATTTTCTAGTCCTGAGCTATTCCCATCAGATTTCCAGTAACTCCTTCAGGTCAAGCTTGAAGCAATGTCTTTTTTGACAAGCCAGAGATTAATTTATTGCTTGATTCTTTTGCTGACACAATGGAAACCTGTTTCCACTCAGAAAAAATACTATGCCTTTCTCTGGATAATTTGACTTACCAAGAATGTTTTTTGATGGTTTCTATATACATATATTTTTCGAGTGTCAACTTGTAAAAACAGATTAGGCAGTGTATTTTAAATTAGTTATGCGACACAACTCGATTTGAATAATGAGGTATATCCTAGAAAAACTTATTCTATTCTTCCTTCTCAAAAACATTAATCTAACTCACTTACATGATATTCAGAAGATTTTCTTGTTCACTTTCTCATTCTCACAGAAGTCTTGTAGAGGCAATAGAGCTATTGGCAAAATCAGGAAACTTGGTGCTTATCAAATGCAAGGTGACCCTGAACAATATCTCTTCAACTTTTTCTGTTTTCATTTCTTTGCCTATCGGTGACCTTTTGGAGTCTCATGCCTGTAAATTATAATTGACAACTGAAACTTATACAACCCATGTCTCTGATCAAATAGGTGGAAAACATTTTGAGACTTTATATTGAGGAAATTTTTGAACTTGATTCCAATATGTTCTTCCCTTAGTATTTTTCCATTTCAAAGCACAATGCTAACATTGGCTCAGTGTTCTAGACCAAAAATCTTGGAGTCACGTATGAACCCTCTCACCTGTGAACTCTAAACTCTGTCACATTCATTAACAAATCCCGTCAGATATACATCCAAATATATTCCAAATTCTATTGTGTTCCTATTCACTACCCAAATCCAAGCCATATCATCTCCTTCATCATGGTGGTCTCCTGACAGGAGATCCTTTGACTTTCCATTTGGCTATCCTCAACTTCATTCTCCATATAGCTTCCTCACTTAGAATAAAATCCAAAAGCCTTAGAATAGCTTCTGTGGTTCTAAACGATATTTCCATGACAGCTCACAAGCTCATCTCTCAACTTTTTTCTGAGTATTCACTTCGATCAAGCCTATGAAACCCTCCCCATGTAGGACTTGAACATGACAAGTGAGTCTCCTGATCAGAACTGAACAGGGACTGGATATACATTTTAACTTATACCATTTGGGGATGCCTTTTAAAATAAGAAAATTCAAAAATTAGATGTAAAGATGAGTGTTTAGAATAAGAAAACAATTCACAGCAAATCTATAAATGTAAATAAGTTGACAAACAGTGTGATATTTTTATTAGCAAGGGCCTGCCATGTTCATTCAGTACAGTGAAAGGGGGGAATATACATGGATTCCTACACGGGAAAGTCAGTCATAGCTTAAGCAAAAAGTATCTGCAAACCACCTAAATATATCCCACCAAGTCCTAACTAAATGACTTTTCAATGGTTGCAATAAGGTCACTGACCACTCTAAAACTACCAGAAAGGAAAAGGGAAAGTATGATGGAGGTAGAAGATGAAAGAGGCAGAAAACAATCAATTGTGGTCAAAAATTCCTAATGGTGAAAAATGATCTCTATTTAATGTCTCTTTTTAGTGAGGACTTTCTTGCCTATTCTAACTAAAGTAGCATGCCCTGTCACTCTTTCCTTCCTCTGCTTTACTTTCTTCATAGCCTTTATCATTGTAAACTTATTATTACATTACCTATGTCCTTATTTGCTTATTGTTTGCTTCCCCTGTTGGAATAGCAGCTCTGAAACTGAAGAGACATTATTTTGTTCACTGATGTATTCAGAGTCTAGAGGAGTTTTTGACAGGTGGTAGGTTTTCAATAAATATCTGTTGAAGGAATGAATGGGTGCATTACTTCTACAAATGTTCTTGAAAGCCAATGGGATTAAGGTATTTGAAAATGGTTTGAGAACAGGAAGGTCTTATTGTTATGAAGACATTAGTGAGTCAGTTTTGGCATCTCTAGAAGCCTGCTTCCTCACAGAAAGGATATTTAATTGGAAAATACAGAGGAAGGACTTTGGCAGTGCAAGGAGAGATTTGGCTGGGTTTTAATTATGAATTTGTTAAAATTGGCTTGTACTCTGTGTAGTGGTTTGAATGCTGTTCCCATGGTTTTACCTCACCACTGGGGAAAACTGGTGACATTTTAAATGGCAGGAGATGTTGGAAAGACAAATGGCATATTAAAACCCACACACCAGCAGTGCCATGCTGCCTCAAACCAATAACAACCCTTCTTAATAAAAACAATGTTTCATCTCTTGCATAATAAAGATTTCTTCCCTTGAACCCAAATACACATTGTCTATTTTATGCAGACATGTGATTCTTTTCCCCTTCAGCAAAAGTTGGAAAACTGCCCTCTAACTGAAGCTATGCAATTTCTCAGCTGTCCCAGTATAGCTAGGCAGCTCGTCACTCACAATGATAGCTCCATTCACAAACTGACATAAAACCATGAAGGAAGATAAAGAAAGAATTGTGCAAAGAACTTTAAGACAAGAGAAAAATAAACCCTTTGGATACTTTGGAATAGAATCCCAATGAGCAGTGAATAGCAGTGTCTCAAAATTGCCCTGTTTTACATTCTCCTTGATTTGAGAATTTCAAATCACTGGGTGCAATCTAAACTTGTCAGTCTTGAAATTAACCAAACACTGTAAATAACTCCTGAGAATTGAACAACTGATTGTTGTTTTGCTTCCATATCCTTAGATTAGAAAATAGGGGATGAAAGGAGGGGCACTATCATAAATCCATAATCAAATAAAACCAATGATAAACTTAGGATCACAGAAAATTGAGCAAAAATTGGGTTAATTTTCACAAAAACTGAAGCCATCACTTTCTCCAGAGTGATGACTTCTCCTAGTTTGACTTTACATCACTCTGGGTATTTTTTTCCAATCTAATTCTTTCTCTTCTCTAATTTCTGATTTATTTCTTTCCATCCTCATTTTGGAGGACTCACAGAATCCTTTCAGCTAGTGTGATCTTTCTTCCATATCTCCTGCCAGGTCCATCAGCAAATCTTAATTTAGATGAGCATTGAAATAGGAAATCTGGCATGCAATTGAAACCCACACCCCCAAACCAATGTTTTCCTCCTCTGCTGCCTGTGTTAAAAGGAACACTAGTTTGCCTAAAAACCCAGAAACTGTGGTGTTGTCTACAAACTCCTTTTTCCCTCAGTCACTATCTATAACTTATTATATATTTTTGAAATGTATCTCAAATCTGTCCTATTTCTATTCTTGAGTCCTCCATTCTTCTCCTTCAAAAATGAAATGATTTTCTAATTATCACATCTTCCATTCTGTTTAATGAACTCTCCAATTCACATTCTTCCAGTTACTATGAAAATATTTGTGGGTTGAGAAAAACCTCTGTTTATTTTCTATTAATTTCATCAATGAGTCTAAACTCCTCAGTCACTGTTCTACACTTTGCACAATTTGACCTTCAACTACTTTCCTGGTTGCATTTTCTTCCTCACTTCAACTAATACTGGTAGGAAGCACACTGTCCAGTCACCTCTCTTAGCACGCATCCTAAAACATTTCTGTTTTAAGTGTGTTCTTCTGACTGGTAAAATCTTTTCTCCATTCCTGTCCATCAAAGTCCTTTACATTGCCACATTTTTTAAGGGCCTTCTACTTCCTCCAAATGAAAATAATAAAAGAGAATAAAATCTTTCCTTTTCTTATTTACTAAGGCACATTTTATCTTAAATATAATCCCATTTCTCACTTTCTATTTGTAATAAAAAGTCTTGAAATGTGTTGACTCTACCCACTATCTCCAATTTGTCTCCACAGGTTTCCTTTTGAATCCATTTAAAATAACTTTCATTTTGACTATTATATCTGAACAATTTATGTCAGGTCAACAACGACCTCCCTGATGCTATATCTCATGGCCAACTCTCAGTCACTTTACTCAGAGGATATTGCACTTTCCCTTCTTGAAATATTTGTCCATCTGTCTCCCAGGATAACACTCAACCTAGAATTCATCCTACTTTGTTATTCATTCCTTCTCAGCTTCCTTTGTTGGTCATTCATTATCTTTCATATTCAGAACTTTGGAGTACCTCGGGGGTCATTATTCAGAACTTTGCTCTATTCCACCTACTCCGTGAATGACTTCATCCAATCTTAGAGGCTTTAAGTACCATGTCACTCCAAGGATTTCCCAAAATCTCAAAGCATGAATTCCAGATTATACAATCAATTATCTTCCTGAAAATTCCGTTGAGATTTCTAATGTGTATCTCAAACTTAACATGCCCACAAACAAAACCTTATTTTCAATCCCAACTGTCACCTAGACTTTTCCTCCCACACTTTTTGTTATATAAACAAGAAGCACCACTATGCTCCTTGTTGCTCAGATCATCCATTTAACGGGGTCAACCTAAATGGCCCTCTTTCTTCTGTATCCACTGCCAAGTCCACTAGCAAATTCTAAAACTGTACCTTCCTACTATGTTCAGTCTGGTTACTTCTCATATCCATTGCTATTGTCTGAGTCCTGGAAAAAGCTTCTGAACTAATTTCTCTGCTTCATTATTAAATCCTCACAGTCAATACTCAACAGGATGGGTAGTGTTGTTTTTTTAAACCTCAAGTCAGATTACATTCCTCTTTTGCTCCCATGCTTCAGTGACTTCCCTTCTCACTCAAAATAAATTTCCAAACTCAAACTTGGCCTAGAAAAATTTTACTGACCCTAGATCCTTTTCTGTTCTCACCTTCTCACTCTCATCATACATTCCCACAGCCTTAGCCATGCCTGCCTCCTTTCTGTTCATCAAATGTTTCATGTATTTCCTTCGCAGGCCTTTGTTATTAGTTTTCTCTGCCTGATAGGTTTACCTAAATTTCTGAATAATTTTCTCCTTTCTTTCACATCTCTGCTTGAATAGTGTCTCTTGCAGGTCTTCCATGATTACCCTGTAAAAGTAGCACATGCTCCTGCCAGCCACTCCCCCTCCTTCCTATCCTCATTACCTTTTTATTTTTCACTTTCTCAGTAGAATCGTCAACACCTGAAATACTATATATTTTTCATTTATTTCTTTTCTTTGTCTATATCTCCTCAATAGAAAATGCTACCACCAATAATGCAGGGACATTTATCTATCTGGTTCTCTGATATATTCCCAGTGACTAGAACAGTGTCAAGCATATGGAGGGCATTGAATAGAAATGTGCTCAATGGACTTTTACATGAAAAAAAATAACTCTTAGACCAGCTAATGGAAATATAATACATATAACCTATTTTTCAGAAAAGCATTAAAATCCTGTTCTATTTTAATTGGGTGTGAGGGCAAAAAAGGTGATGAAACTCAAGTCAGAATACTTTGAGAATGATTATGTGATTGTAAATTACCTTAAACAACTCTATGATTTACAGAGGAAATGAAGTCATTGTAATCTCTTAGTCATCAGTTAAAAAAATAGAAGTGATACAATGCAAAAGTCATGTTGATAGAATATATTTTTCCTGCTTTGAGAAAGCTTCACGTTTATTTATTTTTTAAGTCTTTCTCTCTCAAGCAAACTTTGAATCTCAAGAATATTTATTCAATCAATACCATGCCGTTTTTGTTACTATTGCTTTGTAGTAGAGTTGAAGATCTGGTATTGCAATACCCCCTGCTTCGCTCCTGCTACTGAGGATTGCTTTAGCTATTCTAGGTTTTTTATTCTTCCAGATGAATTTCATAATTGCTTGCTCTATTTCTGCGAGGTACATCATTGGGATTTTAATTGGAATTGCATTGAATCTGTATAGAACTTTAGGTAGTATAGCCATTTTGACGATATTAATTCTGCCTATCCAGGAACATGGGAGATCTTTCCATCTTCTAAGGTTTTCTTGAATTTCTTTCTTTAGTGTTCTGTAGTTCTCATTGTAGAGGTCTTTCACCTCTTTTGTGAGATTGATTCCCAAGTATTTTATTTTTTTCGATGCTATTGTGAATGGAGTAGTTTTCCTAATTTCTCTTTCTGAAGATTCATCACTTATGTATAAAAATGCATTGGATTTATGAGCATTGATCTTGTAACCTGCTACTTTACTGAATTCACTTATGAGTTCTAAAAGTTTTCTGGTGGAATTTCCAGGTTCCTCTAAATATATAATCATGTCATCAGCAAACAGGGATAGTTTGAGTTCTTCTTTTCCTATTCGTATCCCTTTAATTTCTTTGGTTTGTCTGATTGCTCTGGCTAGAGTCTCAAGGACGATGTTGAATAGAAGCGGTGAAAGAGGGCATCCCTGCCTTGTTCCAGTTTTTAGGGGGAACGCTTTCAGTTTTTCACCATTTAGAATGATATTAGCCATGGGCTTAGCGTAGATGGCCTTTATAATGTTTAGGAATGTTCCCATTACCCCAATTTTTTCTAGTGTTTTGAGCATGAAGGGATGCTGTATTTTATCAAATGCTTTTTCTGCATCTATTGAAATAATCATGTGATTCTTAACTTTAAGTCTGTTGATATGGTGAATGACATTTATTGATTTCCGAATGTTGAACCAACCTTGCATCCCTGGGATAAAACCCACTTGATCGTGGTGCACTATCTTTTTAATATATATTTGTATGCGATTTGCTAAAATTTTGTTGAGAATTTTGCATCGATGTTCATTAAGGATATTGGTCTGAAATTTTCTTTCCTTGATGTGTCTCTGTCTGGTTTAGGTATCAGGGTGATATTGGCTTCATAGAACGAGTTTGGTAGGGTTCCCTCCTCTTCTATTTCATGGAATAGTTTGAGGAGTATTGGAATGAGCTCTTCTTTAAAGGTTTTATAGAACTCGGCTGAGAACCCATCTGGTCCTGGACTTTTCTTTGTTGGTAGGCTTTTGATGACCTCTTCTATTTCATTGCTTGAAATTGGTTTATTTAAGTTGTGTATGTCCTCCTCGTTCAGTTTAGGTAGTTCATATGTCTCTAGAAATTTGTTGATGTCTTCAAGGTTATTATTATACTGTGGTACTTGGGAGGAGTGGATTCCTGTGGCTTTTCCATTTTAAGCAACTGATGACATTTACTATAGAGATTATACATGGATTGCAGTTCTGGAATATACATTGTTGAGGTATCACAGTCTAAGGAAAAAGTCAGTTTAATATTTCATAACTCACAGCAGGTTATATATTCAAGCTAAACATGTTTTAGTAGCAAATATTCAAGCTCCTGAAGGAAAAAAGAAATGGTTTGCTACTATGGCTCTCAGCAGAGTCCACACTATAGAAGCAGCATTGTAAAGAAATCTGCAATTTTTTGTTAAAATATTTAGCTAAATAGAACTTGCACTATGTGATATCATGTTTGATAATATCACTCTGAAAATGTAAGCTTGCCTAATGATCAGACATTGTTGTACATTTTAATCTACACAAATATTCTTGGTTCTCAATAATGATATTTCTTCAGTACTTGTTTATTTATTATAGCATATGACAAAAGACAGATGAATTTAGTAATCTAGTTTCTGTTTTCTCTTATGATGGCTTTCTTTAAAACTGTTATTTTTGTGTTACTAATTTAATTAAATTCACATTCAGAAATTATACAGCCGATCTGATAGCACTTTAAATTAATTTTATAATTTATCTGACATTGTTATTGTGACTTTAAACACTGACAATGTCATCATTATAGAGTATTTACTGGATATTTCTGTTGTTCTGCATATTTGCAATAGTTTGTCTCTTTAATTTGCACAATTCTTTTTATAGACCTAGATAGAGACTGGCACTTATCAGAAAAACTATTAAAACAGATGCTTACAGTTATACCAAGTGTGTCCAGAACTGAATTAAATGTATACCCTTGATGACAACAGCTGTTTTAACTGCCTCGGCTGCTTCACTTCCTCCTGTCGTCTTGGAAAATCAGTTGGTTTTAGTAAGATCATGAATGATGTGACAGGAAGGAAAGAAAATGGCAGAGCCCTCTGTTACCATCCAAAGGTCTCGCAGTAACTAGAGCTCTGCTCATAATGATGGTTCTTACATAGTTATATTAAGACAAACTCCTACTTTGCCTTAACTTGAAACAATTCTTTCTTGTTTCTCTCATTTACTTGAGGAAATACCTTAAGTTGAACATTTTGAATGAGTTTCCCAAGATATGTCCTAATGCTCTGCTGAATATTCATACTTATGCCAGGTAATCCAGTTTTTTTTTAATGGTCAGAAATTTCAGGTATGGATGGAGAAGTAAGAAGAGTGGGGAATGCAAGCTAAGTTCAAACAAGGAAAAGGGAGACTTTTGGATGACTGAAAGTGTATAGAAAAGTTGGAAATATTGGTTGCTTGTCTATACTTTGAACAATTTTTTTGTTTCTAGAAAGTACTTTCATCTTTCTCTTTAGTTTCATTCTCCTGCTTTTGAGCTACCAATAATTATAAATCTGAAAGTTGAGTGCTCAAAGGAGCACTCTCCAAGATCTCTTCCAAGCTACTGGAATACTAGGTGGGGAACTAACTGGAACGCTTTTACCCCAGAGATGGGGAGGCTCTTTCCATGTCTTAAAACCAGGTGACAGGAGCAGTCTATTTATCAGATATGAGGTTAGCAAGCAGCTAGAATATGAACAGAGATGTCACATAGCATCATGGAATGAGAGCTTATTGTGGATTGGTAAATCAGGCACAAACTAATAGGCATATCTGACCTCCATTTTAAAATTTGACATTATTATTAATTTCCAACTACTATTAGATGGTTTTTAAATTACACAGCATGTGTGTAAGATAAATAGTTTTCCTCAGTTATAATTTGATAGAAATATTACTCTTTTCAAAAAATGATTGATGATATTTTATCCATAATTTTTCAGGTAAAATGGAACAAAAGAATGTTTTTCATATTGAAAAACAATATGAAGAAAATGGTTGTATACTGAAAAATTCCAGCACAAAAGTAACCAAATTAAAGAGCATATGGAATGTGCTTAAATTTATCACTGAAGCTTGAATTTTAAGGTGGCTTATAATTCCAGAGTTTGAAGTATTTTTTAGCTATAGACTTTACCTACAAGCATGCAAGGCTAATGTTTGATTTTGATTTCCCCACATTAAACTTTACAAAATATTTTTTTTAATATGCAGTAAATAAGGAGGCAGGGGACTGACTGCATGGATGAACATGTGGGAGGCAGATCATTTTTACCTATGAAAAGGGATATTAATATTACAACTCTCATATACTTTCTGTGGAAATTAAATGACATCATTGGTATAAGGAGTTTAGCTTGGTACTTGGTGTTTAAGAAATGTTCAATACATTTTAGTTTTTGTTATAATATGATTACTATTATGACTAGAGCATGCACAACAAGTTAAGAAGGTTCAGAGACAGGAGTGACTAACATAGGAAAGGCTTCAGAAGAGGTGATGTTTAGGTCTTATCTTACATCTGAATACATGGCAGTCATGAAAAGAAAGGAACCAAAGCTGGAGGAATTATAACAACCAATAAGGTTACAATTGTTAATTGAATTTGAAACCACTTATCTTTTCTCCGCACAGTACCCAAAAGTAACTAAATGGCAGATGTGGTACTAGGAAAATCTCAGGATTATCTTAGTATTTAAGGGCAAACCACTTAAAATATCTATGTTACTGAAATGGAGGAATTTCCTTCCTCTCTTGCCAAGGTATTGTGAGGAATATCTGTTTTTAGAGCAAGTTTTCTTCCAAAATTAAAAATGACTCCCATGAGAATTTTCACTGCCAATATGAGGCTATGTAAGTCATTTCTGTTTCATGGAGGAGCTACTAGCTCTCAGAATTAATTCAGTTGAAATTAGAGAGCAGGGAAAGCTGCTAAGAATGATCCTGTTGTGGTAGCAAATCAAAAGCATTGTGTGAGTTTTTTTTTTTTTTTTTCCTCCTTCTGCAATCTCTGACCCAACAAAAGCAGCACAAGGACAATTCCACAGGTACCAGCTGAATGAGCTTTCACAGATGTTACCAGCATTTAAACTAATTCTGAAATATACACACGTCAGGAGACCCGTACCTGATGCTGTTACAGTCATTAATTCAGTGGTGCACTTATAAATAAACCTGCAATCCAGGCAGGGATGTTTTCATGAAGACTGTGGCGTGCTTAGTCTTGCTGTCTGTCACAACAGGTGAATCAAACACGTGAATCAAATGTTACATTCTCTCTGCACAATTAATACAAGAAAGAATCGAGTTTGAATCCTTGTTCAGCCAGGCCACCTATAGTATACAAATAATTCTTTCAATTAGATGTTATATTTTTAATGCTAATTTCAGTCACAAGGAAGTTTTGCACATTAAAGATTTTATTTGTTCTCAGAAATTACTGCTTGTGACATCAATATGGATCAGACAAAAAAATTAAGATAAATACGAAAACCATCTAAGTAAAAACAGAGGGGAAGTAAGATTCAGCACACTGATAGCAGTAGTTATTACCAGTGGGCATTTAAGAATATTTGGATTAGGAGTTCCAAGACTAAAATTGTCATCTTCTTTTTCAAAAAAATGCTGGAGTCATCAAAGCTAGCAACCTACACCTTCTTAGGATATCCAGAAATGGGTGTCAAGTACAGCTGTAGATGAAAATTCACCTAGCGGTGGGATCTGAAATTAATTTTTCTTCTGTAATCCTTAGGTGCATGAGGAAATGCTATGTCTCTGAGTGTTCAACAAGCCAGAAACTTGTCCTAATCTCCACTCTGCTTCCTCAGTCAGATGCAGCCTTCATCTTGTTTCTTGGTTTGTACTTCAGGTCCCCAGGTGGTTGCCTTATTCCTTTAACTGATTCTCCAATCTTCCTTAGGGCCCTGACAACCTCCTAGGCCACAACAGCCCTTTTCTTCCTTAGAGTTGGTCTCTGTTTTTTTCTCTGCTCCTAGTGAAAGTATTAATCTCATGAAACTCTTCATCCAGCAACCCACTTGGTAGACATATCCATTGCTTTCTCTCATAACTAGACCTAGAGTTGGATGCCCCTTGAATACAGGCCAATCTGTCCAAACAAGAGTTCCCTATGCTCTTTTAGATAATGGACTGCTGGCTGACCCCTTTGTGAATTATCCTTACAGTAGGCTTACTTTAGTAGCCCCAGTCTGGGATGTTGGTTGCCAGCCCAGACCCCTTCAGGGAACTGGTGAACTCATTCCAAAAACACTGTAAGTTGTTGCTGTGCATGCTCCCAATAGCCCCTTCTCTGAGAAGTCTTTGTTCCAATGGGAATGTTGGCCTCGAGGTTGTGCATCTCCAGTTCCGCAACGAGGAGTCACTGACTTAATAAAGGCAACATCCTTGTCTCAAGGTGGGGCCAACTTTGGTGCAATTTGTGTTCCAGGGTTGCTCTGTGGAATGGACCAACACTCTATTCCATCAGAGGAAATGTATTTGTTTAGCTGTTTCCCCGTCATATCTCTGCTTCTCTTCTAAATGCAATTCCTTAATGAATTGCTTCCACAAAGGGCCTCATTTTTGGTTTTGCTTGTAAGGAAGCCCACTGGAGACAACTTTACCTTTTTTTTTTTTTTTGGCTCATTGCTGGAATTCTAGGCATGAGATCAAATTATGAGTTAACCACCTTCCCTTATCATAGATTAGGGTTAAAATCATTCCAGTGTGTCATTACCATTGGCTGAGCCAATAAGGCTTCACTCTATTTCCCTTTCTTGCTACTTCCCATGGCCTCCCACCAAGTATCACCACCTCTGTAAGACCCTGCTTAAACCTCAGCAAACTTGCACGACACATGGCTTATTGCATAGAACTGGAAGTGCATTAGAACTCCATCAGAAATTGAAATGTGCCTGATCCTAAAGTCAGTGTATATTTTCATGGGCATTAGTGGATCTTGATTTAAAGAATTGAGTTTCTGGGAATGGTTAATATTTACTTTGTATTCTTTAGCTTGGGAGGAACTATATTTGCATTTGAATAGAATAATCCTTTAAAGACTTCGGGTCACATAACATTCTATAGGGTTTTACAAAGTAATATGAATAAGCTACCCATATGCAAAGGGTGACCTCCTTGGAGCATGGAACAAAAATAATGACTGAATAATGAAAACACAAAATATCCGTAGAATAGCTATCCCCCATTATTCTATGTCATCTATATTAGGTTTCTTAAAAATGCCTTTCAGAAAAATTTCAGCAGAATGTACAATCAGCAAGTTTTCTATTATTTACAAATTGCTAAGTATAGCCTGTCAAAACACTCCCTAAAAATACTGCACACTCTCTCAATCATGCTAAAAAAAATACAATCACTCAAGGAAGAATTTGCCTACAGAATATTGTACCCTTATAAATAAAGTTTTGGGGAAACCATTCAAAATACTTTGCTCCACTTTTTCCCAGTGCTAAAATTTAGCTTATCAAGGACCTGCAGAATATTTTTTTAAAGTCTCATTAACATGAGTTTTTATAAATAATTAGAAATATTGTTGCATTATTTACCACTGGAAAAATCAAACAGATTCCTGGCTAAATACAGGTATGGGTTGTTATTTGCCTCTTGTTTTAAGTTTTATACTTTTCCTTTAACCCAATTTATTACCTGTTCTATCCCAATTGTCACCTCTACACTCTTCTTTTTCCTGTTTACATGGAAGATAATATCGGTTTAATTTAAAATCTTTCTGAGACCCCAGTCTTGGGCAATGTTAGAAGGTAAGTGAAAAAGTGCAGTGTACAAAGCTGAAAGTCTGACTTTATTTTGACTGTGTTTTCCTTCCTGTGTGTCATTTAATCTGCCCTTATTTTGATCATCAGTAAAATGAGATGAAACCAGTGAGCCTGAGGACACCTGTCAGACCCAATACTTTGTCATTTACCATTTCATCTCTGGGTCATTCTTACCTTTCATTATACAGATTTTCCTACAGCCGTGATTTCTTATTGGCCACTGCCCCTGACTAAGATCCCACTCATATTTCCCATCCTGATTGTCCAGAGTCCTGCTGTTTTCTGCTGCTAAGGAAATCAGCCTAGTAAGAGCATTGGCCACCAGCAAGGATAGGAAGTTGAATGTTACTAATTAGCTCTGCATACATAGCAATGGTATATACACATCCTGCTCCTCGTGTGTGAAATGGAACTAATAATATCTTTCTATCAGTTATGAAATGTAGGAGTGAGGATGATGAGAGAAAAGAATGAGCATGAAGTATTAAGTGCCACAGAAATGCAGCATATTGTGATAAATGAACACATTAGTGCAGACTGCTGAGTAATCTATCCTGGTAACTCATGTTCTTTTTAATAAAGCCTTCAAGAGACAAATTCCTTAATCAAAAACAATGACCCTAAAGATCTTGTGAACATTCTACCAGTCTGATGGGGGAGATGTTTTGGTTAAGAGAAAAGCTTTCTAGAACCTTTTTTGGGGTAAATACAAGTGGAGTTTGCTTAGATTTATCCTTTTGTGAACCAAACTGCTCTAGATGTGTGTTAAATTATGAAAACTACTCAATATGCAAGACCAGCACATCAAGTGGATGGATCTTTATAATTTGAACAGTATTCAAAAGTTGGGATGAAAAAGAAGGGGATTTAACACTAATCCTGCAAGATTACATTTTACAATGAATAGTGATCCTAAGGAATGGAATATTGTGAATTAAAAATAATCCCAGCTTAAGAAGACATAATGAAACCTTTGATATCTCTGAAGAACTGTCCAAAACTAAGACCCAAAGAGTTTAATGGATTAGCCATAACCACAAAATCAGATTTTCCCATCACCAAATCATTATGGAGTTATAATAATACAGGCTTGTTCATGCAAATACCAGAGTACCAGTCAAGAGACATCAGCCTGGCCATTCAAATTGAGTCTCCATTTTTGCACTTGAAGAAGTATGACAACCCAGTAGGTTGTTTGGAAAATCAAATAAAATAATTCACATTAAAGTAGTTTATATAAACACAAATGCAAGTGATACTTTATGAAGTATCAAAGCATCATATGTCCAATTCACATATTTTGTTTTACATTTCTTTCTTTTTATGCACTGAGTGTTATGTAATAATTCTCCCTTCAATCCTACAAATATTCTTATAAGGCATACAACTTTTGAATCATAGTCTTATAATTTTAAAATATACCTTCTGCTTTATCTCCCTCATATTCAGTAGTGGATGGATATCAGTTTAACTAATTTTATTGTACTGCATAGGTTTAGATAGGAATTACTATAGAGACAGTTCTTCCTTTTTCATACTGGAACCCATGAAAGTCCAATTAATGCCTACAGGCTATTTTGTATAGCAAACTTCCCATTTTTATTGATTGTTGGAACAAAAGAGAATGGGCAGTATAACAAGGTAGAATAAAATCCTGAGAATGAATTTGGTTTTTTTGGAAACTATCATTTGTTTGCTATGTGAGTATGTATGTCATTTCATTTTTCTGGGCTTTCTTTCACTGTACAACAGAAATGAGAACACTTGCCTTGTATATTTCACAAATTTTTAAAATAACTATAACTTTAGATAATGTAGGAATTTACAAATGATAATTTATAAGCTCATAGTTATTGATGAAGATGGTATTTGCTTTTTTGAGCTCCACTCAGCTCTAGTCACCCAATAATACCTTATGATTTTTGTGATAGCTAAGGGTCACATGAGCTGTTTACATTTTATTTTATATCAACTTGATTTTATTACCATTAGTCATTTATTTTAAAAGAAACTTTACATCACTGTTATAAGTACAAAACAAATACCACTTTGAAAATAGAATATAATTTTAAGAATGAATTCAATGAAAAAGATGTCATTAAATTCTAGCTAGAGGCTGCTGCCTGCTATGCCTCTGATCTGCTCTTTTTGTTAAAATCAGAGATGAATAGATGTTACAAAGGCACAAAAAATGTACTGGCTTCACACTAAGCCTTTTTATGAGATGCAAATCAGAAGTATTGAATGATATTTAAAAAGAGAATAATTTTCTCACTATACCATTCTCTACTATTTCTTAAATTACTTACAATTATCTTGCCTACCATCTCTCAGACATATCTGCCATTTGGAAAGAAATTGGTGTGGCCAGAAGTATAATGGAATGGGAGTCTATGATCTGCCCAAACCATGGCATGTCCCTAATATGCATGAGCCTTAGTTTCTTAATTTCAACTAGGGATACTGAGATATAGTATTTCTTGGGTCCTTATTCCCTCACATACTCTGCAGTATATTTCCTTTGTATGCACAGAAGAGATATCACCTGACTTAGTAAATGTCAGGGACTATCTAGATTCCCATTTCTCGAATTGTCTTGCTCATCACAATATTCTGTCCTTATTATTAAATAAGGTCATTCTGAACTTTTTCTAACATTGCCAATTCAAGAGTTGGCCAGGTTTATGGAGAAATCAGGGAATTCACTTTAATACTACCTATAATAGAAGATTATATGCAATAGAATATGTGAAATTATCAGATATTCATGAATAATTGGCATCCTGACCTCCTCTGCTAAAATGCTACAGAAAAGTCTTGATTGATAATGTGCTTTTACAAAAGAAAAGAAAAAAGGATAGATTACCCTACTTCCAACAAGCTGTATGCAAGCACACCAGAATAAATACAGCACTAGATGAATTTTGGAGACCATTAGTTTTGTAATTGATAGGTTTTCAATGATTTAATGTGACTTGAAACTAAGGGCTTGATGATGTCTTCCGCTCTGTAGAAGAGATCATTTAAGTTAGTAGGTGACACTGACCTATGCTTCTCATTTTAGACTTCAGCTTTCTTAAGAGAATTGTTACACATGTGCATGCACAAATATATTATAAATTAGTAGAAGGCAAGGTTTTTCTGAGTTCCTTTTAATTTGTGGTGACTTACGCTTTTCTTAATGTGATTTTACACAATATATGGTCTTATAAAACCAATGACAATAAATTCCATTCAATTTTCCCATTGACTCTCATAATGAAGTAATGAGTGGGGATTAAAATCTGCACATTTAAGGTCTGAAATTATAGGCTCACTCAGGAAGAATAATCAGTAATTAATAATCAGCAATTCTCCCTTAGAGCTTCTTTGGATCTTTGTTAGACACACTGATACTATTAAATTGTTAGTTAGCTATACTTTCCTGTTCCAATACATTTTATTTCCTTGTCCCACAGCAATGCCTACTAATACCTGACTTATCTTCCCTTTGGACTTGTGATTCCTATTCTGGAAACCTTGAATCTGTGAATGGGTATCATCCCTATTTACCTTTGCCACTTCCACTCCATAATTGTTATGGATTTTCCCTTGACCTCATTAGGAATGAAAAAAAAAAAAAAAAAAAAACCCTATAAAGGAAAACAAGAATAAGAAAAAGAATGAAGCTTGCTTCTTTGAAATTAAAATGATCATTTTGTAATGAAAAGGAATTCTTAGAGTAAGTCTTCAATATGAATGTAAAGTAGCTATAATTTCTTTCATGGAGGGTAAGTTAAATTGAAAGTCTCAAGGAAAAACATCAATAACAGCTTAAATAAACAGAATGCTTTGGGTTAAAATGTCATTCCATTTCTATTTCAGCCTTCTGTGTGAACACTTCTGCCAATATGTGGTTTGGGCTTTGGAAGACAAATATAGAAGCAGCTATTTATTATCTTCAAACTATCAACTGATAATCAGTATAACTTATCTGATTATAATTTATACTGATTAATTATACTTTAAGCTTATTATTATCTAGTCTCACAAATACTCTCAAACTAGGATTACTTATACCTGCATTTCAATAAAACATAAGATACCAAATACCTTTAGGGCTGGGATGCATTGGCCTTCTCAAGGTTTGTGTGTCTGGAAGTCTGGAAGCTGATACCAACAACCCTTTTCTAGAGTAAGATTTTACAGTGCCTACAGGCACCTTGCTTAGTACTTGACACAAAATAGAACTTTTGTAATGGTAGTTATGATTACCTTTGAACTTCCCATATCTACCTAGTTTATTTTTAGCTTCCCATCCATCAGGCTGATCTGTGCTTCAGGTTCTAAGTTACTTACAATTAGTCGTAAATAGAGTAACTCAGAAGGCCTGAGTTTTCCATAATAGAGCCAGAAAGAGACCCTTAAGGATGAGATGGGACTGGCAACCCTTCCATAAACCACTGCCAAATTAGCCTTGCCCTTGGGTTCTTCATCAACAAAATCAATTTCTTGGCTCTCTCTTGATCATTTCCAAATGACCTATTGGTTTTTAACTTCATTTTTTTTTTGTTCAACCTTTGGGAGTCAACACTTGGGAGGCTGCAGCCGATAAAGGGGCAGCTGGAACTGACATTTAATAGCCATGGAACCATGTGCAAGTTAATTAACCTGTGAGTCTGCTTCTTCTCATCTAGAAGGCTACCATTGGTTTATCGCATGATAAGGCATTGTATTCACTTATCTTCAGTTTATTTTTTAAATTTTTATTAGTTGTTGATGAACCTTTATTTATTTGTATGCGGTGCTGAGAATCCAACCCAGTGCCTCACACATGCTAGGCGAGCGCTCTACCATTCAGCTACATTTCCAGCCCCCACTTATCTTCAGTTTCTTATCTCTGAAAATCATGTTGGTAAGCTTGTCATTTATGGATAATCTGTAAAATTCCATGTACAGCTAGCCTTTTATCCATTGCCTCATTATAAAAAAAGTATCTATGAAAGTCTGCCAACCAAATACATAGCATTTTTTCCTTCTGATGGTATTATAAGTTTAATGAAAAGAATTTATAGTACATATATTATTCTACATTAGTTTTGTGGGTTTTATTTATATTTTAATCTTTAAAACATTTTTGTTGTGTTCAAAACAAGTAAAAATAGAATTTGTGAACAAATTGAATTCATTTTGTATTGACACAGCACTTAATTTCTCTATCAATTCACAGACTATCTCAAACAATAAAAGTGCTTTCCATACTGGCATTTGACACAGGGATTGAAACAATGTATTGAACTAGTGTCAACAGCTAATTTAAAACAGCAAATTTTCTTTGTAAAAGGAAAAATAAGTCTCACTTCTCAGGACATCTTGTTTTCCAGGCAAAGGAAAGAATTACTTTGGTTATTATTGCCATATAACAAACATGTCCAAAATCTATTGTCTTAGAATAGCAATGTTTAAATTTTTTTCTTATGATTTTCTGGGATGGTGATCTGAGCCATTCTTTTGCCGGTTTCTTCAGGAATCACTCTTACAGCTAGTCATGTAAGAACTCATTTGGGGATATTTTTTTTTTCCACGTTTGGCATTTCATGTTGACTAAACCCCCAGATGGCCTCTCACTTCCAAAACACGGTAATGCAAGGTCCCAAGGTCCCAAGAGGGCTAAAGCGGAAGCTCCACGCCTCTTGGGCCTGAGTGAAATTTGCAGTGTCATGGTAATTTACACTGGTAATTTTGCCACATCAAGACCATGTCTGAGTGCTTGTCAAGGCTATTCCAGACATGGGAGACTGAAGAAATAGACTCCACTTTTTTGTGGCAAAAGTAGAAAAGCCCCGTTGCAGAGGGGCATGGGCAAGAGAAGGAGTGCTTTATGATCTCAACCTTCCAGACCATTCAGATAAAACTTTTATACTCAGAGTCTTAACATCTTTGATTTTAAATACTATGTAAAAAGAAGGAGAGGTCTTATTTTTACTAAACTCAAAGCATTCAGGGAATAAGATGGAGAAATGTTGAAATGTTCCTACTTTGCAGATTTTTGTAGGGCCTTAAACATTCATCTATCAAAGATAAGATTATGGTCTATGAGAATTAGTTAAGGGTTCTTTTGTATTTGAAATGAAATTGCTTTACCTAAAACCTTTTAATTATCCTTCAAGAAAATAATTGACTATATAATTCTTCGAATATCTTCAGAATCAAAACTTTAAAAAAGAAAACTAAGCTGAATCTTTAATATATTTTATACTGAAGATATTTTATTTAAAAAGAGGAAAGCTAGGAAAAGAAGAGTGTTAGTGAAAACTATTGATTTTTAAGTAGAAATTGTAAGTGTTTTGATTAATCTAGACTGAGAATTTTACCAACAAGGAAGCCAGCAGGTATTGAAGTATCAATAATGGACTTGGGGAGCTAAACTGAATCCTAGAACAGGAACTCTGTGCAGGTCAATTGCATGATGTACTCCTCTGCCTATTAGATTATACCACTCCTATTTCACTGGCTCATCATCGCTGCTGGTATCACAAGACAGCTTGAGCCTATAGGACTTCTCAGATATGGTTGTCATTTCCTTCTAGAGGATCTTCTTGATTGATTTCCCATGCCTAGGGGACTATGGGAGTGTGGTGCCTCCATACTGTTTCTAATGTCTCCATGGAAGTGGTTACCCTGCTTCTTCTAAACCTGTCAAATTCAAAATACTAAAATGTTTGGTACTTTAAATGCTGTCTCTATATTCTTTGTCACTGAGGTGCAGGGACGGTGATCTCTTCTGTGTAGAAGTGAGGAAATGTTGCTGTCCCCCATTTTGTGGTGAAGTTTTCTTCTAACTCTGCTGTTTATGCTCATATATCCCATAACATACTTCATGGATTTGCAAAGTCCCTTTAATCCCAGCCTGCATTAATTCCTCCCAAAGGCTGTACACTTGATCTATGAGGTTGGCCTAGGTCAATCAAATCAGGCTATTATTCCCACGGATATTTTCTTCTCTCCATTCAAACCCACAAGGACCTCCCTTTCCTGGCAACATTCCTCACTGGAAATAAAGATGTACAATTCCCCACAAGCAAATAGACACCTGGGAAAGAAAATGACCTGGCTACCCCAGCTCATGGGACATGCAAAACATATTTAAAGTTCAGATCAGGCTCAGCCAGTTCTTCAGGCATATGACACAATAGAATTTGTGAACATTAATACTTGGTCTTCAGGGTTTCCCTGACAGAAGGTCAAATCCTAGAAGATAGGAGTTCAGACAATATGAATAGTAATCCTCAATCATTTCCTAATATTATGGAACTTTCCTTTAAATAAACTTTTAAAACATATATTAGGGAACACAGCACAGCATGGTGAAAACAGTTTGGATATGAGTTCAAATCCTAGCACAGTCTCAAAAGACAACAATTTAAAGCTTGTTTCCTCTTCTGGAAAATGATGACAATAACAATTGATGGTACAATTATCTGAGGCACCGAAGAGAATATGTGTGTAAAGCAATTTGCACACTTTCTAATAGGAAGTAGCAGACTTTTGATACAAGGAAACCAACATTCATTAGCAACCTAGGAATGTTTTTAAGGTCCAAGAGAAATAGTTGCATTCTTAATCGTGCTTATATTAAAATGGTAATTTTTGCATGTCTTTTATCATTGGGATATGTTGAGAATTATTTTGCTTCTTGTCTATTATTTTAGAAAGAGTGATGGAAACCAACAAATAAGTAGAAAAAGATATGCCTTTCATGAAAGTACTTTAAAAGTAGAAATGCTACGTTTTCTTCTTTTAGAAAAACATGAGGTATTAAGAATTCATTTGATGAATATTTATTGCACACTCAGTAGGGAAGATTCACTTTTCTGGGTGTGGGAATAGAGCTGAGAAGGAGACACAAATAATCTCCGTCCTCATGGAAGGAGACCAACAGGAAATGAAGGCACCATTGCACATAGGAGGCTGAGATAGGAATGTCTGAGCCAAAGAAAATACCTTAAGTGGGAGAAGGAAAATACCTCTCTAAGGAAGTGCAATTAAATTGAGACCTGAAGAATCAGAAGGAGCCAGTGATATAACGCTTTCAGGTACTAGGCTAGGGGAGCAGCCAATGCAAAATCCCAGGAAGAAAAAGCCAGGCTTGCAGAACTGGGAGAAAAGTGGTACAAATGAGGCTGGGAGAGTAGAAAGCTGGAAGAACCATGCAGGTTTGTGCATAGTTTCCTGAAGAAAAAATTGTTTCTTTTCTTATAGTGTGTTGTTGAGAAGACTGGCTTATATTACAAAGGGCTCAAAGCAGGGAGTTCTTATTGAGCTGCACATTTCACAATGATATATTATCCACCGGTCTGCCAACTACTGTTCCCCATCCAAAGATTTGTGCCACTAGCCATCACCCTATCTGCCTGCTTGATTTTCCAAAAGACTGATCAACTGTAATGTCTAGCTCTAACCAATGTTTACAGGGCCTGCCTTTGCTTGCAAAAATAAGAAGTCTTATATTTTGAGAAAGAGGAGACAATATGACTATCCTCATAAAACCCTACCCAGATCTAAATTGATTCCTTGCCTTGTGTGAAAACCAACTATTCCATCTGCCTTACTTTTCTTCCTCTAGCTCTTCTAGCTGTCTATTACCAAACATTTTCAGTTTGTTTGCTTCTGGTAATCTTTTTGGTCAGTCCCAGATTTGGGTATGATCTATCACTCCAGCTTTTCCTTCTGAAGCACAAAAATATTTTTAGGTACTTTGGTAGTAATCACAAGGATTGACAACACAGTAAGTACCCATAACTGCTTTTATGCAATAGTACATGGACCTATAAAGAAAAACTTTTATTTACCAGAGATGCTGTGCTATAATCCAGATCCACCTCAAAGTGTCAGTTTGAAGTGGGCATACGGTCAGCCATTATGGAACAATTTTCTTATTTGCAAATGAGCATAGCAAGCCTTACTGTCTGTTCTTCACACAGTATGGGTTGAGAAATATGAAACCATCTTTCTGTCTATCTATCTATCCATCTATCTCTCTACCTATCTATCTATCCTCCTATCTATGTTTAAAAAACACACCAGCAAGATTTCAGTAGAAGTTAAGCATTATATCATACTTTTTCAAGTGTAAGAGAAAAACTAAGGATTTAAATATTATAACTATCAAATACTCAGATAATCAATAATCAGATATATTATCAATTTTTTTCTGGTGGGAAAGAAAGGAATTATGAGCATCTATGCTATGATTAGCTTCATACTTATTAAAATCTGGGAGTATAGTAGAAAGAACATGGAAAACACAGCATTATAAAAAATAAAATCACTATAATAGTGATTATATTTAAAAATAAATTCCAGGTTCTTTTCAACTATATGAAGAACAATTCAAAATATCTCAGTTGTTATCACATTATTTGCAAGTAATAGATTCAGGGCAGGAATCATACTTGTTTCTTTGATAATCAGAAAATGCTTTCTGGCTAACATCATTTCACTTCTATCACGTTTATGACTCTTCTTCCTTCAGTATATTTTCTCATCATGAAACTGTTAATGTTATCAGACATTTTAGTTTAATAGAAAAACAATTACTGTTATAACTAGGGAAGTTGTTAATGCCACACATGACCTGCCTGAGGGATAGGATATGGAAAATAAGTTGTTTACTTTTATATCCAGTTAGCAAAGGAGTTTGAATGACATGCTATTAATTTCATGAAATAGAAAATGTCTGATACAATCAATTATAACTAGTTTTGCTAGAATAGACTAAGATTCCACACTGTCTATTTCAGATTACAAAATTACTCAAAGATTTCATCTAAAGTTATTTTACAGAGTTGCCTCCTAGACATCTGAAGTATTTAAACTAGGAATTGTGTAAAACCAGAGTTTGATGAAAAGACAATAAGAGAAACTGAGGAAGTTGTATGAAAATCAGACTCAAGTGAGATGCCCCTGGAAGATAATCCAGACACACCCAACACTGAACAACTCATTGGCATGTTAGTTATAGTATATTGGAATATTTCAAAGCTTATATGGTTTCAATTCTGAATACTTTTCTTTCCCTCAAGTATTAAGGACCAGGACCCTGCCTTATGTTGAGCTTCTCTGATGATCTTAAGGCAGTAGGGAAATAAAAAGCAGTTCCACTTCACAAATTGCTAGGGATTATAGAAGCTATTAAATTAAATGTGTGGACATCAAAAAGGTGGTGTGGATGGATAGGAGAGTATGGACAGGACCGTGGAAGCTGCCCATTCTCAACATGCTGTGCAGCTTGAAACATACATACCCTGCCTAGGATACCTTTTTCTATGTAGGCTTTTCCTACTTTTTCTCACCAGTCACCTCAAATTCCATTTCTTTTATAAAATTTTTCCCAACAAGCCCACTCCCCCAATCTTTTCTGAGAATATAGGTTTCCTGGAATCTGGTTTCTCTTGCATGTCACATGGTGGTACTAATTGCATTTTAATATGATCAACTCATATCACTACATAGAGCAATTTGCTCCCTGGGGGACACTGGGCAGTGTCTGAAGACAGTTTTAGTGCCTTCCATATAAGGAAGAGGCTGCTTGTTACTGATCCAGTGTGCAGAGGCCAAGGATACTGCTAAACATCCTCCACAGAACACCCCTCTACAACAAACAATTATCGTGCTCAAAAAGCCAATAGTGCTGAGGTTGAGAAACTCTTTTATATCTCTTTATCAAATATATATTTAAATTTGTCATTGTGCTTTATTTTTTCATTAGATATGTTAATTATTATCATCTTTCAATTTTTCTTGATTGTTTGCAAAGACCCATCAAATATATTGGCTGTAAGGGGATAGATAAAAAGAAAATACAGAAGATGGTGGTATGCAGCACCATAAATAAATATATAAAAATACATAACAGAGACAAATAATTTGTCAATAAAATAACTCATTTTCCCACTCTAAATATGGGACCCTTGCTTAATCTCTGAAGGGAGAGACAAATAGAACAAGATAACAAGGACTATTTATTTATTTACAAGTCTGTTTTTGTCCCTATGTGAACACAATGATATTCTCAAAGTCAGGAACCATTCAGGTGACTCTCCCCTAAGACAATCCCTTGAGCCAATGAGAGCCACTACCATCCATTCATTCTATTGCTCAAGCAGAGAAACCATTACGCTCTTCTCCCACCTCCTCACTTCCAGCTCATTGCCAAGACCTGTAGATTTTATCAGCTTGCCCCAATATCATCCAGAACCACCTGCTACAGACATTAAAATTTTATCTGAATTTTAATTTAGAATAAAGACTAAATTCCCATAAGGCATTTCAAGTTCTTCCCGTGCTCCTCAACTGGCCTCCACTAGCTATTCAATTAACCACTCCATGCCCCTACCCTTGCTTTCTGCCTTCCAGACATGTCATGTCCTTTTAGGGACTTGGGTTGGCTTCCTCCCAGTGTGGAGATCTTGTCTACAATATTGCCTCTGATGAAGCTGCTGCATTCATTTTCCCCTTTCTCCTGGTTAAATCTCACTCATCTTGCCTATCTCAGTTCAATCCTTTCTTCCTCAAAGATACTTCCAGACTGGGTCCATGTAGAGGGGGGCTCTACTCTCTCATAAGCTCTGTTCTTCATAGTATTTGTCACTATAACTATGCATTAATTTGTGTGATTACGTTTGTGTTTGCTCAACATTTGCCTAGCAGTTCTAAAGAGCCTGGCATCTCCTCGGAATTTAATAAACACTTGATGAATAAGTAAATAGAGGAAGGAAAGAATTGTGAATCTGAGAACATATTACAGATATCAGTTGGCAAAACCAGTCTATGACATCATTGCACAGTGTAACTGCAGTCATTGCTCTGTTATTCCAAATAATGATTAAGAAATATGAAAATATTAGTGACATACTTATTGTCATATAACTTCTTATGCAACTTGGCTTTACAGAGTTGATCTCTTACATTTAATTGATAATTCACTTACAGAAGTTTCTGGATGGTGTTTAGATTCCACTGGAGTAAGTATTTTTTTCTTTTTCCTAGTGTTAAGGAAATGTATCACAATTTACATGTATTACTGTTAGATTGTTAGTAACCATATCTCAAATAGATTCTACAAAGTTTCCTGTATCTTAACCAAAATGCCTTTCAAATATGAATTGTTTTAGAATATCTTCTCTATAAGTTAAAATAATTTTATTTATTATATGTTTCCATGCTTGCCCATTACTTTAATATTATTTTTTGGGTTATCTGTTGGTTTACTGAGTAATCGATGAGCAATGTTCCCTGTAATAAATTCTTCTCATTCCCTTCTTCCCCAAAACAAAACAAAATCATACCCTTGTCCTTTAGTCGTGATTCCTTGGTATTTCCACTTGCCAGATTGTGAGACATTGCAAAGTTGTAGGCAGTAGTTATTTACATCTATGCTTATTTCCTGAGTTCCAAGAAAAAAAAAAAAACTCATATTATTTATCGGAGACCCAAATTACTACTTGATTAAAATAGTGAGCCTACCTAAGACTCAAAATGACTTTCTAATGAAAGAGGTAAGTAGGAAAATTTGGGGTAATTTCTACTTTTTAATTCATGTATTGGAAACTTAAAAGTAGGTAAACCATTTGACAAATCACAAATGTGCACTAATGATCATGGCAAAAGATACAAGATTAAGTCATTCTAAGAGAATTATTTATGCTCCAAAATTTGCTGATGATTTTCATTTAATATTTCATTTTTTAATATAGATACATTCCAATGAAAGGAGTACTTTATACATTTTCCACCATTTCTACTTTAGTAAGAAGTTGAAGATGACTTCACCTGCCTTCAATCAGCCCCTCATGCTCTATAATGCCATCTCAAGGACTGTGAGTATGAGCGTGGAGTGCCAAAGAGGGAAGGAGGAGCTTGCCACAAGGCAAGACTCTTCTTCTAGACCTACCACAACAAAAGCAGCTCCAGGCTGTGATTGGAAAATAAAACACCAGGGAGAAAACCAAAAAAACTTCATGGTTTTGAAAGAAAGTAGGAATACAAAATAGTAATAACTATTATTATTGTAATATGTGTCTTTTACAAATGTAGAGGTTTCCAAGCTTTAGCATAAGCTGTATCTCATACTGGGATTGACACAGAGGTATAATACTTCAGGACTTCTTAACAGATTTTATGCAAGAGTGAGAGATTTATGCAACAATCATTTTTGGTAGCACCCCAAATTACTCTCTCAACTGGAATGTCCCAAAATCAGTGGTAGTATTAGGTAGGTGCCAGAGGACGTGAAAAACCAAGCAGAGGTATTAGGGGCACCTTATAGAGGTGGCAGTACCCATCAAGAGCAACAACAGTATGGACATGCATCAACGTGTGAACGATTCTGCAATTCTCAGAAAAAGGGACCAGAACAAGAAAAGAGAAAAAGCCCTGTGCTTGGCCGATAATGGCTGCAGCCAAGGGACATGATTCCTGTGCACATGTAAGAACCTCATAAGGAAGTGATTGGTGTCCTGCATATGCAGATAGGAACATGGTGCCAACTCTGAATGCTGTACCATTTGTACCTACAGGCTGGTGAGGCCTGGGGGAAACAGCAGGAACACTTATGACTCATGAAATTCGTTAATTGGTTCTTGATTCATACTGATCTTTTAATCTTCACAATCTTCAGTCACTCTTATTAGCTGTCATTGCTGAGTTAGTTTCTCTTGAAATATCACAGATATGGATATTAATGTATTCTTTGCAAATTGTGCTTATTCTTCAGTAGAAGTGACTATTATCTTTGATAACTTAATGAAATCTTTTATTCCAAAGATCAATCACATGCATCAGATTCCATAAACCATGGGTAATACTTACCTGGAATTTAAATAGAATCATTATATTAACTTAAACTTTTATCCTGGGCAGGAAAACATCTGACTAGACTAACCATATGTTTGAAGAATAATGCAAACCTTTCCAAATATAAAATGCTTAGAGTACAATAATGACAAATATTTCACTTTGCTTATTGAGCCCATCTTCATTCTATTTAAAGGACTTTTGTCATGGAGTCATAGAGCTGGAAACATACCTCCATATGTCATATGGTCTGTCCTTCTGCCTTCACACAGATGGTGGTCTAGCATACCTTAATATATCTTCAGGGATCTCTTCCTTTTGTGCTCATGCCAGTGTGAATAAAACTTCCTAGGCATGGAGAGAAAACAACTTCCCAAAGCCTACATTGCTTTTTAGATCCTAGAAGTGTTTTTGCTATTCCATTATTATTCTCTTTTGTCTTCCTAGAGATTGGAATGGAAACTCCAAGCTAAGTCAGTAAAGAGACAGGACAGACTACAAAGGCCTAGGCACTTGAAGCAAACCATGGCCATTTAGTTGAGACAGACCCTCCAATCCCATCCCTGAAGAGAATTAGTGGTATTGTGAAGGACACAGGAATAAGAATGGTCTAATAGCCAGGTGGATTATGATAGGTTGGTTTGCACGCCCCTCTTCACCCAGAGATGCCCAATGTCCTAATCCTCAGAACCTGTCCATGACCAAAGAGACTGCAGATGAGATTAATTTAGGAATGTGGGATAAGGAGAGTATCCTAGATTGCTCAGCTAGGCACAATCCAATCACATGGGCACATAAAAGTAGGGAATCTTTCCTAAATACAATGAGAAGGAAGAAGGATTGAGTGAGAGGGAGTCAAAGAAGAATAGTTAGATGCAACACTGAAGGCGTTGAAGATGGAGGAAGGGCCCGTAAGCTGAGGAATGTGGAAAAAGCAAGGAAACTGATTTTCTCCTAGGACCCCCAGAGAGGAACATAGGGTTACATTCACCTTCATTTTATCCCAGTGAGACCTGTGCAGACCTCTAACCTACAGAACTTTAAAGTAACAAAATTGTGTCATTTTTTTTTTCATTTTAAGTCACTACGTTCCTGGTAATGTGTTATAGTAGCAATAGAAAACAAACACAGTTGAGTCTCCCATCTCTTGCCCTTGACTACCTATGGTCTATTCTCAAAATAAAATCCAGAGTGGTCCTATTAAGTTAAGAATCAGATCCATATTTGTTTTCTGCTTGGAAGTTTCTAGAAGTTTTAGTTTTAGTAAAACTAAAAATTTTCCTAATAGCCTCCAAGACAGGTGGTCCACCCCTCCATTCCCTCCTGTGTTGTGTCTGGCTATTCCTCTCACTATACTCCAGAAGTAAGGGTTGCCTTGGTCTTCTTAGGATCCACCAGACTCACAACTCTGTGCTTGGGATTCCTATACCTGGAACTCTCAGTCCCCAGAGAGCATGATTCATTTCTGTCCCTTTCTAGGTTTTTACTCCAATGACACCTATCAAGTGAAAGTTCCATGATCACAAAAAAATGGAATTGACATTGCCCATTCTTCTGTCAGCACTTCCTATCTTATTTTTTGCTTTACCTTTTGTCACAAAACTTTTTGCCATTTTATTTATGTTTTATTTACTTATGTTGTTTTTATGCTAGATTTCTCAGGCTTGTGATTGTCCTTTCTCTAGTCCAAGATCTCTGTTTTTCAGAGTATTTCTAAAGCACTTGGCATTTGTACAATACATAAGTATCTGTGATGATGAAATTTGCCTTGGCACCCTGTTTGAATCATTCAGTTGGCCTTGTCAAATTGGGACGTACTTGGCAACAAATTTTCTTTCTTTCCCCAGCCTCCTCTTAAACTGAAGTGCATTGGGCACACCAGCTACACTTCAATTTTTTACCATTAACCATCAGCAAGATTCCCTGGAATTCAGTTTGACAGCACACACGAAAAAGTGTTTTTCACTTGCATTTCTTTCTTCCTTCTCCCTTTATTTCCATTTCAACTTCATTAAAATTTCCCAAGTCTTCCCTGGAGTTGAGTCGTTCTGCCTCACTCCAAATCAATATGTGCATCACTTTCTTTGGGGTTATTGATTCACTGTACCTAGTTTAAAGAGCTCATTACTGTGTTGACATTTCATCATGAAACTTTATAAGTGAATGTCGTCATTCTCACCAAGGAATAACTCCAAACCTTTCTGCTGTTTGTCATTTAAAACTGTTTTTCCCCCTAGTTAGAGATTTTACCAAATGTTATTTTATTATTTTATATTTTCACACATGACGCCTGAAACTAATTTATTATATAAGGTTGTAGATGCATTATATATCACAGCATTCACTGTAACTAGGTCTTTAAGTGAATATTAGCAACTATTATATGAATCTGACAACAGTATAGAAGCATATATAGAGTAAAAATTAACACCCATTATGACTCAGGCATACACAAATTGACCAACTTTAAATAATTGTCTAAAACTTTGAAGTGGTGGTGGGGAGCTGAGATACCACGGTGGTGTACTGCGTGATGCTTAGTATTACGAATGCCAATTCAAAGTTTTGCTTATGAGCCATGTTTTTATTCTATAATAACTCCAGGTAGGTGCCACTTAGAAAATACTTGTATAGTTTCATTGAAAGAAAATTTAACTCTTTAGAAGCAGCTTGCTCCATTATTGAATAGGTCATATTGTTAGGAAACTCTTCAATTGAGGGGGGAAATTGTTACTTTCCAAAGATTTCTTTCCATAAGTCATGTTTCTGACTTATAGGGCAATACAAGATTTTCCATTTCCTCCTCTATGTTTGATAACATAGGTACCAAGATGGTGTAGGAACAGCCATAAGAAGGCATCATTATCTTGGGTTTGACAATCCCATCAAAGAACAAACATTTCAATAAGTGACAGAGCAGTGCCTCTTAAATTGTAGGAACAAACCTGCATCCAAGCCTCAGGGAGCCACTGTATCCAAGGCAAACAGAGTGGTCATATTCCTTAGGTGTATTAAACACAAGAAAGTTTCAGAACCACTGCTGAAGGGAATGACTTCCATCTCTCCAAGGATAAAATACAAGTTATTTATTATTATTTCTTTATTATTCTATTTTTGAGCTCTTGCAGAGATCACTCAGGAGTGTCTTAAAGGCAAGATATTCAAAGTTTGTTCCTCACTCTTTCCTTGAAAGTTTGCAGTGACCTTAAAACTCTAGGTGTACTCCTAAACACAAAGTGTATGCTAAAAAAATTAGTAATAACAATTTTTGGAAGAGGTGATTTCTTATTTCCTGTGTCCTCAGAGCCCTGTGTTTGTCTTTAAATGCCAGAGAAGTAAATAATATTTCAGAACCAGGTTTTGTGGCTGTTTCTTTATTCATCATACCTGTGGGAAAGTCTCTGTAGGGTTTCTGAGTGGGTTTAGAGCAAGAAAATTAGAAAGAATCACAATTGGACGTAAAAAGAATTGTGTATGTTTTTGCAAATGCATCCTGGACTGAGATCTCTAGTGTTGTCAATTCTCTGCTTTAAATGAGCATTAAATTCACTTTAAAAAGCCAATCAAACACTTTTCTGTAAACAAGCTTCTTAAATGTCTTATTTAGTGATTACAGAAAAGGCATTTAGTTGTAATTTGCCTACATGATTTGGTTTAAGTATATTTATATTCTATTTTACTCTAGAAACTACTTTGGGAGTTTATTTTAAAAAGGAATATAATAAAGCACACAGATTATATGTTTTTAACATTAAAATTTTATGCTCAAGGTTTCAAAGATTTAAGGGACAGTTAAAGATAACTTTATTTTGTTTTACATTTTCAGGGAATGGGGACTTATTTCTAATTAAATTGAAATAAAAATCAAATAACTAGAGAATTATTTCTAGAATAAATTTTAAGGAAAATGTTTATTTAATAACATTTTAAGGGATAATAACTCATCCAGGATTATGTTTACTGCATATTAGTTTTCCATAAAATCTATAATTTTACAGAGCCTAAGAACCTAGAACTACTGATATGGATTTCAAAATTGCTTTTATTCCTAGTGATTCTGTGGTTCTTCAGGATGCAGGGGTGGGTCTCTATAGGAAAATGGCCAGAAAAACTGATTAGACTTCTTGAAGAAAAGGGGCAAGACAGTGTCATTTTCCTGATCTTTTCAAATAATATTATAATTTAGCTTGAAACATTTTGATTATTTTTATATACAGCTAATTAGGGCTAATTTTAAGCTTTGGTACAATGTTAAGTGTAATGATCCTCTTCCTCCTGGAAGTCTTTCCTGATTTTGCAGCTAGAATCAATTATTCCTGCTCTGCTCCCACAACATCCATTGATTTAAATACATTTTACTCAATTCTGCACTGTGATTTTACTACCATATGTTTTGAAGAGCAGGAACTGGAAGGGTAGGGGAGAGAATCAATTTAAAGTTATAATGCAGTATATATAGTTAAAGTAAAAAGTGGATATATTATATATGTTAAGAATAGATCCTTAGCTATGGAAATACCCATGAAAGACCAACTGAACCCAAATGTCAGAATCAAAGGAAGATACATAAAATACTTGATGTTAAGAGTTAGGACTCACTGTGTAATAGAGGGTGGATGCTTTCGTAAAATTGGGGAAGTGTGGAATAACATGGCATATGAAGGGGATCTGAAAATAGGACAGGATGCAACACAGGGCACATATGGCAGATGAACATAAGACAAGCTCGAAAGTTAGGTTGCAAAAAAACTGTGAATAATTTTGTGCCATGCTAAGAAGTTTGGACTTAGTTCTCCGTATACAGAAGTTTTATATGTGTTCACCTTCACTGTGGTAGACTTAGTCTGGACAATAGTCTGTCTACATTCATGTGTATTTTAGCTGGATTCAATGCCCCAATGTCTGCCTCAGTACATAGCAAAGATAATGCCCTGCATGTTTGTTGAATGAATGTATGAGTTCATGAATCATGCATGAAACCAAATTATTACCATAAAATCAAAAGCTGTGTTGCAGGAGAGGAATGCATTAGTCAGTAGCCTCAGAACAAGAGGAAATGAAATCTAGAATTAAAGTCAGCTTTTCTTGTAAAGGGTTTCAGAATATGAAAAAAAGATGATTAGAAAGAGAAGTGTTATTAGAAATTATCATTTTTTTTCTATTTTAGGAGGGATATACAATTTCTGTAAACCCCTTAAACCCCTTTTGAGATGCACAGTTCCTTTGTGTGAACCTCTGTTCTTTGAACCAAATCCCTCATTGCCACTGCAACCAATAGCTGCTTCTCAGATTAGAATTAAGGAGAAGAAAAAACATCACTTCCATCTGATACCAACTGAACTAAACCTCAACCTACCATGCCTAGCACTCATTGTTTGTGTTAGGCTTTCTCTAAGTTCTTGTGTGTGACAATCCATGCAGATACCATGGCAATAAACATCACAAGATGAAAACACATTTCTATTTCAAATGCCAAAGCTACCAATCAAATGATGGGGAAATATATAAGTGCAGAGTGTTTTAAATTTCAATTTTGAAAACTTAGTCCTTAGATGTTGGAATGCTTATCTCATAAAGGGACTGAAACGGCAGATGGGTGCCCAGTTTTTCTCTGAAGTTAGGAATGCATTTTTACAAAAGTACCTCCTTCATCACTGAAGTATATTTCTGGGAAGAAAGGTGAAGAGTGCTGTTCTTTGTAAGAGCTAAAATAAAGTCCACTTTTTCATTTTAATTAGCACAGAATCTGGTTTCAACTTCATAAATTGAAAAATGATCAAGGTTTAAACAACCTTGGCAAGCCTTTATAGGACTTGGCTATGAAGTTACAAGATGAAGGAACTCCATCCAGTCTCACAAGCCTTGTTCATCAGCATTTACAAACTGTTCACACTTTAAGGATCCGAAAAAAAAAAAGGGAACTCTGTATTAAGTTATGACTTACAATGAAGTCTATTTTGTTTCTGTTGTGGGTCATTCAATTTTAAATCATTAACAACAGATAACCACATGGCTCTTATCCTCATGTATCCCTCCGTTAAGAGCTGTGGATCTAGAAATGAACATGATTTTTCTTCTACTTTCGAGAATTTCAAAGTGCTGTTGTGAAGATGAACAAGTCAATGGGCCAACAGTCTGCACTGTGAACATACACTCAAAGTAAGACTCCATGGAAGTACGTGTGAAGTGTTGAGTCACTTCCACTATTTGGGATAAAGAAGTCAGGGAAAGACTCCAAAGAAGCAAAGTCTATGTTGAGTCCTGAAAAATAGGTGAGAGCTATGGAGTTGAATGAAGACAGCAACCAGTGTGAAGACTCAGACATAATACACAAGCAAATGGCAAACTCTGAAAACTTCCAACTTGTACAGTATGGCTGATATATAGAGGGCCAGGAAATGTTAAGAGGATGGAGGAAAAGCAGGTGCCAGCACATGGAAGATAAGAAACTTGAAGCATCAGAGTAGGATAATCAGGTTGGTATTTGAGCAACATTCGTGAGACTGGACTGAAAAAGGAGGTTACGATTGGAGTCACGGAGAGTAACAGGTTACTTAGAATAGGCCAGGTAAAGAATGATGGACTACAGTCATTTCAGGGGTGAACGGATCAAAAAATATATGAGGGAGGCAGAATTAAGCAGACTTAGTGATTACCTCATTGAAGTGACGGATGACTTCTAGCGTGTCACGTGGACAGAGGTGAGGGATTGTACATTCTTTGAGATCTGGAAAACAGAATGAGCATGTGTGACTGAGTAGGTTGTTGGGGGCAGAGGGAGATGAGGTAGGAGAGGGTGAGTTGTGTTTGAGAAATCTGTAGAATACTCAATAAAGATTTTCAAGACCTTGTTTAAAGTGAGAAGTTTATGTAAGAGCTATGAACACATGAAAACAAAGCAGGGAAGGGACCTTATGTTCTTTTTATCCTGGAATCTTTATTATTAGTTGCATCTCTGTGCTAACTGTGAAAAACAGGCCTCTGGTCTCCAGAAACAAGAAAGAGATATTTTTTAGTCTTTGACTAGAAATCTTTTCCAAGTGGTAGTTTTCTACAGGTATCTTGATAAGCTGCAAGGTAAGCCTTTTTGCGACACAAATCATTTTGTTGAATTAATATTTTATGTCAAGATCATTTAATTTCATTCTTAGGGATAGTTTTCATTAGGTTATTATGGTACTCTATTTAAATATACTATGGTATGTGTGAATAGACTCTCTTTCCATAATATTACTTTTGGTTCAGTGCAATAACCATTAACCAAGTTAGTCCAGTGAAAATCAAAGTATATTTTATACTCCCATATGGAAGCTAGTCAGTGGTAAGACCAAATGAATCATATTTAATAAGTTGGAACAATAAGGAAATTATTTTAAAATGTAATTTCAGGGGAGGTACTAGAAGATTTGAAATAATTGTACAAACTGCCTTTGCAAACACAGCATGTAATATACCTATAGAAAAATAAGCCAAATTCCTGACTTATAGCTATCCTACTCAGAAGACCAGAATTTTGTCTCCCGTATAAAGCAAATAACAAAAACAACTATATTCCAGGGACCCTAGTAAAACTTTTTTTTACTGATTCTTTTATATATTTTTGGTATAGTTTATGTGACAAAATATTTGATTGAATTTTTTATTGTAATTTATATACAGTATCTTCCCCCCCTTTTATTATATTGCTATGAAAGTTTTCACAGGTATATATAGTTGTATAACCATCATAATAAAAATAGAATGAAAAATACTTAATTCCAAAAATTAATCCTATAGTCTTTTTCAGGTGAGTTCTTGCTGATATCTCAGCCCTGGGCAACCTCCCATCTGTTGTTTGGGGCAATATAGACTTTTTGTACAATGGAAGCACACAATTTGTAGTCTTTTTAGCTTGACTTCCTTCACTTAGCATAATGTACTTGAGATTCATACCTTTTGTGTGAGTCCTGATTTTTTTTTTCATTTTTATTGCTAAAAACTATTCCATTGTAAGACTGTATTGTAATTTATCATATTCTAATTAAGGGACCTCTGAATTATCTTTTGGTGATTATGAATGAGCAGAAGCATTTACATGCAAATTTTAGTGTGAAGTTTTCATTTCATTTGAATAAATACCTGGGAGTGATGTCATTGGTAGAATGACAAATACATATTTAATTTTAAAGAGAAAAAATATTTTTTCTAATGTATTTTTTTATTGTCATCAACAATTTATTTGAGTTCCTGTGGTTTGCATTCTTGGCAACATTTGGTAATGCCACTGAATTTTGCTTAGAGCATTAAAATAAGAAGAAAGTAAAAAAGGAGAAATCAAAAACAAGGAAAAGTAAATTTTATACTTTGATTTATGATTTTACTAGCAACATTTTCTTATTTGATATAACTTCATGTTTCTACTCAATATCAGATACAATGAACTTCTTTTAAAATTTCCTTCAATACAAGAATGTAGTAATTAATTATCTCCATTTATGTCTTTATTTCTTCATAACTTTTGAAGTATAATTTTACTGGACATAGAATTTTAGCATTAAAGTACATTTTTTCTCATAACATTTTAAAAATCTCACTTCATTTTCTTCTGATTTGCATGGCTTATAATGACAAGGGTACTATAATTTTCATCTTTTTTCCTGCATGTAATGTGTTTTTTCTTTCTTTTCTGGATTTTTTTCTTTATGTTTAGTTTTTTTTCAGTGTGAACATATTTATGTCTTTTCTATTTGTTTTTGTATTTATTGCTTATTTCTTCTGATTCATGTGTAAGTGATCTGTGACTTTCAATAATTTTGGAAAATTATCATTATTGGCCATTGTATCATCAAATACTATTTTTGCTGCATTCTCTCTCTTTTTCTGGGATTTCAGTTGCACATATATTAGCTGAGCTGACATTTTCCCATTACTCTTGGATAGTCTGCTCTTCTTTTGCTATTATTACATTCTTTTTTTCTCCTTCCTTTTTGGTTTTGGTAAATTGTATTGATTCTATCTTCAAGTTTACAAATTCTTTTCTTACTTATATCAAGTTTACTAATGATCTTATCAGAGATGTCTTATTTTCATAGCTGTGCTTTTAATCTCTAGCTTTTGCATTTTATTTTTCCCTAGTTTTCTCTGATGAAATGACCTATCTGATTATGAAAGGTGCTCATTGTTTCTATTATGATCATTCGAATGTTAACCATAATTACCTTAAGTCCTCTGATAGTTAAAACATCCATATCATGACTGAGTTTAGTTCTATGATTTTTTTTTGCTGTTTCTTACAGCACATTTACTTTTCTTCTTTTTCATTTCATACATTTTTATTGGAATACAGACATACTGCATAACATAGTAGGTTCTGATTTAAATATTATCTACTCTAGAGGATAAACACTCATGTTTCCTAGACTTTCCATTTAGACAGATGATTTCCTCTAACTGAATTTAGGTTTTGTTGTTGCTGTGGATACCTTCAGTATACCATGTGCTTATTTATCTAGTGTTTCCTCACTTTTAGGATGAGTATTAATTTAAGTCAAAGGCATTTTCTTCAGTTTGGGCTTTAAGGCTGAATGAAAGATAATCTCTCTCTCTCTCTCTCTCTCTCTCTCTCTCTCTCTCTCTCTCTCTCTCTCTGTCTCTCTCTCTCTCCTTCTCTCTCTCTCTCTCCTTGACCCTCCCTCAGCAGTGAACTACTTACTCTTCTAGTGGTGGTATTATGTATTGCTCTGATTCAGACTGTCTTATTCAGGTGCTTGTCTCCGGTTCTTAGGGGTGAGGCCTTCTCAGTGATCCTACCTTGCCCTTTGAGCTATTGGAGACCTCGAATGGTCTAAATATATCTCCAGGATTTATTTCTGCTCCTTACCTAGCAGTAGAATTATTTTCTGTTCCCTTTCTCTTACTGCAATGTGTCTTTACCTGGGCACTTAGTATAACTGGTTTGCTTCCCTTCCTCTAGAAGATTATAGGGGAGACAAGAAAGAAGGGTCTGCAGGAGGCTTCACATTCTTCCTGCAGTGCCTATTGCTCCTCCCTTCAGGCTTGTGCCTTGAAGGAGGCCTTGCCAAGCCCCTAGATCTGCTCCAATCTTCCTTATGAAAACTATGGAGAAGGTCCTGTAAGTTAGTGTGAAATCCCCTTAATTTTCTCGTTAGTCCACATTCACCCTTTAGTGATTCATTGAAACTTTTAATTGTGTGTGTGTTTTCCCTAAAACTGGCTTGTGTGAAATCTGGCATCTACCACAAATAAGCAAGTACTTGCATTCTGCCTCTTCTTGGAAGTGACCACTTCTCCATAAATTTTAGGATAATTGGTTGCTCTCTGACCTTCAGCACTCACTGATTTTTAAAAAATTGTAATTTAACAGATTAACTGATTTCTTTGTGGTCATGCCTTTGCATTGTTCTCTTTCCAGCTCTTTACATCCTAAATGGGTTTTTATTTGATTTTTCCAGCAATGTTTTGAAATAATTCTATTTTTATGCCCACTTTCAAGTGAAGAAACTGAAATTTGAAGAGGTTAGTTAATTTACAAATGATTGAAAATAAACGACAGAGCTAAGGGTTCAGTCTTGGTCTTTGTGCCTAAATCTGGAGACAAACTACAAATTTCCAGGCATTGATCTCATGACAGTATTTAACAATAATATGAAGGCTTGTTGAAATAATATTAAAAAGTCAAGTTTACATTATAGAAAAACTAAAAAGTTTACTACATAGTCACCTTTAGCTTCATCAAGTGTGAAAATTAAAGATGATTACAACGTAGTTTTGGTAATGAACTTCCAGTGATTTCCATTAAGACCAGGTGGATCTGGCATGGTATTGTTTCATTTGAGTTTAGTCTAATTTTTTTTTCCCCAGCTTCTACAAACTCTTCCAATTCTTCTGTGCTTTAAAAAGTTCTTAGCCTGTATTCACTTTGCAGTTCTCTCTTTCACTCTTTCTTGTGTAAGGACCATATGACTAAGAAACCTTCATGTCTTGGCACAGTAATTCAATTGTTAGTCTTCACTGTCTAGGTTAAGCAGGACTGAATGTTCTAAAATAAATCCTACAAAAGTGGCATTTCATTTATCTCCCAGGTATAAGATCACTTTTTCTGTGATTTTTCTCTTCACTTTTTAGTCTTGTTCTGAATAAGCCTTGCTCTCTGAGAAATTTTCTTGTTCTCCTATTCTCTTTCATGCCATGGTGATTGGCGAATGCTTTAATAGACAGAAGACATTTCAGCTGTACTATTATTGGAAAAGATCATCGTTTAGGCAGGAAAATAAGCTCTATCACACCCTCTCTGCATTACTATTGTTTACCATCTTAAGAGCATCTGCAAGAATTAAGGCTTTTTCTGGTAACATTGTAAGGGGTCCACAAAATTAAGATTCGCCAGGACATCTGTTCGAAGAAAATATAAAATAGTTCATATTCCGTTGCTTATGGTAATTTCTTCATGCTGTTGCACTATTATCAATATTTAGTGATATATCTGGAGTTCTAGATCCTTAGAATTGGACAGAGTTTCTGAGATCCTGGCAACAACTTTTCTGATGGTTTTATATCAACCTCTACTTTATTCCTCTCTCAACTACTCATGAACCTGATTACCTTCTCCTGGATAAACTCTAATTTGTATGTTCTATTGTGATTTTTAAAATATTGACTTCACTCATCAGAATTTGGAAAATTAGCCAGGTGTGGTAGCACACGCCTGTAATTCCAATGGCACAGGAGGTAGAGGCAAGCAGGATCATGAGTTCAAAGACAGCTTCGGTAAAAGCAAGGCACTAAGCAACTCACTGAGACCCTGTCTCTAAATAAAATACAAAACAGGACTGGAGATGTGGCTCAGTGGTTGAGTGTCCCTGAGTTCAATCCCCAGTAACCTAAAAGAAAGAAGAAAAAAAAAAAAAGAAAAAAGAAAAAGAAAAAAGAAACAGAACTTGGAAAATTAATAAAACCATGTTTTATGGCATATCATTGGTTTTAGAATAACAATAGTGATCTTTTGACTGCACTAGCAACTAGGTATGTACTACTTAGGAAAGGTACTTTACCTCTTTGCACCCCTGTTTTCCCTGTTTTTTTTCATCTGTAAAATGGAGCAAATAATATCAGTTTAAAAAATATCGGTTAGATAAAATAGTGTATATAAGGCTCTTAGAGTAGTGTTTGGCACATAGTGATCTATAAGAATTAGCTAATATCTGCAGGCTGGGAGGAAAATCAGTTTGGAGTAGAAGTAAAAGTAGTTCTTTATCAGTTGTCCTGAATATCTATGGGTTATATTTAAAACTTAGAATTTTTAAATAAACCCAAAATTCTTAAGAAATTGACTTTTTATGGTGTTGCTTTACTTTTCAAACATGACAGAGGAATCTGGAAAAAACAATAAAAGTAGCTTAAGGTTGAGATTATTTTGATCAATAGTATTTTGGATTTTTTCATTTTACGTTATCTGAGAATCAGCACTTGTGTTTACAATAACCTAATTCTCCTCTCCTTTCCAATTTAAATGAATTGACTTTGCACCCACTTCACATGATTTTATAATTTTATATTCATGGCATGTAATTCATCTTCTCTGAACTTGCCTTGCTGCTACTGACAATCAGAATCCCCTTAGATGAATTTCACAGACACTTGAAAATTAATTCTGTAAAAGGTTGAGGAAGCCATTGAATTTTTTAGAGCATACTTTTAGCTTAGATCTCAATAGTCATCTGAATTAATGTATTCAGGCTTATTTTCAATTTTTGGAATAATAAGTGAATCCATGAAAGAAATGGAAAGGGATCAATAGAGAGGAAACATTTAAAAACCTGAAGTAGATACTGCATGATTCTGTGCTAAAATATTTCTAACGTCATTAGGTAAGTCCAATTCTTGTAAGAATCATATTGATGCAAATAGTACATTATATATTTTTTAAACAGTTTCTTACTTTAATGAAAAACATAAATTTCTGGCTACATATTTCAGAGATTCTTCTACATTAAAAATTATTAATCACAAAGAAAGAGCTAGGGGAATTTTCCATGTAATCAATTTTTAACAAGTAATCCGTTGTTCTACAGCCATAATGTCACATTAATTAGTTTAGATACATGCTATAATGATGGTGATTATTGCTTTTGGCCTCTCTGAGGAGCATCTTTAGTGAGTATTACTTTTCATTATAATAAATGGTAAAATGATAACTGCCTCATCATAGATATTACCTTAAGAGTGTTCCTTTTGTACACATAAGTTTCTAATGAAATAAATGAATCCCTAAACAAGATACTGAAATGGATTGTGGAGAAAATAGCCTCATTTTCCTTGGAGTTCAAATTATCTACTTTTTCTACTATCTTGTGAGATTAGTCCAGCCACTAGAGGAAAGTTTGGTGGACTTTTTATAAGATGTTTGCTTCCTGAGATGTTGGGTACGAGGGGATTGTTCATTGCACTTAGCAACTCTGAATTGCCAATATTCTTGTGAGGATCAAAATGAAATAATTTATGATGTAATTTTAAAACACTAAAGTACTTTACAAATATGATATATTTGGGATCGGTTACTGGATATCTTTAATATTTTAGCACAGAAGTGATGTAATGTTTATTTTAGGATAACTAATGAGACACTAATGAGACTAATGGTTTAGAATAGAGAAGGACAACAGACTGAGTGGACAGACAGACAACTATTTGCAATAGACATTAGATTGTGAATAAAACAATACACAAGAAAGGAACAGGATGAATAATAGGGAGACTAGGGAGATAGACAACTTAGATGAACATTAAGCTGCCTTTTTGATACTGACAATCCTACTTAACAGTATTTAAATAGGATTTGGTGATGGATGAGTCTCTGATGAGAATAATACCTTTGCCATCTGTGCACATAATTTTATATGATTTTATCTGAAAACTACAAACACCTAAATTTAAGTAGAGTGGGAGAGAGAAGGAAAAGCTAGATGATGCTGGGTTGTGGTTGCACATTGTTTGGAAGAAAGGCAATATTTCAATCAAAATAGAATCTGTAAGGGAGATCAACAGGTGGAGGACATACTTATGGTTTGAACTGGACCAGGGGAAAATACGGTAAATGAGGTCTCAGATATTTTGAATTTTAGAGGCTATCTATGGGGAAATGCCTATTTATGACCTGAGGTCCTGCAGCTCATGAGAATAGTAGATGTAAAGCTACAATTTGGGGTATTATTTTCATTCATAAGCTACATGGTGGAATTTGAAATTTTCATACTTTTGGAGAACTCTATTTCTTTCAATCCCAAGAATTAAGCAAGGACTTTGATTTCTGGGTCTTTATTATTTAGCAAACCCCATGTAACTCTGGTTCCCAGAACTAATGTCAGTTTGTAAGGTCCTATGAATTGAAATGGAGTAGTCAGAAGAAACAAAAGAAAAACAGTTTGTAACGTAGTTGAATAAAGAAGGCAGAATCAGTGGTTTAGTGCTAATAGAATATTATCAAGTATAGAATCTGAGTAAAGGAGGAAGCTGTCATCAGGAAATTAGGATGTGAAATGAGATGAATTAGTTCAGGAGCAAATAGGAACCTCAGGGGTCAGTAGGATGAGGTTATAAGGGTTTTGGAGGATTTCTAAGAACACAGCAAATTTGCTGGATCCCCACTCAAATATATTGGATGAGATCTAAAAGTAAGAAATATTTGCCCAAGTCATCAACCCATCTTGCATCTTTGCTTTATTTCTCTTTAATGTTTCCTTCAAAGAGGTTTTTTTTCACTATTTACAAACCCCAGAAGATACTACTAACCTCAACTATTTATCACTACATAAAGCCTTTCACAAGTGGAAATAAATCCATTTTATTGAACATAGTTGATCATACCTTTTATTTTTGTTCATTGAATTATAGCATAGCAGAAAACACAAAATCCACAAGTATGTCTTTTGAATAAAGCTATTTTTAATCTTTATCCAAAGATATGTTTTGTTAAGTTTTTGCATAATCAAAAAGCAACGTGTTAAACAACTTCATTACAATCAGTTGCAATAAACCATAGAGATATTTTGTTCCAAAAAGCATTGAAGAGAATCTGTTTTATAAGTGTGAAACATTTTTATTCATGGTATGTAAGATGGCATTCAATTTTCACTCAATTAAAATATTTTAATATATTGATGAAATTCAAGCTTGAGAAATTATATCCTCTTTGATAATGAAAAGTGATGGTTTATTAAATTCCATCAGTTCTGTCAGTGAGATCTAAAGATGAAGCAACATTAATTCCTTATTTAGAGAACCAATTGCCAATATGTGAAATTGTGTGAATTTCAATTCATTCAACGAATATTTATTGAGCTTTCACCATATGCCAGGGACTTTTTAACCTATATTTCTCTGAAGAAGCTAAGTTTCACTATGAAGCAAGTGAATTCAGATTATAATTGCAAATAAGGTTTGCAATAAAAAGTGATTATAACATGAGGCAAGGATTTTTTTATGCCTATAATAACAAAACTGAATTGGATCTAGTTATAGAATCTCTCACTGTGACTTGGAAAAAATGATGCATTAATTTTCAGTTGTTCTTCAAAAGATTGTATCTGAGTGTTACACTAGAAGCATTTTGAGGTAAAAATTAGTTTGGCATGTCATTCATAGCACTATTACTTAAAATGCGGGGGTTAGGCTGGCAGTTAGAGACAATTTTTCCAACCTCTTACAAATATCTGGCATTATAAACTTTTGGGTGAAAAGGATCTGTGTCCACCTAGGAAATGTAATAGCTATGGGGACCAGAACAGAAATGTAAATTTCTGAGTAACCCAAGCACATGTTTTTTTGGATATATATCAAAACTGATTTGAAATTAAGATTAATCTCTTCTAATGCCATTTTTAAAGGGCAGAAGAGAGTAAACTCTTAAACTCGAAATTGGTGCCTCTGCTGCCATTTAGTTGCCCATCAAAGATAAATCCTTAATAGAAATCTGGTGCAATCCAATAATCCAGGTTTATCATTTTCTTATGTCTAATTTTAAATGTTATTTGACCTATTGGAAGTCCTATTTTCTCTTGCTTTTCTCCATGAATAAAAAGTAGTATTCTATTTTGTTGCTATATAGCAGAAAATACATGGCCTGTGGAGGGAGTCAGGCAAGTATTGTTTTGATTTTCATGTCCACTGCTTAATACTGTATACTTAATACTTGGCTCAGATATTTAAACTTTTGGAATCTCAGTTTCCCCACTTGTTAAAGCCAGAGCCCTGAGGATAAGCAGGTTTATGTTTAAAAAGTATATACTGCCTGTCATTTTCTTTCATCTTTAAGTTTGAGTACTCAGAATCTGCAATTCATGCATTTATGTATTCTTTCAACCCATTTTTATTGAGCACCTACCTTGTGCTAAACACTATATTAGGCACTAAGGATGCAACAGTGAAGTAAAATAAGCTCTGCCTTATGGAGCTTATATTCTTATTTGTGAAGTGTGGTTACATTCTTGTTAAGAAAGTTAATCACACACTTGCTTCTGAAATTATAAATATGTATAATTATAAAATTATCTTCCCTAAGCTAAAAAAAGTCCTATCTCTAAATCTATCTTTCTTTTATCTCTTTATTTCCTTCCTTTAACACTTTCTGCTTTCTCTTTTAATTAAAATATTTTTTATATGTCAACCACTATGTTAAGCTTGGAATGGAGTTGGAGGGAAGGGTGGGGAGGGTGCACTGAAGTGTGAATCCTTATCCACAAGATACCGAACGTCACAGTAATGAAAGAAAACATTTAATTATGAGTACACGATTGCATGACAATGAAATAAAACATATGATCATGAACATATAAAGCTTGTTCAACAAAAGAAAACATGTAATTATGAATACATAATCATGTGTTCAATGACAAATGGCTATATGAAAAGAGAAGGGAAAATAAGTCAATAGAATTGGTCAAAATCAACTTCAAAAAAAGAAGTGAGTTTTAAGTCAACTTTAAAGGATGGAGAAATTTTAGATATGTGGAGGAAAAAAGACTCATGAAAGGGAAACTTTTTTCTTTCCCAGCTCCTAATGCCCAACTCCTTAATTAGTATCATTACTCTAGTTGTGCCAGATTTCAGATTAATAAAGCACCTTGTCAAATGAGCACAACACAACCTGGAAACAAAAGCTTTCTGTTAACTCCATTAATAAATTCAGATTGCCCAGATACCATTTTTTATTTCTCAGTGTATTCAGCCATAAAAAAGGTG
Organism: Sciurus carolinensis; assembly: GCF_902686445.1. NCBI lineage: Eukaryota > Metazoa > Chordata > Mammalia > Rodentia > Sciuridae > Sciurus > Sciurus carolinensis. The sequence continues at coordinate 102,294,017 of NC_062222.1, read as the reverse complement.
ACATCTCCACAATTTTGTTTGTAAATAACTCACGGGATGAATAGGCATCCTGAGTTCTCCTATAGTAGTATATGGTCCCCTCTTGCCTATCTAAACCTGAAGGTGAAAGTACATGTCTACAGCCTATGGCGATTTGCTAAGCCTCCCAGGCTCGGCTTCCTTCTGCTTGGACTGTTGGGACTTTCCAACTGGTCTGGAAATGCATGTGCAGTTTTCAGTTTTGGGTTCTGCAGGACTCTCCCCATCACACAGCAGCATGCATGTTTCTCGCCATCTACTCTTTTAACTTTTTTTCCCTCACTTTTTAAACTACTTTTTAAAGGTGTCTTCAGGCAAAGCATTCTAAAGTACACCAAGAGAGGCATCTAAACCTTTCTTGACCCCTCTACTTCCTGCAGGGTCGGTCTCAGAGTACTTTCTGAACATGTGCAGATATTTGGAAGAACTGACTGACTCAGGAGATGCTGAATTCTGGATTTGGTTCATTTCAAAGACAGTTCCTAAATATTCAGGGGCAAATGCCTATTTGTCTCTGGTCTTGGTAGTCCCTATATACCGTGGTTGGGTACTAGAAGTGTCAGTGAATCAATGTGTTCATCCTTGTCTCCAACTATAGATTTTGAGGTGACCTGCCTGACTGTGATTCTGGGCAAGCAATGTTGGGTATTTTGTCCAAAAAAATGTACTTTTTCATTTGTCTTCATCAAGAAGGCAGCTAATTGAATTTCTGCCCAGACTTTTAGCATATGACTTTTCATTTTTATTAGTTTGTTGTGTTACGGTCAGTTTCTTGTCCGTTTTCATATAGTCACAGGCATTTTAATGGGAACCCTAAGAGACACTTAAAAGTCCATCTCCATGCTGACTTCAACTTTCATTTTTGAAAACAGGACCAGCTTATATAATTTCTAAGGCTTAGTGAAAAATGAAAATGCAGAGCACCATGTTCAAAAATTCTTAAGACAGGGAAAACCAAAAAAAAAAAAAAAAAAAAAAAAAAAAACCCAGAACATTAAGCGAAACATGATGATTTCTTTTAAGTACTGTATCCTATGTGTCTGCCCATGAATCTGGCCCTACTTACAACTCTCCAAATTTAAGTTTGACCTGTCATCTCCTGATGTACCTTCTCTTTCTCCTGGAGTTTCTCTACTTCTTGATTTTCTTTTTCCTTAAGTTCTGAAAATATTGGTAAATCCAAGATCACAGCTCCTATTCTCTTTCAACTAGGTAACTGTAAGTCCCCATTTGTTTAATGATCTCAATCATTCCTTTCTGAAGATGGCTCTAAACTTAATATCTCAAGTCCACATGATTCTTATAAGTTTCAGGGACAAATTTCTAATTGTAAATTGACTTTTACACCAATAGAAAATATATCTAAAACGGAAACCTTTTCATCCCTCAAACTGACTCTTATGTATGAATTTTCTTTAACTTTTTGAATAGTCTCTGACTTCATAAATACATATAACATAGTAACTGATTTTTTTCTCTAAAGTTTGGATGTTAATCTTGAAATAATTTCCTGATATTTTAACTTATTCTACCTTGGTTCATTGTCTTAATGCTTCAAGTACTTTAAATATATTTTTTAAATTTTTGTAAGAATAAGATTGTAACAAAAGTGAATTTGAAAAATAAATGAAATCATAAAAATAATTTATTTTAAAGATATATTCAAATTATATTATTTTCAAATAATGGGTAATAAAATCAATTTTAAGTTTTGTTGTTAACTTCTAGGAAATATCTCTTTTAAGAATCAAATAAGGATTGTGGTTGTGGGTTTGATCCTCAGCATCACATAAAAATAGATAAATAAAATAAAGGTATTGTGTCCATCTACAACTTAAAAAAATTTAAAAAAGAATCAACTAAATTTATTTTCATATGCTATCTTTTATATATTAAAAGAAAATTAGTACATAATTTTTATAGTACATTGTGAACTGGGAAATATTTTTTCTAACATCATAAGATACTTTAATTGAACAAAAATACTGTATTAACAAGATTTCATGAAGAAGTAATAATAATCAGATTATTTAATCAGATTATTTAGTATAAGAAATATATTTAATATGTTTAATCCAAATTTCTTTTTTTTTAAATATTTTTATTAGTTGTTGATGATCCTTTATTTATTTATTTGTATGTGGTGCTAAGAATCAAACCCAGTGCCTCACACATGCTAGGCAAGCTCTCTACCACTGAGCCACAACTCCAGCCCTAATCCAAAGTTCTATTAATGCTAAAACAGATCACATGATACTATGCTTTCATTTATACTGCATGTTTGAGCTTCCCATTTTATGCACTTCATTTTATTCTCACTGTGAAAAATCTTGTTAGTTGGGCTGCGTCAACTCTTGCCAAAAAATTTCTCAGAACATTTAACCAAGAGAAGACATCCAAAGTACTGTTTTGCTAATTTGAGTATAAGCAAGCTTCAACCTTTAAAAATACTTTTGCAAATATCCTAGGATTTTTTTAACTGTTAGATTTGAGTGTCTCTTAACAAAATAAATTGCCAAGGTTGATATATGCTATGGTTAGTCACTTAAGGCAGTATTTATGGGATCCACAAAGAGAAAGCTTTGTTTTGTTTTGTTTCTTAGGAATTATTTTCCCATTCTGCTAGTGAAGTATTTGGAAGTTCATTCCTAGCTCAAGACATTCATCTCAATTATTTGAATTGGCTCCCTGCAGATAGCCCTTAATATGGAATATCATTCACTTACAAAATAGTTACCACAGACATCTGCCAGTGTTCAACCTGGCAGAAAAGATGTGTTAAAACCATTTCAAACGATGCCTTTAGACATGCAGAGAATATCTCTGTACCATAATGTTTAGTGCTATTATTTGTCTTCATTCACTCTCTCTACATAGCTAGTCTCCTAAGTCAGCAGAATTGTCACTGCTAAATCTTTTGGAACATGTAGTAGTAAATTAGTTTGTCTGTTAAGTTAGGTGGGAGGGTAAAAAGTACACATTTATGGATTTTACCTTAGGATTTCTGATTAGATTTTATGGCTCATTGACCTATATTTTTATGGATGTAATTAGGATGCCTGGTATTTTCCTTTGGGTAAGTATGATGAAACTGAAGCTCTTGGAAAGCTCAGGAACTACCACTTTTGTGTATAAGAGGGATCACTAAAGATTTTTATATTTTTATATTACAAGAAACAGGATATCTAAGCGCTTGGAAAAACAGTTGAATTCAAGGCATCAATACATGCATGTTCATTTATATAAAATTTTATAGAATCCCAATGTTTCGTACACTCTCAACCCTTCAGGTCTTTGCATCTCTTATCTGGATGTCTTCTTCAGCCTTTCTGATTGCTGGTGAGGGTGCTGGTTTCTGCTGACTGAGCCAATTGTCAAGATTCAGATTAGGCACAGCCTTCTCTGTGGAACTCTCTAAAATCAAGATCTTTTTTCATCATCTACACATTTCAACTCAAGATCACTTACTCAGTATTCTATTTAGGAGAAAGTTGGATCTCAGGGAAAAACAACAGTTTTGCGATATCTCTAGTTCTACCACTTAATAGAAGTAGCAGTAACCCTAGAGCTAGTTTTTGGTATTAGGTTCTGGGAAACGTCCCTAATAAAGGATTAACTGATAATTCTTTTCTTGTAATAAGGTTTGGTTATGAAATACATTGGGAAAATTATTTAGACTATAGAAGCTTTGGTTTCCTCATTTGTATAGGAGAAGAATACACATAGGATGGTTGTAATAAGTAGAATCATTTTAATAAAGTACCTGGCACAAAATAAATAAGTCACTGAATGGTCACTATTACAAAGTCATTACCACATGATTTTTCTAAGTATTAGTTGCCCTTATGAAATTTCATATTAAATTCTTGAAGATAAAATCTACAACTTAGTCACTTCTATATTTCCAGCACCCAGAATAGCATTAGACTTGTAGGGGAAGCTTAATAAACATTTATAAAAATAAAAATGTAGGCTATAAAATATGAATGTGTAAGTCAACTTTTTCATTGTCGTCTGATGGTATGTGTCCAAAATAGATGTTTGGACTGTAATGTACAAGTTAAAACCTATGCTAATAAGGCTGCAGATGAGTTTATAATAAAATGTCACAGTGCTCAATACCAATGAGTTAAAAGAACACTTTGCCTTTGAAAATACTAGTTTGCTTTCACATTTGCCCTCTAATTTCAGTTAATATAATTAAAGAGACCCATCATTCATAGGATTCTATGAGCAACTCACTAACTGGAAGAATTCAACCTAAAAATGATAAATCATCAGACTACTAACAACTACATCAGTGACTTTAGATCCTTTCATGTGATAAAAAGTTAGTGTTGTTTTATTGTTTATAGGTTTTTAAATGAGTTAAAAATTCTGTCACAAGTTCTGTTGACTTCCCAGTTACTATATCTTCCTCCCTAATATAATATAAAATGTTTAATACAGAATAAAAATAATATTCAGAATTCCATAATTGATACTTTAATATGTATGTGTGGTTCCTGAATAAATATTCCTTTGACTTTTCTTGGGAATAAATATGACATTATTATTGAAACAGTAGTATCATAGATGAACGTAAATACACACCCACCCACCCCCAATGTAAACATGGAAGCATTCTTGTTCCATATCTCCCAGGACCTTCAGAAATAGGCATCAGAGGCTGTATCAACAAATTTACTAGCTGAACAGAGATATGTCAACAGGATAATGCATTTCTTTTTGTAAATTACTTTTAAATTTTATTGGTTCTTTTTAGTTACACATGACAACAGAATCTATTTTGATATACTTAAACTTGGAATATATCTTATTCTCATTAGGACCCCATTCTTATGGATGTACATGATGGTGAGATTCACTGTGGTGTATTTATATATGTACATAGAAAATTATGTCAGTCATTCCACTGTCTTTGCTTTTCCTATTCCCCCTCCCTTCCCTTCATTCCCCTTTGTCTAATCCACTGAACTTCTATCCTTCCCCTACTCCTCTTATTGTGACTGCATTTCTAAGCTGAATATCTGCCTCTTATATTAGCAAAAGAACTTGAGGTTATATATAAAATTAAGTTTTATTTTTTACCCATTTCTTTTCACAAAATGACAAATACTGCATACTCTCATCTGTGGAAGTAAAATGCTCATTTCATATAAGTAGAGTAGAATAGTGGTCCCTAGAGGCTAGGGGGAGGAGGGAGAAGGGGAGGTAGAGGGAGGTAGTATAACACGTACCAAAATACAGTTACACAGGGAACAAGTTCTGATATTCTACAGAACAGTAGGGTCACTGTAGTTCACAACAATTTATTATAGATTTCAGAAAGAACTGGAAGAGAGAAATTTGAAGGTTCCTAACACAAATAAATGATAAATATTTAAGAAGAGTCTTGTTCATTGCACATGGAATACATGCATTTCATTATCATACTGTACTTTATAAATAGGTGTAATTACTATGTGTCAATTTAAAAATGGATGAAAAATAAGACAAATTTTCTAGTGACACTTGTAAACTGTATATGCACATGAAAGCATACTTTACCAGATTTTGAAACTCTATTTCTGTTATAGTTACTGTATTTAAAACAGTATGATACTGATTCAAGAAGAGACAGCCCAAAGGAACAAAATATCTGTGTATAGATAAGCATAAGTTTCTACCCACATGGAAATTTGATGTATTATAGTGATAGCATTAGAGAGAGGAGAACTGATTGACTACTCCATACAATGTACTAGGTGTTGGTTGTAAATATGGCATAAATAAAATTCTGTTTTTATTCATACTATACTTCAAATAAATTTCAGCTATACATAAAACCAAAAGTAAAGTGTTCAAGCTTTAAAGAAAATGTTGGCAAATATATGTGTTACCAAGAGAAAAGAGATTTTTTTTAACAAGTTACAAAAATCAAAGCATAAAATAAAAGCTTGCTAAGTTTGACCATGTTAAAATAAAACTTTTCACTTCAACCTAAGATGCTATAAATGAGGTTAAATCACAAAATTCAGGCTCACAGAAGCTTTTCAAAGTGTATATAAACACATAACTTTACAGTCCATTTATCTACATAAAACTACCAGGAAGAATAATAGGTAACATTTTAAAAGACCATTTTCAGAAAACAAAAATGCTATCTATCAATAAGCATCTAAACAGAGATTCACTGTAAGTAGTAATTAGAGACATGCAAAATAAATAAAACAATGAGACATTATTAAATACCCATGATGTTTATATATAAATTAAGAAGTAAAACTGATGTTGGAGTGAAACTGGAGAAAACAGAACACTCATGCCCTCCGGGAAGAAATGTTCATTGGTGCCAGCCTTATATAAACAACACCTAGTGTGGTTGAAGATGTGTATAAAATTTGACCCAAGGGATATCACTTTCAGCTATATACTCAAGAGAACTTGAATTCATAAGTACAGTGGATATGCCCAACATTTTTTAATGAATTATTTCTTTAAGGTCATATTAGAAATGTTTTTAATGTACATTACAGAGGAGTGAATAAGTAAATTGTGGCATAGTCATAATAAAATACTTGAAGTCAGAATGAATAAATGAATTAGAACTATCATATAACAATGTAGATAAATCTCAGGAATTAATGTTAAGCAAAAACATGTTGCAGAATTACAAATAATATATGATTAGTTTGTATAATGTTTGACTTTTTCAAAAGAACAAAATGTATACTTTTAGATTACAAATGCATAAAGTAATAGTATAAAAGTATACGTAAAAAGAAAGACACCAAATCAGCTTATTTTAACTTTGGTAACAAAATTAGAATAGGATTCTAGGGCACATAAGATTATTTAACTAAAATGGCAATTACTTATTTACTCTAAAAATTCAAAATCAAATATAGCAGATTGTTAAGATTTAATAAAACTGGCTAAGTTTTCTATGTACCTTACTCACTGTAATTTTTTATAATCTCAAAAGTAGTCATGCTTGGCTTGGTGGCACATGCCAGTAATTCCATCAGGTTAGGAGGCTGAGGCAAGAGGATCACAAGTTCAAATCCAGTCTCTCTCGGCAACTTAGGGAGACCTTGTGTCAAAATAAAAAATGAAGAAAAGAGCTGGGGATGTGCTTAATTGTTAAGCACCCCTGGGTTAAATCCCTGATACCCCCACAACGGCATCAATTAAAAATTAATCACATTTAAATGAGCTTATTGCATTTATTTTAAATATTAATGTTGACTATGTGTTTTAAAATAGAAATTTTTCAAAAGTTTTATATATATATATATATATATATATATATATATAACACCTAGACATGTAAATATTATTAAACTGTGATATATCAAAAATATTTATCTAAGAAAATATACTTTACATGTAGAAATTGATTCCATCTCAGAGGATAAATATGTAAGTAATTTTCATGGAGTTGAAATTATTTCATGTAAATGAAAAACAGCATTTATTTGAAGTTTAGAACAGTTTTCTTAGAGATTTGTAAAGTAAACAAACAAATATGTAGAATCAAAATAAGTCCTCTCACTTGAATAAATCTGAAAATATTTAATTTCTTAAAGGTTCCATTTATAATTCTTAATAGTTAAATAATATGATCTTGCAAATACAGGAAAAAAAGGCATTTCTATTCCTTTGCTCTCTAAACCACCTCCATCATATCTGTATCCTTGTCTCCTCTTCAGACAACTGTATGGACTCAAATTCCACAAATAGCCCAGAACAGAACTTCTGGGGAAGCCCTGTCAGCATTTAATATGTGATCATCCTGTTTCTGTAATATTGCCTTGAGCTCATACTCCAAAATCACATAACTGGATTTATGCTTGAAAAGTTGGAATCATCAGTAGCTAAGGCAATACTTTTCTGTGGAAAAGCTTAAAATTTTAGTTAGCTATGTTGAATCTCAATTTACTGGATTCATTCTGGGTGAAATGACTTTCAGACTTTTTGGTTCTTCATTTTTGTTCAGGGAAAGACACTTTGTATTTCATCAGTTTCTCATGTCTATCAATTAGAGTTTAGCCAGGGGATAGAAAACTTGGCTATCCACTACAAAACATTTAATATTCAGAACTGTTAACTAGTTATAAAGTTGTTAACTATACAACTGGAAAAGTAAGAGAGATTTTTAAAATATCTGGGAAGTAGCAATGTCAGAAAGCAGTTACTATCCATAAGACTGTTGAAAAAAGGAAAGAGGATGGAATTATTAAAGTTTAGACACTTAGAGAATGTATCCCATGGAGTTTCAATTTATGTCATAGAGGAATGGGTGCTACTGAGCAGGTTGGTGTCTCTGAGGAGAAGAATAATGGAGCCAGTTCTGCAAGTGCTGTAAACACTGCAAAAGCTTTTTTTCACAAGACAAAATTGCCACTTTAGTGTTGAAAATATTTTACTGAAAGGAGGCTTACAGGAACCACAATGGGCATGAAGTTCATAGAAAACCCACTGGAAGGAGGAGGTACTTCTGTCATTTCTTCCAGCTGGCACCCTTTTTGGAGCTTTCTGCACTGGCCAACCCTAAGAGGAATGGAACTGGCCAAGGTGAAATGAGTTTGGTAGAATACCAGCTCCAACATCGCAGAGTACAAAAGGTTGGAATTGGAGTTGAGAGCCAAAAATTTTAGTAGCTGTCATTATATTTCTCAACATATAAAAATAGGAGGCTTGCCATTCCACAATGGTTTTACAGCAAATAGGTATACAACTCAGATTCTATTGGAATTTTCCAATGCTCAACCTTCCAACATCATAAACATCCTTTGAGATTCAATAAATCAAGCATTTATTTACTCACTCTTAAAATTTATTCACTAACCACTTCACAGAAGATACTCAGTTCTTTCTTATATTGTGTATAGATTTTTATTTTCCATAGGAAATAGATACCACCTAGTCATAAACCTGAAATCATATAGTCAGAAAGGATTATCAATTGTTTAAATCAATTGGTAGAGAAGTTCAAATGGGATGAGGGATCTTTTGAAAAACAATTATGGAAGAGACCTACGGTCTTAAATAACGAGTAGGTTTTTAAAATTGGATGTTGGCATGAGAAAACTTTACCAACAGAGAAAATTCATGTTAAATGTAAGCTCTCAGGGTCCTACCAGAAGCCACATGACCTGAATTCAGCCCTGCTTAACCGTAATCCTGGAGACAGTTTCATTAGTACAGGTACACAGCATGAGAAGATTTATACCTGCCAATATTAGTCTGCAAGGACAGGAAGAGGTGCCTGATTCTTGACATGCACAGACATCAACACAAGGCTATACAGATCATGAAGAATAAGGCAAACTTGATACCATCTAATAAAGTTCTGGTAATCAACCCAAAAGAAAGGAAGATTATGAATTACATTATAAACAATTCAAAATATTTTTTACGGAATATAAGTTAGCAAGAAAAGAACACCGACAACTCACTGATATCATGAAACCAATATGTGAACAAAACTACAAGTTCAAAAGAGATAGATAACATGGAAAGGTCTACACAGAAATTGTGGAGCTAAAAAATACTATGAATGAGGTGGAAAATTCAATAGAAAGCTTTCATGGTAAACTTAAATTAAGCAGATTAAAGAATTTTTGCATTGAAAGGTAAGTCATCTGAAAATATCCAATCAATAAGAAAAAAAAAACTACAATGAAAAAGAGTACAGAAAGACTATAGGATCTATGGGACTCCATCAAAAAACCAATGTACTTTTGTGATTCCAGGAACAAAAAAAAGAAACAGATACAGAAAGATTATTTAAAGAAATAATTTCTGAAAATTCCTAAATATTGGAGGGAATATAGACATTCAGATTCATGAAGTTTAGAGGTCCCAAAACTAATAAACCAATTTGGTGAATCTTCAGTATACAAAATCAACATATAAAAATCAGTTGTATTTCTATATACAAACAGCATGTCATCTGAAAGAAAATTAAGAAAGCATAGTAGTATTAAAAGAATAAGAAGCATAGGAATAAACATAACCAAAGATGTAAAACACCTGTATACAGAAAATTACAAAATGTTTACAAAGGAAATTGAGAATATAAAAATAAATAGAAATACAACCTGAGTTCATGGATTGGAAAAATTAATATTACCATTAACCAATAAGACTCAAAGTGACCTACATCTTTAATGCAATATGTAACAAAATCCTAATGGCATTCTTAATAAAAATAGAAAAAGAACAATCCTAAAATTCATACTGATCCACAAAAGACCACAGATAGTTAAAGAAATATTGAACAAAAAGAACAAATATGAAGGCATCATACTTCCTGATTTTTAAATGTATCAATTATCAAAATATTATGTTACTGGCATAAAAACAGACCTGTAGGCTAAGAGAACAGGGTAAAAACTCCAGAAATAAATCGATGTATCTTTGGTCACCCAAGCTTTGACAAATTTGCCAAGAACATAAAAATAGAAATAGGATCATCTCCTTAATTAATGGTGTTTGCAAAATTGTATGCCCACTTGCAAAAGAATGAAACTAGACATTTATTTCTCACCCTCACCTTAAAAATCAGCTAAAAATGACTTAAAGACTTAAATTTGAGATTAGAAACTATAAAACTAATAGAAGAAAACACAGGGGAAAGATCTTCTTGACTTTGTTCTGGGCAATGACCTTGTGAATATGACACCAAAAACATAGACAGTGGTCAGGCCTGGTGGTGTGTGTCTGTAATACCAGGGTTTCAGGAGGTCTGAGGCAGCAGGATCGCAAGCTCAAGGCCAGTCTCAGCAACTTAGCCAGACCCCATCTCAAAAAAAAAAAAACAAAAACCTGAAGATGTGGTCAGTGGTAGAATGCCCCTGGGTACACCCCCGCCCCCCAGGTTCTGCCAAAAAAACAAAACAAAGTAAAACAAAACTATAGGCAATGGGAGCGAAAGTAGACTAGTGAGATTACACCAACTAAAAAATTTCTGCAAAGGAAAGGAAGCCATCTGCAAATCAAGGAGGACATCCATAGAATGGAAGAAAGTATTTTAAAGCCATACATACAATAGGGGTTTGATATAAAATACGTATTAATTCAAACAACTCAACAGCAAACTACCAAAATAGTCAATTGAACAAAGGGCTGAATAGACCTAAGTAGTCATTTCTCAGAAGATGACGTAGGAATGTCTGACAGGTATATGAAAAAAAAAATGCTCAATAGCACTAGTGAGCAGGGAAATGCAAATCTAAACCATATGAGAAACCACATCACCCCTACTAGAATATATCAAAAGATGAAAGATAACAAGTGTTGAAGATGTGGAGAGAAAAGAACTCTGGCGCACTGTTGGAAGGAATATAAACTAGTATACCCTTTATGGAGAGCAGTAAGGAGGTTTCTTGAACTAAAAACAGAACTACCATATGATGCAGCAATCCCACTTCTGGGTATATATTCAAAGGAAATGATCATGCAAAACTAGCGACGCTTCCATGTTCTCTGAAGCTTTATTCACAATAGACAAGATACAAAACAAAATCTGAGTTTTGGCTAATGAATAAAGAAAATGTCACACACACACACACACACACACACACACACACACACACTCATTCAGCCACACAATGGAATATCATTCAGCTTTAAAAAAAAAAAAAGGAAATTCTGTCATTTGCAACAACATGGATAAACATGGAAGATATTGTGATAAGAAAAACAAGTCAGACACAAAGAGACTAATACTACCTGATCTCACTTACATATAGAATCTAAACATGTTGAACTCATAAAAACAGAGTACAGAATAGTGGTTGCCATGGATAGGAGCAGAGCTCAAGCAGAAATATTGGTCAGGGGATATAAAAGTTATATAGTTAATACTGCATTATATACATGAAATACAGTGAGTCAATCATGAATGTTTTTACCATGCAAAAGTAATTGTCGCTACATGAGGTTATGCATGTTGATTAGCTTAATTCTAACTATCATTTCACAATAAAATCAAAACATCACATTGTACACCTTAAATACATATGATTTTGTCAAGTATAAGTATATCCTAAAAAAACTAGAAAAAAATGAGCTTCAGATTTACATTGACTATGATGTTGATGTAAGAGAAAGACAAGAGAGAAGTCTGGAAAGAGATTAAGTATCAGACCATGGAGTCCTTTAATGCTTTTATGCTAGGGGATTGTTATGTATTTAGTGGATAAGCATGTAAGTAAAAAGTTTCACAAGGTGAAGCTAATGACTGCAAAGGTTGAGTTGTTATTGCAGTATCTCTGTAATGAAGCCAAACCAGAGAAAGAGGAACAATATATGTTACTTTTCATCTATTTTTTTCCTGAAGCAAGCCTCCCATTTCTACATATGATAGATGAGGTGCTAAAATTGTTTTCAATGTAGGTGGTTAGCCTCTGCTTCCATGTTCATAATACAGCTGTCCCTTTCCATGTTATTTTTAAGAATTATAAAACTGCCAAAATCAGATGCAGTTTGAACAGAAAAAACATACTAATTTCTCCTTATATTAAGTCTCATTTTATGATTATAGTATCTTGTGTTGGTTAAATATATATATTAATAATGAAATGGTGGACTGAAGAACTTTATTAAGTTGAGGCAATCCAAATTGGGATTTAAAATATCACCTCCCACTGAGATAAATTAAAGATGCATATTGTTTAACATACAGCAAGCACTGCACTAAACAAGTTAAATGAAGATCATGAGTACCCAATAATGGACATAAGATACAATAATAAAGTGTTAATTAATCTAAAAGAAGCAAGGAAAGAAAAAAAGAAATAAATAACAAGGCAGATTTAAAATTCATGGAATCATTAATTATATTAAATATAAACTATATATAAACATTCCAATAAAAAGGAAAGGAGTGTCAAAATAATATCTATAAGAAATACATGTTAGACATAAAGATATATAGAGGTTAAAGGAAAATAATGTAAACAGATGTGACCTTTAAACACTAATAATAAATCTGAGGAAGTTATATTTGGGACTAACTTAAAATGAAGATCCCAGAAATCAAACTTGCAGAATGTAGAAAAGGGAGTAAAGAAAGAAATTTAAAGCTTGAAATGCTTGTACTAAAAAAAAGAAAAAAAAATTCACATCAATGATTTGGCTTTCATTTTAAGAACCATGAGAAAGATAATTAAATTGAGCATAAGAAAGGGAATAATAAGGCAAAAGAATAAAAATCAATGACAATGAAGAACTCTTCATAGACTAAGAATAATCAAAATAAAGGTTAAGACATAACTTATCAATATTGTGAATAAAAAGAGTGATATTACATCATCTCAAAAACATTATGCTGAGCAACAGAAGCTAGACATTTATATGAAATTCTAGAAAAATCAGAGAACTAAGGTATAGGGCAACTTGCTGCCCCCAAATTGGAGAAACAGGTGAATATAGAGAATCATGGTTTATAAGAGCAGAAACCCAAGATTAGAAATCAGTAGTGGGAGAGAGAAACTTAAAATGTAACTGATAGACCCCTGGAGGTTCAATGTGAATAAGTTTAAGAGTTAAAAACTCCAGGGAGGTCCAGTCTTGAGAGTAGGGGATACACTTTCATATGTTTTACCTCTAGAAGCCCTGCCAGATTGTCACAGTGAGAAGCAGAAAAAGTCCTCTGTGCTTCAAGCTGCGGGAAAGTGAAAACAGTCCATTTTTAAATATATATAGAACATTCTGTTCTATTTAACAAGGTCAATCCTCAAGGTAATCTGTTTATCAGAGTCTAATCAACCTGAGAGAAAAATATCCAATCCCAGTCCATATTAAGCCCTCCACATTGGGAAAGGGAAACACCCAACTCCTCCTCTCCAAGTCACAAAGAGGAAAGGGAAGGACTGAGAAGCACTATGAAGTCACACCCAGAAGGTCTCAGGCTGATTAAACAGCTGACATCTGCTCACAGGTTCGTACAATTGACCCTCTCTCTCCACGTTTTACCAGCACATCAATAGGGCTCCTGTTTAATAACGAGATGTTACAAATGAGAAAACTACACCTCTCACAAGTTTAATGTCTCTAGTCACAGAAAATAGTCTACACAGTCTAACTCCTAGCAAGAGGAACATAAAATACCACCTTAAAGACCTACCTACCTCAGCTCTTTTTTATTAAGTATATCATGTCCAGCTTATAACAATATATAGAGGGCATACTAAAAGACAGAAACATATTTTGAAGAGAGAGAACAAACATTAAAACCAGACTCATATAGGGCAAAGATTTATGATTATTAGATTGGGAATTTAAATCAATTACAATTAACATGCAAAAAGCTGTACGGAAAAAAAATGGGCAACATGTAATATCAGATGAAAATGTAAGCAACAACAATGCAAACTAAGAATGAATCAAAGAGAAATGCTATAAATGAAAAAAACTTATAACAAAAATGAAAAGTTCTTTTGATAGTTTCATCAATGAACTGGACACAACTGAGTAAAGAATCAGTGGACTTTAAGAAATGTCAGTAGAAATTTCCAAAACAAATTCAAAGGGAAAAAACAAGAATGAAAAAGAACAGAATATCCAATAACTGTGGGATAATTTTAAAAGGGTATAAGATTTGTTTCATAGAGATATCAGAAAGTGAAGAAACAGAGAAAGGAACACAGATATGTTTAAAGTAGTAATGGCTAAGAAATTTCCAAAATTAATGATAGATACTAAACCATTTATCCTAGAAACTCAGAAAACACGGAGCAGGATGAATACCAGAAATCTATACCTAGCCATAACATATTCCAAATGCAGAAAAATCAAAGACAATGAGTAATTTTTTCAAAGAAGTCAGAGAATGGGAAAAACACATCAGTTGAAGAAGACAAGTATAAAAATTAGGTTGGACTTTTCCTCAAAACTCATATGAGCCAAGAAGAGAGTGGACTGAGATACTTACAATATTGAAAGGAACAAACTCACCACCCTAGATTTATATAATCCGTACAATTTCAATTAAGAAGAAAAAAGTGAAAAGGGAATAAAAAATTTTCTCAGATAAATGAAAATTGAGGTTTACCTAAAATACATTTATTGAAGAAACTGTTCTTTCCCTATTGTGTTCTTGACATCTTTGTGAACAACCAATTGACCAATTGACCATAAATCAAGAGATTGATTTCTGGGTTCTCTAAAACAAACAAACAAATCTAACCTAAAATACAGAAAGCATATCATGGAGCCAGTTTGGTGCAGTTTAGGTCTTTTCATTTTTTCCATATTTCATAGAGTTTGAATATATCAGAATTTTTCCTCTTCTGGAGTATTTAGACATATCTGGATGTGAGACAAAGACCTTTATTTCCTGGGAGAAGAGAGTTTTGCCATGGGTTAGATTTTTATATTACTGTAGGAGACTTCTGACTATTTTTCCCATTTTGATCTCTCTACTCTCTTATCTTTTCCTTTACTTCTTTTAGTCTGTATAATCTTGGGCTTGATTATATTGACTTGATTAGGTAAATCACATTAGTAAAAAACTGAATTGTTGAGCAGTAGTCACTTATTTGCAACTTATTTCTTATGGTAAAAACTAAAACATTGAATAATATAATAAAATTAATAAAGAATAAAATAATACACACAAATATATGTACATACTTAACCATAGCTGTACAAATGGAACATAAAAATGCTGCTACATATTTTTACTGGTATCTGGGAAAGAAACTGGGTCACCATACTTAGACTAGACTTTGAATTGTAATCTCCTTTAATACTGGTCATGAATTTTTCCAGAAAGTGCTTTAATGAATAAATCAAATATCATAGTCTATTTCTTTCCTCATAAATATTTGTTCATATTTTCCCAGTGTTATTCTGATGGATTTTATGTAAATAAAAAGGTCATGTTTCTCATATTTTTAGAGAAAACTCATGTGAATGAAATCTGCCTCATTCTAAAATAACCACAGTATAGCAACAGTCCTAGCATGTCACAATTAAAGAGGTGAAATATCTTGAAAAGCTAGAAACATTGCATGACTTTTGAGTCCTAAAATTAAATATTTTCTTCAATTAACTGCGCATCCATAACAGAGCCTTAATTCTTAGTTCATCGTAACAGAAGCCTGAGAGGTAATCACTAGCAGAGTAGACCCCACACTGAAAATACTTTAGATGCTCCCTACACAAATAACATAAACCAAATGTCTACCATGTATTATCACTTTAAAAAAAAAAAAAGCAACGATTTAAATGATACATGTGGATTTAGTCTTGTCATATAAGTTATAAGTTAATGCATTTAATTGGCAAATACTTTTTAGGTTCCTTTCATGTGCCAGGCATTTTTAAGTGCTTAATGTGTAATGATGATAGACACAGTCCCTGCCCTCAAGATACTTAAAGTTGAAATACAGAAACCTAAAACTAGATGAGGAATTCTGAATAATTAACAACCAGGGACTACTTGATGCATTGGAAATCCCACTAATGTAGCTATCCCAGATTTTAGAACTTAATAAAGGATTCCTGGGAAAGAGATAGTTCAATTAATGTCAAGGAATGATACTATATGGCCAGCCAGAGTGAAAAGAGTGGGAAGAAGATGTGCGTCTGTTGTTTACAGACCTCAGGAAAGAAGACTCAGCTTTCCAAAAATGCAACGTAGGTCAGTATAAAGAAAAAAAGATAGATAAATGTGTGAATACATAGATAAACAGATAGATGGTGGATAGTTTGTCTTTAATTTTCAAGTAAATAAATCATTGTCTCATTATTAAGACACTTAATTTTGCAAAGCATATTGAAGAGTCTGCTAAAATATTTCCCAATAAAATCACATGCTCTCCCATCCATTGCCTGGATGATTATATCCTGCAATAATTTTTCCTTTACCTTTCTTTATTTCTTTTTTTTACTTTTTCCAGTAATGGTGATTGAACACAGAGGTGCTTTACTGCTGAGCTACATCCCCAGCCCTTTTTATTTTATTTTTAGAGTCTTGCTAAATGACCCAGGCTGACCTTGAACTTGCCATCATCCTACATCAGCCTCCAGAGTTGTTGGGATTACAGGCCTGCACCAGCATACCTGGCTTGCAATAATCTTCTAACTGATCTTCAGAACTCTTATTCCCTTCCTGTCTCTCCCTCTTACCATGCCAAATGTTTTCTTTCAAGCCAAGTTTGATCCAGTCACTCCCCTGCATAAATCCTTCATTATCTTCCCACTCTCCCAGGATAAAGACCATCCTCTGTATCCCATCTAGAGTGGTTTGCCCTCTATCACCTCTGAAACCTCATGCTTCTATACTCTCTCCAATGATGCCTGAACTCCAGCTGCCATGACCTTTTTTTCAGTTCAATGTTCCTTGCTGCAACATGGCCTTTACATAAATTGTTCTCTCAGCCTGAAGTCTACTTCTGCCTCGATTTTGCTTTATATTATTCTGACTCTTCTCAAATATTCCTTCATTTGGAGAACTTCCTGGTCATTCTCTACCCTTCAAACCAGGAATGCCCAAATCCTTGTATGATATAATTTTACAGAGGCCTACTATCTCAATTTATGACACATTACCTTTTCTTTTGTACATTTGATTGTATAATTATTAGATTAGGGTTCATCTCCTGCAGTAGGTCATAGGCATCATATGAACAACATGCTACAGACTCAAAGTATTAAAAAAGAGAGGGATTCTAGTGTGCTATTGTATTTTCGACTCAACCTGATACTTGGCACATATCACACCTTAATAAACATTTGCCGATGAAAGGACTAGGATTATATGGAAAAGTTAATTGAAAGGCAAGTTATTAATAACCTTTAAGTGTAATTAAAGAGAGCAAGTCTATTGAAATTTGACCAGTGATCAAAATGCCAAGAAGCATAAATTGAAGTTCAAGGTGCATCATACTTTTGCAAAAACATCTTCAATTATGTCACAATGCATCAATTTCAAGCCTCTATGTGCTGACATTCACACAAAGATTCAGTTATCTTAAGTCTTGAAAGAAAATGAAAAAGACCATTTTATAGGTGCTTAAATCCAGAGTTTCTTCGAGAGAGTCTTATTCCTAAGTGCAAGTTTGTTTTCGCATAAGGTAGCCCTTCCTCTAGATTTTATTACTGTCTGTTTCTAAAATGCTAGGGAGACAGTACGCAACCCTGCCAGATTTTGGATGTAGGAAGTATTCCTTTCATGAATGAGTAATGCAGTGTTACAATACAGTGGAAGAATTAATACCTGAAGTCCGATGGTCCAGTTTATATTTCTATTCTTTTACTAACTCTGCAGGAACTTGTGTGAAGTATTGAACCTTACATAAGATTGACTATCCGAAGGAATTTAAGGACTCAGGTTGTCCTCTAGTTGACAAATATAACATCTGAAAACCATTGCTGGTTTCTCTGGCAGAGAAGAACATTTGTATGCCTCATAGAATCAGAATTCTATAGTTAGATTTAATGGTCTTTTTTTTCTGTTCCTTTATCATTTTGATTTAAAATTTAATTTGACAAATAGTTTCTTGGCTACTGCCTCGAAAGAGAAGTAGTTTAATGGGTTTTCATATTTTTAGATCATGTTTATTTTACTTTCTTTGATTTATTAAATCATATATTTACTGGATATTTCTATGGTGGTATTGAAGAAGATTGAAAATCAATATATGAAACATTGTATTGGGCTAATTTCATTAGGGAAATACCATTAAGATAGCATCCCACCATTTTTAAAGTAATTTTTGTTTTTGTTTTCCTGCTGAATGTATGAATCACTGTTTATGATATGATTCTCTGCTATAATTTTTCTGTTGATGTGAAAGATAGCATAAGACACACAGATGATCATCTTTGCATTACCATCAAAATCCTCCAATGCCCTAGACCTTGTTTACAATCTTTATGAAAAAGTTCTCTCCTTTTGGTTTATATTGCAATTGCTTTAAGGAGATTTAAAAAGATATTCTTTAGAAGAGGGAAGTTTTTGATTGTTTTCTTTTTTTTTTTTAGTTCACAGTGGAAACTTGAATTCACCCATTTACATTTTCTACTCCTGAAGAGTTCATGAAAATGAACTTTTTAAAAGTAAGGTATAATTTCATGGTAATGAAAAAACCAAGAGTGGTAGCATTAATAAACTAGAAAATATCAACACATTTCTGAAACAATGGCAAATAGAAAAAGGGTACTTGATGAAGCTGAAAGGTACCAGCCACCTTCTAGAATATGTTCTGAAGGCCCTGCTTCTATGTAGGAAGTCAGTGTGTCTGCAGAACCCATCTCCAAGGTGAGAGACAGATGCATCTAGAATTCCTTTAGAACAAATCCCATTTACCTTGCTTTCCTGATTCTTCTGCTTATAGCATGCTTTCTTTTATATCTACATATTATAGTTCTATCTCATTTTATTCAAATCTCTCCTTATATGCCACTCTATCAAGGGGGTATTGCTGAACCAGTTTATTTAAACAAGAATATCTCTTTCCCCATTTACCTAACTCCATCCTTCTGTATCTATTCTACTCTGAGTTCATTTTATTTGTAATACTATGTTTTCATGTTTTTATTTCTTTGATCTCTCTCTTGCCAAAGAAGCACAAAATTTATCTGTTTTGTTAACTCCTGTATTCTCTAGCACCTTAGGCACATCCAAGAAAGCTCCAAATAATTTCTAGGCTATTCATATAAATTTGTGGATTTTTTTTTGAAAGTCTTACAATTGTATATTTTTCTTTTATTTTTTTATTTTTGGTACTAGGGATTAAAGGCAGGGAAAATTTTCCAGTTACATCCCCAGTCCTTTTTATTTTTTAATTTTGAGACAGGGTTTCAAAGCTACTGAAAATAGAAGACTCCCACAATAAACACCCTTTTCTAACAAATCCTTTTGCAAGGAACATTTATTAAAAAGAAAGAGAATGAAAGAAAGTCCTTGATTAGTTGCTGAGGATGACTTTGAACTTGTGTGCCTCAACTTCCCAAGCCACTAGGATTACAGGTGTGCACCACCGCATAAAGCAATTGTTTCCTTTAAAGTGAATGATTCATATGAAAAACTCCCTAAGGAGTTGAAACTTGCTGGCTGTTCTGTTATTCTCTGAGATAAATTTGTGGATTAAGTGACTCAACAATTGAAATGTGAATATCAACTGTAAGTGAACTTCCCTCCATTTTTTTTTAACTTCTTAAGTATAATATTTAAAATATCTAGAAGGCAGATATTCATCCTTATTTGATAGCATGGAAAAAGGGAGTACTTTAAAGAAAGAAAAAGGGCTCAGAAGCAAAGTGTAGCAAATAGTGTAGCTGTTGATGCTTTGGGCATGTAAAGTTTTCCCAGCATATTGACTAGCGGTCGGAAAATTCACCCAAGTGCACAAACTTCCCGTCAACTTATTTATTGCTTTATTCTTAAACACAATAATCAATCAAGAACTGCCATGTAATTGAAGAAAGCATGTGGCATGGCAAAGAGCAAGCAGAAAAAGCAAAAACATCTTTCTCTAGGAGAAACCATAAAATAAGAAACAGGCACATTTTAAACAAAATCTAAATTATATCCTTTGAGAGGTTTTGAGAAGATATTGCACCCTCAAAATGAGAACAAAATACTATGAAGAAGGATCAAAACCAACACAGAGCCCTTTGGTAATTAAAAAATATGCTAGAAGAACTTAAAAAAATCAAAACAAAGGAAAATAAAATAGAAATCAAAGGAATGCTCCATGATATAATAAAAAATGAGAGCATAACAAAAAGGATCAGGTCAGGATGTCTAAGTCTTAATTGAAAATGAAGAAAAGCATATGTCTTTGGATTCAAATCACTGCTAAATATAAAGAAGAATAAATGTCAAAATTCACACACCCGGGAACATCCCTGAGAACCTACAGAAAATTAAACAAAATACAAGTCCCCAGTAAAGTGGAACAAACAATATTAAGAAAAAATTGGTCCCCAACAAAGAATGACAGTCATATTGGCACAAATTTCTCCTCTGCAACACTGGAGGCTAGCATTCAGAGATAATTGAGTTCAAAATCTTAAACGAGTTTCAAATTTATATTCTAACACCCACAATACTATTAGTAAATTATGAAAGTAGGCATTTCAAGATTTAAATGGCTTGGAAAATTTGCCTATCATGAACTCTTGCTTACAGCTAGAAGCCATAAGACATTAAAAATATAGTTTCTTTCCTCATCTTAAAAACATACACATCCATGCCTGCCTACCCACTTACCCCACATACATACCCATATTTACATACATGTAAAAGTAATCTGGGGAGAAACTTATGCAAAAAATATAATCCCAATGTGAAGCAAACTAAAATTTGGTACAATTTTTGAATTCATAGTGCAGTGTTGGAAAGGAGTGTCCATTGAGCATTCCTTGAGCTCTGTCGATTTGACAGTAGAACCAGAAGTGAGATGAAGCAATCCCAGCACACTACTTGACTCTGATTAGGACTTGATCCCCTAGTCACAGCCAGGTGATGCTAGTTCTTGATTTGTAACTTTTAGACTAACTAACAAGGCACAAATGATCTTTTGATATTCGTGCGGTGCAATGTGAATGTTGAAAATGAATCTTGAAGAGGGAGAACAAATATACAGTTGACAGAACTTAGAAGCTGGCTAGGAAGAGATATGGACGGAAATGGTATATAAGCATACTTAATTCACAAGGTGTAAGTCAAGAGCTACTGTGTACAAAGTGTTACAGAAGCATTAGGCACTATATAAGAAATTATCATCATGCAGCAAATGTCATACTTATGTTGTGGGAAATGGAAGATGTATGTGAACTAAGTCTTAATTCACAATAACATTCTGTAAATAATTTAAATTGATAAGACAGGAAAAAATAATTATGTTAGTTAGAATTATGGAAATATCTACTGAAACCAAAACTAGCAATGGTTAAAATTTGGGAAGAGAAAAGATACGGAAAGTTCTTCCCTACTTTTTTGATCTTTTAATTTTTTTTTTAACACAGTACATACATTTTTGATGAATTAAAATTTTAAGTTTTAAAAAACATGTAGTGGTGTTTTCATTAAGCGCTTAGAATTCTGGAATAGTGAGCATTTTCTTACAAATATAAAGAATACTAATGATAATTAAAAGGACATATTTTTGTCTAACTTTTAACTTAGCCGTAAGTTCAAATTTACAGAAAAAAAATTCAAGAATTCCCACTGTTTATATTTTTCCTATTTCCTCAATTATTTGTACTGTCCTGTTTTCTGAATTATTTAAAAACAAATTGCAGACAGGCTATTTTAATCCTAATTCTTCAGTATAAATTCCCTAAGAACAAAGACTTTCCATTATGTAATCACAGTACAATTATCAAAATAAAAATATTTAATGTTGGCACATTGCTATTTCCTGTTGCAAAGTTCATATTCAAATGTCCTCACTATCCCAATAAGGCCTTTTATAGCTAGCAACAAGATCCTAACTAAGCATCTAATACAGGACCACAAACTGCATTTAGTGGTCATGTCTGATTAACATTAAACAGTTCATCATTCTTTGTTTTTCATGACCTTAACAGTTTAAGGAACAAGGAAGCTATTTTACAAATCATCTTTCAGTTTGAGTTTGTTTGATGTATCCTCATGACTGGATTCAGGTTGTGCATTTTTTGGCAGGGATAGTGCAGGAAAAGTTCTGTGTTTCCATCATATTCCACCAGAAGGTACATATCAAGTTTGTTCCATTACTGGTGATGCTGTCTTTGATGCTTTGGTTAAGGTGGAGGCTTCCAGGTTTCTCTGTTATAATTTAGAATTTGCCTTTCTTCAAATACTGAATAATTCTTTGACAATATGCAAATATTTGGTTACTTATCACATTTGTATACACTAGTTTTAGCATAGAAATTTGGTACTTTACATGGTAAGAACTAAAAAGAAAGCTTTGAAAAATAATAATCTTTCACTTTTATTTCAGTATTTAAGAACTTTCCTAAATACATAAGCACTCCAAAATAATTATAGGACTATAGCAACTACCAATAACTTATTTGATTTCATGTTTATATCACTATAATTATTTTTAAAAAGTCTTGAGTCAGGCATGGTGGCAATCCTGTAATCCTGGAGCCTTAGGAGGATGAGGCAGGATTGCCAGTTTGAAACCAGCCTTAGCAACATAGCAAGATCCTGTCTCAATGTTAAAAAAAAGAAAATTAATTAAATAATTAAAAAAATAAAAAGTATTTTCTTCTAGGTTTACATTTAGTAATTTAGGACATTTCTTCCAGAGACTGATAATTAGTTATTTCTTCACTGAATTGCTATGAAGCTAAAATAAAGGTTATGCTACAGTTTTTAATTATACTTTGAAAAGGACTAAGTGCTGTTTATCCTATCAGCACAAGTGCTGGATAATTGTATCCTCTATTTACTAAAAATTAGGGAGTGGTGTTATATTAGAAGAAATATAAATAAAACCACCCATAACTAGTTTGTTTGAGAGAGGAAAAAAAAAGAACTGAATAATAGATTTCATAAATTGTGAAGTTCAGGAAAACAACAATAATCAGAAATAAAATAAAAATGATCAAATATCAATGACAGAAAACAATGCCCCTGAGAATACAACTTAAAAACTAAAAATACAGAAAATTGTTTACTTTGGATAAAAAATTGTATTATGTTCATTAACTAGGTAAATGTGCTATGAACCTGAAACTGCTACCAATATTTTAAAAAAATCCTCATTAAGTTTTTAGATGAGTATGAATAATATTTTGAAAAAATTTGAATGTAGTCTTGAGGTAGTGATAATAAGGAAGAAATTCTGTTTTCTAAATGCAAAGCACTGTAAGTGATAAAGGACAGGAAAGGATGTCAGCAAAAAATTTTGACTGGACAGGAAGGAGAAATAGGACTTGAGTACTTACAGATGTAATGAATAAAAGAGAGAATAGTGAAAATAACAAAGTACGGTCCCTTTGGAAAATCTGGAGCATGGCCGTGGGATTTTTTGTTTTTTTTTTAAATCAGTAATGGTGGTACCAGTTTTATGGGGAAGGTGTTGTGTTCCATTTTATCAGGTCAAGCTTTCAGAATTGGTAGCCCACGTATGTGGAGTTGACCATCCAGCAGTTTGATTAGGGGCAGAGAGACCAGTGCTATTAACACTGAGTCATCTTTCATGACTCAGATGACACTAAGTCTGTCCTGATGCCTCCTAGAGAAAGCAGAGACAATAAGAGGCACAGTGCTTTTGGCACAGCTTAAAATGTGGCAAAAGAAGAGACGCCATTGGAGGTATTTCAGTGTTCAGAAGAGAAGTGAAAGCACCATTCTTATATCTGAGATTACCAGTGGCCCCATGCCCCTCTTTATTAGCGACTCTCTAATTCATCTCTTGTCCCAGTACCCACTGCCTATTCCTTAGTGCAAGCCTTCATCATTCCCTGTATCAGTAAGCTAATGGTCTCTGCCTGTCACTTCTGGGACATACCTCTCCCAATTCACTTTCTGTACTGCTGTCAGGATGATCTTTATAAAATGTTCACCTGTCCAAAGTGGTCCCGATATTAAATTCTTTGGTGACTCCTTCACGCCTTTACACTAAAATCCAAATTATGATATAAACCTATTTCCCAAAACCCCTATGCTGGATCTTCTAAAAATGTCAGACACTTTTTGTCTGGAATAGTGTCTCTTCCCTCCTTGACTGGATAATTCCTTCTTGCCCTTAAAGAATTAGGTCAAATGCCACCTCTGTGAAGCCCTTCTTATCCCTGTAACAGGTGTCCTCCCTAAGTTCTTATGTAATATTATATGCTTTTCTGTGTCCTGTTAAAATGACCTTGAGTGATTTGCACACCTGAAAAATAATCATGCTCAATAACCACTAGTTGAATAAAAGAGAAGAAAGTAGATGAAAATAATTCCTAAGAAATGGGGTGTCTATGCTTCAGGGAGCAAAAAGAAAACTCGTACAAGCAGAATGAATCAAAATGACTGCTCAATTTGTCTAGTAACTCAAAGAAAACATTAAAAGATTAAATGACATGGAATGGTTTATAGATTCTAAGGTAATAAAAAAGTGTGTACAATCCACTGTAATCATAGGTCTCCCTCATAAAACCCTGCTGTTTAATCTATACTGTTCTAATAATATCACAGCTTCTAAATACCACATAATAACCCAATGGATAGCCAGAGACCCAGATATGCATACTTTATATCTCCAAATTAAAATAATAAATTTATTGCATATTTGTTCTTTAATTTTATTATGCAATTAGAAACTGATGAAAATGATTAGTATCTATATAAACTTACTAAGAACAACACTATTAAAACAAAGACTACAGTACAGAGAGCAAAACTTTCAACCAAGTTTTTTTCCAAAAATCATGTGCCTGAAAAGAAGTAATATAAAAATCATTATTGAGTAGAATTGACTTTGCTGATATAAAAATGTGGGAAGAGAAACATAGGAGGAGTACTTTTCTTGGCCAAGTCTTGCCTTAGAGATGGCTTAGAGAGTCAAAGTTTGAGAATCCATCCCAAACTGACTAGAATGAAAGGGGAGGGGGAAGTTTGGAGTGCATACCAAAAATGAAGTATGAAAGCACAGGCTAACCAGGAGTCAGATGAGGAGAGAAGGAACCGCAGGAAAGAGGGAATCTAGAGGTGGTCAGATGTGTACCAGACATCCTTAATATTTACCCATGCCAGGCATCTGCTGGATTTTGACCATTATGATATATGGGTGGATAAAACCATATAATGGGTAAAAGAGAGCAATTAAGCACTGAGGTCTCTCAAAGGAAATTTAAAATATTTGTTTTTGTTAAATGGAATGAAATGCTATATTTATTGTTGTTCACTTGTATTTCTACCTAACACATATGCCCACCTCCAATTGAGATACATAGAGAGAATACCATCAGCTGAATATAGTCATGAAGATGATTGCCTCTCTACTTTGAAACATTTATCATTCTTTTGCAAATTACACAAAATCTACTGCTGGTACTGAGCAACCACACATTTTAATCCTGATACCAAAAATATAAGCTAAAAAGGACTATGACATTCTCCAAATGCTTGTGACAATTCTTAATGACAAGAATTTAAAGCATTGGGTTACCTGACCAATTTTCTTACAAATTTTACTAAAAATTTGAACCATATAGTAATAAGTAAAGTCAATAAAATCAGATTAAACTTTAGGGAATTTTTAAACTTAAAATAATTCAACTTGTTTCAATCTGATATATGTATAAACACAGGAATGAAAAATGTAATTTGATCCCAAACCTACAATAGTAGACACAGCCATGTATACCAAAGCAATTGTGCTTAAATGGACAACTTTGAATGGAGGAGTTCAAATCAGAAAAAAAAAAATCTCAACAGGTTTCCATAACATAGTAGTAATATTGGGTCAGTGTGTATTAAATTTTGCATAGATGGTAAACTATAACTTACTTCTCATTGTCCCTGAAACCACATAAAATTGATTGATTTGGTTTTCAGTTATTAAGATATTCCCTTCTATACACTGAGGGAAATTAATAAATTTGTTGATGCAAACCACTTGAATAATGCAGAAGATGTTTAAAAAGTGAAAGGGAGAGAGTAAAAACAAGTGATGGGGAGGAGGAATACTTCTATTATCCCGAGATCAGTTTGAAATCAATGCCTCAAAGGTGGCCTCTATTGATTAGTATCATAAGATACTGAACTGATCAGCATGACCACTGTAGCTGGCATACATGCATTTATCCAGAACCCCTTGATCTGTGAAAACTGCCCTCAGTAATCCTGTTCAATTAGTGAGGTTCTATCTCAGTCCCAAATCTGGCCAATCTGACTTCTTTCTCAGCCTGGCCAGAGCAATTGCTTGAGACAAAGAATGACAGCAAAGCTGGGTCTGTGACAGTCTTCTGAGGACTGTTGCCAGAGCTGTCAGGAAAAAATAATCTCTCCTTTGGGAATCACAAACTATAAGGACTTCATTTTCCTGGTGCTTCTAGAAGTCATACTTAAGGTATGTGAAATTGTGTTATCTCAGAATGAAGACAAATGAGCAAAACTATGAGGTGGAGCAAGGTAGAGTTCTGACTCACTGAAACCTGGTTCTAGCTGAGTCCAACATGAGAAAAGGGCTCATTTTTGCCCTTCCAGCTGCAAAAATGCATGAATTACCTACTCATTTAAAATTATCCTGAATTACATTACTACCATTGGAATTAAAGGAAATCTAATTAATCTACTATGAATAGCTTAAATACATGGCTCCCAAACTTTAAGAGTACAAATGTAATTGCAATAATTGAAAGATCATTCTCCCATTCTGCTCTTATGCATTTCACCCATTTCCACTCCTTCTGCATTCCACTGTGCCGCTGGGGTTCTCTACCAAGATAGACTAACTTTTTAAATTGACCTGTGACTTTCTTTCACTCTTCACACAGATTCTGAATCCTTCAAGCAGGCTATGTGGGTATTGTTAGAAAGAATAGAGTTCTAGACAGGGATGTCTCCAGTTTCCAAAAGTAAATATACATCATCTCTAATATTAATCAGACCTCAGCAAGGCAGAAATTTACCAAAGTTCTCCAGACAAGAGTCTGTGCGTCTATAGGGTTCATCTCATTTCAGTCCTTTTGCTTTAAACTCACACCCAACTTATAAAACTGCACTATTAGTAACTAAGGAAGCTGAGGCAGAAGTTTCCTAACTTTGAGGCCAGCCTCAGCTAGTCAGGGAGACCCTAAGCAACTTAGGGATACCCCGTTTCAAGATAAAAAATGAAAAGGATTGGGGATGTGGTTCAATGGTAAAATGCCCCTGGATTTACTATCCAGGGTTCAATACCCAGTACCAAAAAAACAAATATTTGCATTATTAATTCACTTCTCTTTATTCACCTCAGAATGAACAACTGAGGAAGCTTTGTATTGTATATTGACATTTTGAAATCATTTCCTTAAGAAAGTGAAGATCTCTAGGGCTTAAGCCTGTTATTAGCATGCTAGTCACCTGTGGGATTCCATAAAACACCAGTCTCTCTCAGGTCTCACTCAGGTCCTGCTGAATCATACTCAGAGAACAAAGTCTAAGACTTCATATTTTCAACCAATTCTCCAATTGGCTTAGGAACATAGTTTGAAATTGCCAGAATTGAACCAGTACATAACCTTAACCACTAACTTAAATAAATTAATGTTAGCTTATTCTCAATGCTTTATTTCAGTGTTTTTGTCACTTTCATGAAACTATGAATCACTTGGTCCTTGTTATTATGCAGATTCAGTAGCTCTGTGGTGGGATTCAAGATTCTGCTTCTCCAGCAAGCTTCCAGTTATGCACATGTTTTAGTCCATGGATGACACTTAGAATAGGACATTCCACAAATAATATAAAAAAACTATATACATATACACACATATATATATATACATATACACACATATACACACATATTTATAATATATATATACATATATTTTAAAAGATTAAGTGAATAGTATTGAATAGTATTTCTGGGTTTCTGGGCTATGGAAAATAAGAATAGATGACAGAGATAATACTATCATATTGAAACACAAGTTATGTGAAACTACAGTTTTTGAAGAAAGTCTTCAAGACTTCTTTTCTGGCTGCTAAATCAAATAAGAAAAATTACCTACAAGACTCTCAGGATATGCAAAAGCAAACCAACCTTAAGGAGAGACACTAATCCTGTGAACACTGTGAGATGAAATATGTTGTAATTTTATAACATAAAAATTTTTGTCTGATTTTTTCTTACATTACCTCTTACATCAGGTTTGAGGGCATAATAAGGAAATGTGATTGAGAGAAACTAGTTCTACTGGAGCTAAAAATTTCTGAACAAAATAGACAACTCCCTGATGCCTCTTCGTGGTATAAATGTGAAATTTATGATAGCTAGTGAAAGGTATGGGGATTCCTTGCAAGTAGGTTAGGTACTAGGAATGTGAAAAATCTCCTAAGAGCTCTTAAACGCCTCTTATTTTTGTAACCTTGAAAAAAAGGACAGAATTGACTTAACAATGATCACATTTGTCAGGTAATGAGGTAACAATAGTACCAAGGCAGTGACATGCAAAACAAAATAGGTAATCAGGGCCCACAAATTATGAGTTACTTAGCTCTGACATTCCACATTCCAAACTACTTCCTTTATTTTCTCTCAAACCCCCCAAAAGGAAGTATCCCCTCCCCTTCCTGTACTTTGGGTTATGTGTACTTTAGCCCATTATTTATTTGTTCTATAGGTTAGAGAGGCTATTTGACTCTAAAAGAGCAGAACAACTAGCATATAAAAAAAAAAAGGATGTCTCCTCTATGTACATAGAGGGATAAATGATTTTCAAAATATTTAACTTCCAAATCGCAGACTTCTTGGCAAGTACCCATGTGTTCCTTCAAGGATTGTCTGCAATGTTTCAGAATATTTGTGAGAAAAATATTTAAAAGATTAGAAATTTCTAATGTGTCTTCAGTGGTGGCCAGGCCCTCATATTTTTTTGTGTGCTATTATTTTCTTTCTGTTTTAGGGCATCCTGTCCTCTTGTCTTGAAATATCGAGAGTTTCTGCAAATTGTTCCTTCTTGACAGGAAGAACACACACACACACACACACACACACACTCTCTCTCTCTCTCTCTCTCTCTCTCTCTCTATTTCTCTCTCTCAAAGAAATATTTTAGAGTAAACCACAGGGATTGAAAGACTGAATATATTCATTTTTTTAATGTGATTTGTCCTGGAATTGTAGATGTAGTGTGGATACTGCATGGTGTGGCTGAACATTTTGGAGGTGTTGTCATATATTTGATTCCACAAATATTAACCAGCTTCATTGCTGGGTCAGATTGACCCTGTACCTTGGTGTTTGTGTTTGGATTTAAAAAATATATATATAACATGTATTTTTCTAAACAAATTCTCAGTATGCCTCTTAGATACTAGTTGGGGGTTAAAATAATAATGGTAATGATAGATCAGCTCACATCTTTGAAGGGCTGAATGCATTAGACCTCCTTTTTGTTCCTCAAGTTCACAAAGCTTATTCCTTACTTAGATCTATTAAGTAGCTCTTGTTTCTCTCTAAATCTTACTGAAGATAGCAGTTTTCCATGTTGTTTATTGTTGCAGCCTCAGCACCTAAAATGATATTTTTTTGCATGACTTGCAGAATATTTCTAAATTTATTAATAAAAGTGGTTCTTTAATTGGTTTATGTGTATTTATCTTTTCTCCCTGACCACACTGAAGGTAGAGACCATGACAAATCATGTATTCCACATAAGAACTAAAAATGCTAGGATCCAAAATTCTAACTACCAAAACTTCATTAAGTTTGACTGGGTAATTTTATCTAAAATTCAAAAGAACAACTCGAGGAGGTGTGTTAGTTTCCTGTAAGTGCCATAAAAAACCACCATAAACAGAATGGCTTAGAACACCTGAAGTTTTTTTCCTCAGAAGTCTGAAGGCAGAGGTTCAAAATCAGTGTGGAAAGTACAATGCTCCCATTGGAGATATCTTGGGAGAATTCTTCCTGGCCTCTTCCAACTTTGGGTGTTCCAGACATTTCTTTGCTTATGGCTGCACAACTCTAGTCTTGGCTTCCCTCTTCATTGCCTTCTCTTCTCTCTGTGTGTCTCTCATAAGGATACTTGTTACTGATGTTAGGCCCACTAGAATGATCTCATATATTTTTAGTTCAACTATGTCTGAAAAGTCCCTTTTCCCAAATAAGTCCTGAGGACATAAGACAAGGATTCATCTTCACAGGGGTCACCATTCAGCACACTTATAAGAGACCTGGTACAGTAGAAAGAGTAAAACTTTGAAGTCTGGCTGACCAGTATTTAAAATCCAACTCAGACAGTTAAGACTACCTCACCTTTTACAATCTCTCTCAACCTCAGTCTCCATGTCTGATTTTTTGACATGCTAAAAGGACTGTGAAATAATATACCATAAATAAAATGCCATAAATAAAAATAGTGTCTGGTCCAGGAGTCATTCATTTGCATAACTGAAATTTTATAGCAATTGATCCTAGAGATTTGCTGTACCTCATAATACTTACAGTCAACAATATGATGTGACACACTTTAAAGATGGAAGTGGGCAGCACATAAATACAGTTATCTCATATTAGACAAAGGGCACCAAAACATAAATTGGAGAAAAGATAGCCTTTTCAACAAATGGTTCTGGGAAAACTGGAAATTCATATGTAGCAGAATGAAATTGAACTCCTATCTCTGTTTGTGCAAAACTTAACTTGAAGTGGATCAAAGACTTAGGTATTAGAACAGAGTACCTGCACCTAACAGAAGAAAATGTAGGCCCAATTCTCCATTATGTCGGCTTAGGAACTGACTTCCTCAACAAGACTCCTAAAGCACAAGAAAAAAATTCAAGAATCAATAAATGGAACATTATCCAATTAAAAGGCTTAGTCTTAAACTGTTGACATTTATTGCTATAGCAAACACCTGGGCATATTTTTTATAAAATCCTCCTCTTCTGCCTAACTACATGGCTATGCATAGTGATCAAATACAAAATACATCAACCCAGAGAATATTTATAAACCTGGAACAATCTTGGAATTGTTCATAAATATATAGTATTTAATAACATATTTTCTTTAGCATGTGCTTAGGAGAAAGTCTAACAAATAGTTTCTGCAAAAGAGATTTATCTGTTACTCTACTTATTGAAATAGTTCCTCAAGAAACTGTGTTTTGAGATTATGTATGTATGTTCACTTCCCACACACATCTCCAAATACATTTACATGCAGGTCTATATTAATATATAAATACATAACATAGATTTCAAGATTTTACCTACTGTGCAGTTAAAAGTTATTAATGCTATACTTTAGAGCTAAGGATTAAGATGAAAGTTTCTCATTACCTTCATTTATAACTCAATATCATTTATAAATCATTATTTATTTATAAATCACTTCTTATCTATTGGTATTTGTAAAAATAAATTTTTAAAATTTATAAACTCTCTACTAAATCATCACCTTTGTCTCATTAGATTATGTCAGTATGTCACATTGCAATTCGTTTATCAGTTCCTGAAATATTATTATAAAAAAGATAAAATTTTGGACTTTTAAAATTTACTTTTCAAATATTTTGTTCATTTCTTGTAAAGATATTGTTTTGTGTATGTGTTACCATAACTCTCTTTTTCTTCGCTGACGCTTCATTTTTGATCCTTTGCCAGACTACTAATTGAAAGCAATGTTACTAAATGAGATGCTTGGTAAAGCCTTTTTGTACTAGTGGTTTATATCTTCTACATAAACCTACCAATAAATTTTGTAGAAAGGAAAAATAAATAAATAAATAAATAAAAGGCTTCTTTACAGCAAATGAAACAATCAACAGTGTGAAAAGAAAGCCTACAGAATAAGAGAAAATCTTTGTTATCTGCACCTCAGATAGAGCATTAATCTCCAGGACATAGAACTCAAAAACTAACATCAAAATAAATAAATAAATAAATAACCCAATCCATAAATGGGCAAAGAAACTGAACATGCACTTCACAGATGAAGAAATACAAATGGCCAACAAATATATGAAAAATGTTCATTCTCCAGGAATTAAAGTAATGCATATTAAAACTGCACTGAGATTTCATCTCACTTCAGTCAGAATGGCAACAATCAAAAATACAAGCAACAATAAATATTGGCAAGGATGAGGGGAAAAGGGTATACTCATCCATTGCTGGTGGAACTGCAAATTGGTGCAACCACTCTGGAAAGCAGTAGGGAGCTTCCTCAAAAAAACTAGGAATGAATCCACCATTTGACCAAGTTATACTGCTCCTTGGTATATATCCTAAGCAGTTAAAATCAACATATTACCGTGATGCAACTACACCAATGTTTATAGCAGATCAACTCACAAGTAACTAAGCTATGGAACTAACCTAGGTGCCCTTTGGCAGATGAATGGATAAAGAAAATGTGGTATATATAAATAATGGTATGTTACTCAGCCATAAAAAAAAAATGGCTTTATGACTTTTGCCAGTAAATGGATAGATCTGGAGACTATCATGGCTGAGTGAAATAAGCCAATCCCCAGGAAACCAAAGGCCAAAGTTCTTTGTGATATGTAGATGCTAACACACAACAAGGATAAGGGTAGAATAAAAGTTCAGTGGACTAGACAAAGGGGAATGAAGGGAAGGGAAGAGGACAGAAATAGGAAAGACAGCAATGAGTCAAACTTATCTTTCCCATGTTCATATATGAATACACCACATTGAAACTCCGTATCATATACAACCACAAGAATGGTATCCTAATTAGAATAAGATATACTCCATGTATGTATATGTCAAAATATACTCTACTATCATGTATATCTAAAAAGATTGAATAAAAATATATAAGTGGGCAGATCTCATACTATGCATTCATATCATAAACAAATAAACAATAAAACCCAAAAGCACACAAGGAAACATTCAGAAGCAATTGATTTATTTATTGCCTTGATTGTGGTGGTGGTTTCACAGGTGTACGCACACATCCAGACTCACCAAATTGCATATGTCAAGTTAGTGGTGGTTTATTTCATATTGATTGTACCACAATGAAGTTGTTCAAAAAACTAGCTGGTCCACTGATGATGCTCATAAAATGTTAACACCATCCCTCTTCAGTTTGCAAGCACATCAGGTGAAGGTAATTAGAAAGTTCAAGTTCCTTCCAGATACTGATTGTCACTTTTGGAATATTCTATGGCTTCTTGTCAAAATCTTCTCTCAAGAATTCTCTCGCTGGACCCTGTGGTACACACCTGTAATCCCAGCGGCTCAGGTGACTGAGTCAAGAGGATCACATGTTCAAAGCCAGTCTCAGCAACAGTGAGATGCTAAGCAAATCAGTGAGACCCTATCTCTAAATAAAATACAAAATAGGCCTGTGGATGTGGCTGAGTGGCTCAGTGGTTGAGTGCCTCTGAGTTCAATCCCTGGTACCCGCCCCCACAAAAGGAATCCTCTCATTTTTTAAAATTAAGTTCATCAAGTCATAGAGTCTTACAACTAAATATAATAAAAAAGTCTTTAGAAATTAAAACTAGGCTTCTGTTTTTAAGAGTTTGAAACCAATATTAATTTTCTTTAATATCTAAGGGGAGTTTCTATTGTTCCTTGATATTGCTGAGTGGACAAAACTAAATGGATCATAGTATATCATTATATCTTCCATGACACTATATTTAAAAGATAATTTCCATGAGATGCCAGAAATAGTTGCCCAAGTTCTTATTTTGACAATGCCAAGAAGTTCACAAGATAGATTGTACTAAGAGCAAAATTCACTGTAAGTATTAATGGAATCAAAGACTTCAATAAATGGAGCATAATATAGAACTTTCAAACATGTCAGACCTACAAAAATGCCAAGATATATGACAAATCAATCAATATGATCTTGGAAGGAGAATACAACTTCATAGCTAAAATAAAATGAAATTGTTCTCTATATTCTATACTGCTTTTCAAAAAATTATGTTACTGTCACAAAGAAATTGCACTTAGCACTGTTGGATCAATTTATTCATCTGTATGAACATCCAGCATCATTTACGAATACCTATTGTATTTTAGACATTATGCATGACAAGGCAAAAAATCACAAACCCTGCCTTCTGAGAAGTCACAGTCCAGAAGGGGGTACAGATAACTAGATAAATGCAATGTAGTATACTAAGTTTAATCTAAAGTAGAGAAATAGCATAGAGGAAGGAGGATGTGATTATCCCTAGAACTCCAATTCCTAGTAGAGTGCCTGGTACACAGTAGCTGCTCCAGAGAAATATGATAGATGAAATAATGATTGTCTTGTGAGTCTAACTCAGCAACATTAGGATTGTAAAGTTGTAATGACAATAAAAGGATCCCTATTATTTAAGTTGGTGATGAATGGAGGAGTCTGAAAGAAAAGGAAACATTCTTAGCATCTGTATAGCTGAGCTTCACTGGGATCTAAGACCCTATATTAGTTAGCTTCACATTACTACAACAAAAACCTGATGCAGTTAAATTTAGAAATAGAAAAGACTTAATTATCTCACAGTTCAGACATTCAAAGCCCAAATGGCATAGTACAGGCTTTACAAGGGTCACAACTCGATTGCATCATTTCATAGAACAGGTGACAAAAAAGGGGGAGTTCAGGTTAGAGCAAAATGCTCACATCTCCAACAAGAGTAGACAGAGGGAATGGACTAGGTCCCATCATCCCTTTCAAGGTCATGCCTACAATGTCCTCAAGACCTCCCACTAGGTTCCACCTTCTAAAGGTCCACAGTACCTCCCAACACCACCACTGTGGGGCCCAAGTCTTTACATAAATATTGACCTTTGGAGGTTATTCAATATCTAAACCATAGCAGATTCCAAACAGGATCCAACATTAGCTCTCCTGATCTCTGGCACTGGAACATCTCTAATACATTTATTTCCATTTCAGATGACTCAGTAACTCATCATCTTGATCTATAATCATTTATGTTTTTCCTGCTTTTATAAGAAACTTTTGTTAGTCTTCTTTTTTTGGCTACGTCTTACTTCATCTCTGTGATTTGGTTTATGTTCCATGTTACCATGTCCATTTCAGTGTGCATTGCCTTCCAACTCAAGAAAGAGTCCCTATCTAGTACAGAGCATCTATAAGGATCAGAATCAACATTCAGGATGAATCCAAAGCCCAGTGCCTAGTCCATATAAGTCCTTTTCTGCAGAGAGTTATAGCTAACCTGGAAAAGTATTTTGGTCAAAGTATATAAAATGCATATAAAAATTAGTATCTGTGGGCCTGTCACATAATCAAAGGACTAATTCATGTACAATATTCTAATCACAAGTAGAAGCTCATTGGTATTGTAGAAAAATTGAAATAAAACAACCTCTTTGATTATCCCTGAGTTATACTTACAGTAGATAAAGCTACTATTCATGAACACATGATTGTATAACAAGTGGTATGCTAAGTCATTTATTACATTACCTTAATTAATTCTAATTGAGCAGATGAGGAAACTAGGCCTCAGGAAGTTTAAGTGACTTCATAACAGAGCTAGTAAAAAACAAAGCTGGGATTAATTCAGATTGATTTGACTCCAAATCCTATAGCATAATTGTGACACTTTACTTCTACAGTTTCTAAAAGTACAGCACACCAATAAATTTTAGGGAAACTATTTCAACTAAATAGTATTATACTTAACTCAGAAATACCTTAATCATATACACTGTATTAGAAAGAAGACCAGCCTCAGACTACGAGTCTGCATTATAATTGGTCTCTGATGTCATGAAAAAGCAGGACCTCAAGGATTTTCAGTTGGCTGTTTTCTGAGCCATGGTAAGATGATTTCATTCAGTTCACATCAAGTTATTTAAATCTCATGAACATCTGTTGGTATCTTTGTTCTAAGCATCATGAGTGCACAGAGATGAGGAGTCATGGGTCCCACCACTTGACAGAATGGAGAAGGGAGACAGTTGGATACATAAATTATCACCAAACATACCAAGGCGAATGTGTAAATGCTATAGTAGGGTCACTATCAAAGTAACAAAGAGCAAAATAAGAGGGAGATTGGTGTGGAGTAGTAATTGGAAATGATTTTGAATAAACAGAAGTGCACATGGACCTTGTAGATAAGTAGGATTTTGACATTCAAGAATAGGAAAAAAATATAACCATATACATAAGCATGGGGACATGCAAAAATGTTAAGGAAATATTGAGTACCTCTTACTGTCTGCAGCAGGATATGTCTACTGGAGCAGGTACTCATGGGGGAAAGATGTTGGAAAAATAATTTGAGTTAGATTACTGAAAATCTTCCTTGTCAGATAAGAGTGTACACTTCTGTTTTTGGATATATTTCAGCTACAAGCAATTTCATTCTGCCACATGGAAACCACACAAATGCTGCCCATAGTCAGTCCTATAGCACTATTTGCATTTAGAAGTTGCAGTATAGCAACTCCACAAGTAATTTCAACTACTCTCTTGAAATTTGAGCCTCATCATCTCTGTCCAGAGTTCCTCTTCAAATATTCAAACAGGAAGGATTCCAATTACACACCTAGATGTACAAACTTTCTCCAAAGAAGGGATGAGGAGAGAGGGAGAGGTAGACAGGTAGGTAGGTAGATAGACAGATAGAGAGAGAGAAAGAGAGATTATGCTGTGGGTATCAGAAAGATTTTTGTGGACTTGTCCTTCATCTTGTGGAAGAAATCAGCACGACATAGCATGTCTATTTATAGATCTCTAAAAATGACTTCTCGTCAGGTAATCTTGCAAAATCAGGGAATGCATATATAACATAATGAATATTTAAATGCTATGGGAACGTCAGATACTCTTGAAACTAAGGTATTTCAGTGGCAACATCAGAAGGGAACTGACTCCAAAGGGATGAGGATCGTTACCATGGCAACTTCCAGGCTGACTCATTCATAGATAACTCTTTAAACTTCTGACATGAGAGAAATTGCTTGAGGATTTTTAACACTGTACCAAAATACACATTGCTTCATGCAGATGAAGAAAAATACATCAGCACAGCCTTTTAAGATTTTTTTCTCCCTAAGGCTCTCTATGCCATTTCCACCCAAGACATCTCTTGTCCTTCAGTCTCTCCCATTTTCAGGATAGGAAAATGGTCACAGCAAGGTGTGGGAGGTTGGAGGGAATTCAAGCTGCTTTTCCCAAATAAAATTCTGCATTATGATTGCAGATAGTACTTCAGTAGCCACATCACTTCTGGATTCCTAATTTCCATCACGTCTGAGCTGGGGATTCAATTTCCAGAATGTTTTAGAGTTCACGTATTTTTAACACAAATATGCAAAGCAGAAGTAAGTAAGTTAAAGTGACAGAAAAACATACAGTGTACTATAGAGTAAAGATAGTAAAAGTTTCTTTTTCTTTATTCTTTTTTTTTCTCTCTCCCTTTTCTTCTTTTTGGTATTCATGAACACATGCTCTTATAGGGAAACACTTGGAGAGATTTAAAGGTCTATATTCCTTTTGCTGCAGTGGAGAGTATAAGCAGAAAATGATAAAATACAAAATGATGTTAAAAATGGAGACAGAAGCATATTTTGTAGTGTATAATGAAAGAAAAGACATTGCTCACTTAAGAACCTAACAAACTCTTAAGTAACACATAGGCCACCATTACAAAAATTATGATATGAGAATTAAAAGTTCAATAATTTTCTTGAGAGCATCTACCAAAAATGTAGATTTCAAAACTGCATTCCCCAGAAGTAATTTAAATCATTTTGGTGGTGATTATTCAATAAGCATGAGAGTTGTTGACCTAATATTTATTTTACTAGTCAGAAGATCTCACTTTCTGTGATTTTGAATGCAAAATATATAAAATACACATCCCCAGATTCTCAGGTTCTGTCTCAGCAAACCAAGTTTCCCACATAAAATTTTTAAAGGTAATATTTTTAGAAAACATTGAAAATAATGTAAAGTTCATAATGTAACTAAATTAATGATATTTAAATATTCTATAAAGGAATGCAAGTATGACTATGATTTGATTAGGAATTTGGTTGGATGTTAAAACATGTAGGGCAATTTCTTTTTCTGTGCCATTATTATTGTTGATGCCTATCTTTGAAATATGCATATCCCCTAGAGGGTGAATAAGGTACACTAAAAGTATATAAAATAAGGTAGTTCAAAAGTCAGTCTTTCTTGTCATTTACCTCTTACACTCCACCATTTATATCCCAACTTCAAGCACTTCAAATTTATATCCAACCCAAATACATCAGCTTTCCCTAAATTTGGATCCCTCTCTAGTACCTAAATTCTTTTCTTTATCTCTCATATCCACAGCAACCAATTTAGGTCCATTCTGATGCCTTCATGTATTTTTATCCCTCCTCCTCCTCTCACACTACCTCCTACTCCTGCGTCCATTCACACTATAGTATGTTTCACCTCTACTACAAATTTTTAATTGTTTCTTAACCGCCTGTCTCTGAATTTGCCCTACTCTAGTCTATTTGTTGATCAGCTGTTCAGAGTCTGTGAGTCTCCTGCCCTTTAACTTGTAAAGTGATGCGGACTATGGTGAGAAGGACCTATGGGAGCATATGGAAGAAATTTCTGGCTCCTGACCAAAGAACAAAAGGTGTAGTTTGGCTTCCATTCTAAGACTTTTGTCACTAGTGGGTAATCAAGAAGCGAGAGGGGATGAATGAATATATGGCAGACCAAGAAGATTTTATACAAAGAGAAAATGTGTTTTGTTTGAGAAACCAAGACTATAGTGGCTGGTTGATAGAGTAAAATAGGTGTGACTGGAGAGATAAGATAAGGACAGGGAAGATATTCTTTGCCCATAAGGAATTCAGATTTTTATCCTCATAAAATTGAGGAGATATAGCGAATTTAAATTGGGTAGTAACATGATTGTATTTGCAATTTGGAAAAATAATCAAAATATCACTTACCAGGCATGCAATAGATGGAATAGGAAAGAACAAGACTGGAAAGAGAAAACTAGTTATGAACTTATTGCAGAAAGTCAGGAAGAGATGATAAAGTCAAACCAGGTAGTAGCAATTGTACCCAGAATAAAGAGATATTTTTTTGAAATTAAAAAAAGTCAGTTTTTTGTTTGTTTGTTTGTTTGTTTGTTTAATGTGGAATGTAAGGAAGATAAAATAATCGGGAAAGAGTGTTGGCTTCCTGCTTGGTCAATGGGGTAGATATTCATACCATTCACCCAGAATGAAGATGGAGATGGAGGACCAGATTCAAGGTGGGTGAGCAGTTTTGTTCAGGGCCTTGACCTGCTTTTAAATTCATCATTCCATTCACTTGGTGCTAGAAGCATAGAAACCAAACAAAGCAATGCCTCCCCTCAGTCAATTTATGCTTATCCACTTCTACAGTGTTATCATACACACGCTATCAAAATTAAGAAATCCTTAGCTTCTAGCACTTCCAATATTTGCGTTTCAACTGACTGTCACTTAGAAATAATTTCTAGCAAGGGAAATGCAGTTGCTACCATAACTAATGATTAATGAGGCTTTTACTTGAAAGTGGTAAAATACTTTGGCAGGCTTTTGAATGTGAAAGCCATCATACCCACAGAAAATTATTCTACTCCCTATACTCCTTGAGGATTATTGTGGAACAAAAATGTTGGCTTTCTCTCAGTTAACGACTGAAGAATCATCCAGGGCAGTGATGAACAATTGATTGTATTTAGCATTCCGTGGGGATGTCAATGGCACACAGATAAGAGGATAGCTGTGATGTTCATTACCTTCATTACCATCACGACTGATGAAGGGGAATTCATGGATAAAACATCAGAGAAGACTGAAAAGTCTACACCAGAATAGAATGTTAATGATTAATTGGCATCCATGAAAAAGCAACGCAGAAGTCAGCCTTAGACAAGAGATGAAAGTCACATCCTGGGAGGAAAACCTTTTGTGCTTGTGGTTCATGCCTAAGCCATCATTTGTGATATGATATAGTAGAAAGAACTAGGACTTCAGAGTCAGGCAGACATGAGTTCAAATCATAGGTGTGACATTTTAAGCCGAGTCTCTTTATGCATCCCAGAAACAGTCTCATGTATACAAGGGAGACATCAATTCCAACTTCATAGGGTGATTTTGAGTTTTAAATACATGTACAACATATGGAAAGCATCTGGTAAATGCTGATTTTATGGTTAAACATACATTAATAGATTGCTTTCATTATTAAATATTTAGGGGATAAAAGTGATAACTCAGAGAATGAAAATACATACATTAGACTGTGTATTAAGTACTGCATTTTCCTGTAACATGCTTTAAGTTAGTTAATTTTCTGTATTTATTTACAGCTTTTATATTTTTGCAGGACTGTTATGTATAGTATTTCAATTAATTATTCCAACAGTCTTATTAGTAGTATTCTTGCCTATAACACAAGTAAGGTAATCGAGTTTCAGACTAGTGGACAAATTGGCTCCAAGATCACAGGACTAATCAGCAATGAGTCTTAATTAGATTCCAAGTCTCCTTATTTCTAATGCCACGTCTTATTATTATACTGAATGTCTGTTTTATCCAAAGTCTTAGCTGATAGCCCAATTTGTTTCAGCAGGCTAGCATGGAAGTTTTATTCCTAGTTGGGACAAGTCTATATCTTTACTGTACTTAGGTGTATGTGTTTGGTACAGATGATTATAGAGCTAAATGAGAAGGAAACTAAATTCATCAGAGTTGTCAGCTTGAGAATTAACTCATGAAGAAATTCCCGGAGTTTTCTTTCTCTCTTCTTCTTTCTCACTATATGGTATAAAGTTTCCAAGGTCCTTCTCCCCAGAAATTTCTGCCAAGATGCTTATAGCCAGACTCAGTCAAAGATGAACAGAAGTTTGAACAGATGCTCAATGAGTTGGAGCCACTGGAAATGGCCCATATGGATATTAATGAAGCTCTTCAGTTCTAGAAATCTGACTTTAAGGCCCTACTTGATGCTTTTTTATATATTTGGGTTGAGTTCAATCATCAGCAATGATGATTTCAAAGGAGCAGCCTATGGCTTAATTTTATTTACATTAGCAAGTTATCATATTTAGCTCCAGAGCATGGCCTTAAAAAAACTGTGCAATAAAGCACAGTACTTATGATGCACACACTTGCATGCAAACACACATACACACACACACACACACACACACACACACGCACATTTGGTATTCATTTTGTATTGCATCTTGGGTGGGCATGACAACCAAAGAAAGTCAAGTTAGCAATGAATGGAGCTGAACTGAGAAATAATATGAGAATCACATGTATAAATATGAGAATCATGTGTACGTATATATATGTACATACACACATGTGTGTATATGGTTCTCATATTCCTTCTCATATTCTCATTATTTTAGTTGTAAAAAGACCTAAAACAACTTCAGTAACCATTAATAAGGTAATAATTGAATACCATATATGTAGCCACTAAACAGAATGATTTATATTTCCAATCATTGATTTGCAGGGATTTCCATCCTGCATAATTATTGAAAAGGAGGATTCACAGATGTGAATATAACAATATGACATTTTTAAAAAAACAATGACAAAAGTGCCATCTAAATATTAATATATCTTCCTATATAATTTTAGGAGTATGATAAACATATAAAAGGTTACCCACCAGGTTATTAATTGTTTAATAAAAGAAAGTAGGATGGAGGAGGAGAGGTGATAAGCAGTAAACAGACAAATGAATAAATAAATAGTTGTGGAGAAAAAATAATGATGTCTGTGATAAAAAGTAGTATAGGTAGAATGATCTTTTTAGTGTACATAGAAAAGGCCAATGAACATTAATAGTGACTGTCTCTGAATAGTATATTTTAAAAAAATTAAAATGGTACAGAGAAGGGAGGGGGCGGGCAAGTTAGTGGGCATGATATAGTTGACATTGGGCATTATGATCTGGTTATTTCTTTTGAGAGTTCCCCAGAGACTCCCCCAGAGACTATTACCCACAGTCTCTTTAGGATGATAATTTAATGATAGTTTGATAAAAATCTACCTTCCTGTTAGAAATTCTGAAATTATTAAGATTTTGCAGTATGCCCTATGAATTCCTTCCTGGAGAAGTAACTGAAAACTCTAAGAGATATTAGAATTGCTTGATTCTTGAAAGGGATAGCACCAGTCCCACAAAAAGCCCTGCTTTTCACCCTATGAATTTTAAGTTAAAAGTTTCTAAACCCTCATTTTCCTTCAACAAACTGATACCAGACCTAGAATCCTTGCTATAAAGGGTTCCTCCCTAAGCTCTGTAGAAGATCACAAAACAAACAAACAAAAACCCCCTTCCTGGGCTAGAAAATGATACATGACTTTTTTCATCTCTTTTAAGTAGTAAGGGTTTTATAGCATGCTGATTTAATTCTGATCCCCATGTCCTTAGCTTAGTTCACTTCATAAGAGCTTGAATTTCTTGAGTAGCCATGCATACCAATACAATAGTCCAGCTAAGAATGGTCAATCATATCCACTATATCCACCACATTCTGAATATTCTACTACATATCCCATGTATCGAATTTTATTTGTTTTTATTTAGATATTGAGGAAAATGAAAACACTAATTTTCTGTGAACCTCTGAACTAAGGACCTTAAAATAACTTAGTACATCATATCCAATTGTGTGATTTTAAATTTCAGTTAAGTTTATGAATCATTCTTCTGATGAATAAATTACCAATTTACTATTTGCTTATTTTTAATATTGACTAACTCATAAATGAGTCCCCGTTTTTAAAGCTTCAGAATAAGTAGTTTATATTTCCAAACTCATGAGAGTTATTGATGGAAAATCAATAAAATTTTGATGTAATCAGAAATACATATATTAATATTTTATAAAAATCTGTTAATCATTCCTAAAGAGTAAATTTGTTTTAAAGCCCATATGATTTTTATTATCTCCTAGAAATTTATCAATTCCCAATTTTAGCAGGAATCATCAATCCATTCATCTTGAGTTGCTAGAGAATGGAAATGTTGTACTATTAATCATTTTAGTTATCTTAAAGTCCCCATGAAAGTTATTTAATGATGACCAATTTTTCAAAAAATTGGAACACAACAAAATGATTTAGCACCAGCACACTTAGGACTGATATAAGTGTCCCAAACTCAGTGCACTATTTAATTCACACTTGAGTAACCCATTTAATCATCTATTCTCTATCATGTACTGTGCTAGCACAGAAAAATATGAACTTTGCCCTTGAGAAACTAAAAATCTAGTGAGACTGAGAAGGTATTACAAAATTATGTGGTGAGTGCTACAATCAAAGTAGAAGAAGAGTGTTGTGGGAGAGTCTACTCCTAAATCAGATTTCCCAGGGGTTCTAGCCTCTTGTGAACTCAG
Organism: Sciurus carolinensis; assembly: GCF_902686445.1. Lineage (NCBI taxonomy): Eukaryota > Metazoa > Chordata > Mammalia > Rodentia > Sciuridae > Sciurus > Sciurus carolinensis. The sequence goes on along the minus strand of NC_062222.1, from coordinate 102,249,992 downwards.
ACCATCCCCAAGGTGAGCTACTCCATTCCCACAACCTCACCCGTCACTCAAGGCTCACATAGCTGTGCTTCTACTTGAGCCCTCTCTTCTATATTCTGAAGCAGAACTACTTACTTGGCACCTCTACATGCATGTGCTACTGACACCTATGATGTAAACTTATCCAAAATATGTTTGTCATCTTTAGTCCCTAATTTTTAAGTTTTCTTACCTATCTCCCTACTCAGGTCAGAAACCTGGTGGACATCCTCATGTTCCCTTCTCCTTAACCTTCTATCTTAAATGGTTACAAGTGTTGCTCTAAATGTCTCACACATTTTTCTTTTGTTCATCTCCCAATCAGTGCTCAGACTTATTTATTCTCAAGAGCTTATTTATTCTCTCGTTAAACTCAGTAGACTTGTCTCTTTACTAGACAACTGTCAATGGGAAAAAAAAATAATGGGACCACTCTGAGTTCTTCAAGTTCTTGAAATGGAAGGACTTTTGGAAAAGAGTCAGTAATGAAGAACGGAGAAGCTTGAAAGTAAAAAATGCTGTCTGTCCTACTGGCCTATGACTTCCTTGAGGCAGGGAATGTATATTATTCAGCTTTTTCTCCTCAGCATCTGGCATAGTACCGCTCTCTAAGTGTAGAAACCAGCCATTAGATGTTGACAGAATGGATTATTCATTCTAATTAACCTAAAGCCTTTTGAATTCAAAGTTTCTGGAAAATTTTCTTTGATCGAAGTCAGACATTTCAATCAATATGTCTTACCATGGAAACAACTCTAATTTTTTGAGTTTCTGATTATTTAGCTCCAAGAATATAATGTATTTAATCTGTCACTATGGGAAACCAATTTATCCTAGCCATTTTAGAAGTTGGATCCTAAAACTTAAAAAAGGGTTTTACATTTCTAATAAAAATGAATCTTTATAATATGTAGAGATTACAAATGCTGAAACCCCTGTATTTGTACAGTCTCAGAGTTTCATGTGGTTTGTTTCAGGCAGATCAATGCATTGGGACACAGCGCAGACTTGAGCTGGCATGTCAATGTCATATGCATCACATGTATTACAATGTGCTCCATGTGATTTCCTTAGATGATTCTCATTTGGTATACGATCATAACTCCAAATGTTTCTGTTTACCTACTGAGTTGATTGATTCCAAACATTTTCAGAACACAATACAAGACTGACACAATGTCTGACTACACAGATGGATAAACCAAATGGGACTATTTAGGATGAGACAAAGGTAAAAGCAGATTATGTTCCCGAGGCACACACTAGGCTGCAGTTTGTGAGAAAAATCAACAGTAAGTGAGGACATGAGCTTTGACAGTAATGGTAATGAAGGCTTTATGTATCTTAAATGTATCATAACAAAATATGGCTAAGGAATCAGTATAACAAACACATATCAGTAGTTAACACTAGACAAAAGATTAGAAATTAATGGCAAATCTGAGGATAAAACGACTTTCTTCTGCTTTGTGTACTTTAAGGCTATGCTGATATGCAAAATATTCTTATAAATAGGAGGTTCATTAGAAGCAGGGGTTTTGTGGCTCATTTCAATTATAGTTTTGATAATAAGTAAATATATACTCCTTCTCTCTTTTTGCTTTTCCAGTTGATAAGCAAAACCAAACCCAAATATGTGTGTATACCTTATTGTAAAGTTATTAAATGTATTTGGGTCTCAGATCCTTCCCTCTTTTGAGTTCAGGGAGATGAATCAAGTTGATAAAGTTTCCTTTAATATACATAATTATTGCTTGTGATATATATTTATATAATATAGACAGAATGATCAGCATCAGTATTATGGCTTTTTCTGGTTGGGGGTAATAAAGATTGTTTCAACTTGACCCAAGGAATGTAGGGTTAGATATAATGATACAGAGGGATCATAAGAAGCTAAAGTATTGAACATGTCCAGACCTCATTGTCTAAAAATGAACCCGGCCTTATATGGCCATTGTCTGCATCTTTCTGTTTTCTTGTTTTCGCTATATGCTGAGTGTTTCCTCTTTTTATTTCTAGTTTCTTCATCTTTCATAACCTCACAATAGCAGTGTGGTTCTAATTCTATGTCATGACCTTTGTGCTTTGTCCCACAGCTTCTGTCTCATATTCCTTGCCCAAGAGCAAATATCTTAGGGAGGATTCTGATTGTTCCATCTCATCTTTTTGAGTTGGGTACATGTTTCTTGACTGCCTGTGGAACACCTACCCTTCAATTTAGCTATCTACTCTCCATTCCCAAGTGGGAGAAGAGCAGGACCCCATGATATAGAACGTGGCCATGCTCAATCATCACGAGATGCAGGCACAACCCTCTCAGCAGAGATAACTAAAGTGGGAGGTGAATTGTAGTACAGCTCTGTTACAATGACCTTTCAGGGAATGTAAACTTGGCTTTGGAAAGAAAAGATCTCAGAGCTCAACTAAGCTGGCATAAATATTTCACAGGGAACATGGATTTGGGCTTTGAACCTTTTATAAGGTATATTAAAGTAGATGAAAGGCTTTGAAACTTATATAAGGTATATTAAAGTAGATGAAAATAAAATATAAATGTGAGCCAGGGCCTTGGTCCATATATATATATATATATATATATATATATATATATATATATATGTAAAAAAAAAAATAAAGTCTTTCTTGAGAACAGTTTGGAAAGTAGGGCTTGATTGTGTGATCCTTTTGTGTGGATGCAATAGTACTAGATGTTAAAGTAATATATTGTCTTTTTGTTAACATCATCATGCTGATTGCAAGTGCAGAATACTTTTCCAGTCCATAGGGAAGTCTTCTTAGAGTTCATTCTGGTAAAATGCAATCCTCAATATATTTGCCTAAAAGATGTTACTTTTTTTTCCCTATTCCAAAACAATAAGGTAATGAATTTTTATCAAATGATTTCTCTCTCTGTCTCTGTCTCTGTCTCTCTTTCTCTTTTTTTTTTTACCGGGGATTGAACCCAGGGTAAACTTACCTATTGAGCCACATCTCAAGCCCTTTTTATGTTTATTTGAGACAGAGTCTCACTAAGTTGCTTACACTAAGTTTCTGAGGCTGGCTTTGAACTTGTGATCCTCCTGCCTCTGCCTCCCAAACTGCTGGAATTACAGGTGCCTGGCCTTCTATCAAATTTCTCATGGCAAATTAGAAAATGATTTAACCATCTGCATCTGCATTCCTTAGCATAAAGTGTTGAGGATATGTTAAAAGCTTAAACAAGCCAATGTAAAACAAATAATTTTTTTAATTATTAATTTTTAATTTTTTACAGACTGCATTTTGATTCATTGTACACAAATGGGGTCCATCATTTTGTTTCTATGGTTGTGCACTATGTAGATTTATACCATTTGTGTAATCATACACGTACAAAGGGTAATGATGTCTGTCTCATTCTACCATTTTTCATACCTGCCATCCTCTCATTTCCTTCTACATAACCTAAAGTTCCTCCATTATTCTCTCATTCCCCACTCCCTCACCCCCATTATATATCATTCTCCCTTATCAGGGAAAACATTCAACCTTTGGTTTTTTGGGATTGGCTTATTTCACTTAGCATGATATTCTCCAATTCCATCCATTTATTTGCAAATGCCATAATATTCTTCTTTATGGATGAATAATATTCCACTGTGTATATATACCACAGTTTCTTTATCCATTCATCTGTTGAAGAGCATCTAGGTTGATTCCACAATCTAGCTAATGTGAGTTGAGCTGCTATAAACATTGATGTGGCTGTGTTACTGTAGTATGCTAATTTTAAGTAATGTTTTTATGAATTACATTATTCATAAAATAATGGTAAAATATTTTTAAATGTTTTACTGATATTGATAGGAAGAATATTTCACATAAGGCAGAATTTCTCAACCTTGACAAGGAGGCAGAGTTTCTCAATTATGGGCATTGTGAACTGGCTAGTTTATTGAGTTTCATCAAGCACTACTAATTAGGTATCCCCTTTCTCCCTTTTCCTCAGTGATTCGAGTCCTCTCATGACTGAATTAGCCTGACCAATTTCATTAACAGTCTCACGTCTGTTAATCCCATTAATTTCCCTCAGTGTCAGAGAATACCCAATGAGCCATAGGTTCTAATATGTCACTCTTCCTGTCAAGGAATAGCTGACACACGTGAGAAAACTGGTTGAGTACTTTGTAATAGTATCTGGATTAAAAATTATTTTAATTCTCTTGGCAAAGAGCAAAAATAATTTTTCTGAAAAAACTTCTAGCCGGTGCTTGAACTTTTGATTAATTAAGAATTAACTTTAGAAAATGTGTTAGATGAGAAAAAAAAATACAGCATTTTAAGGCTTTCTTAAAATTTTGGGGACACCAACATGAAGTCATAGGCTTTATTATATTCAGATGTCACCGTTAACATTTATATTAAGGTGAATATAGGAAGAATAATTTACCTAAAACACAGTAAATAGTTTTCCTGACTTGAAATCATGAATTTTCTCTCCTGGAGAATTAACCAATCTCACAAGTCTGCTGTGTGAACAAAAAGTGATAATAGATACAAGAGGGCTATGAAAACCACAGAGCACAGAGCACACTGCGGGAGAAAGAGATTGTTATCATGAGAAAGGAGTCTGCTGTATTGTAGGTCTTTCCATATGTCCATCATTATTATTGCAATTGCCATTGTCTTCAAAAAGATTTATCAAGGTTAGTAATCTTATATATCCATATTTCAATATATCATAGAATCAAGTCCTAGATTAGGCTACTAACTCGAGAAATGCACAAAAAAAGAACAGATTTGAATGGTGTTTGTCCCGTATCACTCACTGCTAGATGCTACATACCAGACTACATAAGGTGTTACTGGATTACTTATTATTGCAAATTGGGTAAATTACTGCTTTAATTTACATCCATGATGTGCTTTTATTCAATATTTATTGAAAAGAAAATAAATTATGTATACCAAAGATCTCTTTATGTGTCTATGGTGAGGGGGGAATGGTATCCAGTGAGGGGAGCGAAAAAGTCTGCACACACACACACACACACACACACACACACACGAGTGCGGTGTGTGCATGCAAATCTATGGAGAAGTTATTCATGTTTGCATTATCTCATATTTATGTTCTTTTATTTTTCCATTCCCCAATGTGCATTTACCACAGACTACACTTTAATTGCAGCATTTATTCTTAAAGTATTATCTTGCATTATTTTTAATGGAGAAGTACAATTTTATATATTTATCATGTACAACATGATGTTTTGAAATATGTATATATTGTGGAATGGCCAAATGTAGTTAACTAACATATGTATTACTTCACACACTTTTTTTTTTAATTACAGTTTTATAATTATTATAGTATTTGGGTTCATTTTGACAAAAATCATACATGCAAGGAATTCAATTTCAATCACCATTCTTCCCCCTTTTCCTCACCTCCTCCCTCCCCTCTTCTCCCTCTTTCTACTCCAATAAACTTCTTTTGTTCTATATATACATAAAGGTGAAATTCCCTTTGGTACTTTTATATATGAATATAATATGATTTTGTTAAATTCATTTCACATTTCTTCCCCTTTCCCTTCCATACTCACTCTCATTCTCCTTCTACTCCTCTAGTCTCTTATCTTTTTTGGGGGCACTTGGGGGATTGTATTCAGGGGTAATTGATCACTGAGTCACATCCCCAGTCCTATTTTGTACTTTATTTAGAGACAGGGTCTCACTGAATTTGATTAGCATCTTGCTTTTGCTGAGGCTGGCTTTGAACTCGCGATCTTCCTACCTCTGCCTCCCGAGCTGCTGGGATTGCAAGCGTGTGCTGCCACCCCTGGTTATATTTTTATGTTATCTAATCCTTTCCCCAACCACCTTCTTTCTCTTATTTGGCTCTAGATTCCACATTGAGAAAAAACTTTCAACTCTTGAATTTGTGAATCTGGCTATTTCACTTAGCATGATTTTCTCCATTTCCATCTATTCATTAGAAAATGTCATTATTTCATTCTTCTCTATTGTGTATATATGCCACATTTGCTTAATTCATTGATCTATTGATGAGAATCTGAGTCCATTCCATGATTTGACTGTTATGGGTTGTGCTGCTATGAACATTGAAGTGAATGTGTTGCTTACAGTATGCTGATTTTGGATCTTCTTGATAAATACTGAGAAATGGGATAACTAGGTCATATGGTGGTTCCACTCCTAGTTTTTCAAGGAATTTCCACATTGCTTTCCAGAGTGGTTTCACTAATTTGCAGTTCCATCATCAATGTAAGAGTGTATTTATTGTTTATTATTATTAGTGTTCTTGATAATTGCCATTATGATTGGAGTGAGATGAAATCTTAGTGTAATTTTGATTTGCATTTCCCTGATCACTAGAGATGCTGCACATTTTCATATATTTCTTGGTCCTTTTTGTGTCTTTTTTTGAAGTTCTTATGCCCATATATTGATTGGGTTACTTGTTTTTTTTTTAATTCTTTATATATTTTGGATATGAATCCTCTGTCAGAGAAGTAGCTGGCAAAGATTTTCTCCCATTCCATAGGCTCTCTCTTCATTCTTGTAATCATTTCCTTTGCTGTATGAAATCTTTTTAAGTTGATGGCATCCTGCTTATTGACTCTTGATTTGATTTTTGGAACTTTAGGAAAAATATTGAGGAAGCTGGTGCTTGCACTTATATAATGGAGTGTTGACCCTATGTTTTCTTCTAGCACTTGCAAGTTTTCTGGTCTATTTTCTAAGTCTTTGATACATTTCGATTGACTTTTTTACAGGATGAAACATAGGGATCTAAATTGATTTTTCTACATATGGATACTCAGTATTCCCAGTACCATTTATTAAAAACTAAAAATATATATTTTGGCACTTTTGTCAAATATCAGATGGCTGTAAAGACTTGAGTTTGTCTCTGTGTTTCCTATTTTATCCCCTTGATCTTCCTATTTTGATGTCAGTGCCATGCTGTTTTTGCTACTATACCTCTGAGTACAACTTGAGATCAGGTATTGTGATGTCTCTGACATCACTTTTCTTATTCAGAATTGCTTTGGCTATTGTGAACTTCTTATTCTTTCAAATGATTTTAGGACTATTTTTTCTAGTTTTGTGAAAAATGCCATTGGCATTTTGATGGGGGTTTTATTGATTGTGCATATTTCTTTTTGTAGTATGGCCATTTGACAATATTAATTCTGCCTATCTGAGAACATGGAAGGTCTATCTTCTAACCTTCTCATCAATTTCTTTCTTCGGTGTTCTAGTTTTCATAGTATAGATCTTTCAGTGATTTAGATTGATTCCCATGTTTTGTTTTTTTCTTTTTTGAGATTATTGTGAATGGGGTGGTTTCTTGATTTATTTCTTAGCTGAATTACTGTTGGAATATAGTAAGGCTATTGATTTATGAGTGTTTTTTCTTGGTCCTTGCTACTTTGCTAAATTCATTTATGAACTCTAGAAGTCTTCTGGTGAAATTTTTTGGGTCTTCTAGATATAGGATCATGTCATCAGCAAACAGTGATAGATTGATTTCTTCTTTTCCATATTTATCCCCTTAATTTCCTTCTATTGCCTGGCTCTGGATAGAGTTTCAGGAATCATAGTGAATAGAAGTGGAGAGACCACTCATCCTTGTCTTGTTCCTGATTTTAGAAGAAAAATTTTCAGTTTTCCCATTCACTATAATGTTGGCTACAGGTTTGTCATATATAACCTTTATAACTGAGGTAAGTTTCTTCTATCCCTAATTTCTCCAGTATCTCTAACATGAATGGATGCTGTATTTTATCAAAGGTCTTTTCTGCATCTATTGAGATGATCATGTGATTCTTGTTTTTAAGTCTACTTAAGTGGTGAATTACTTTTTCTGATTTTTATATCTTGAACCAGTCTTGCATCCCTGGGATGAAGCCCACCTGATCATGATGTTTTATTTTCATGCTTTGAGTGTTGTTTGTTAATATTTTATTAAAGATTTTTGCATTTATGTTCATCAGGAATATTGTTTTGTGTTCTTCTTTCCTAGATGGGTATTTGTTTGGTATCAAGGTTATACTGGCTCTATAGAATGTGTTTGGGAGTGTTCCCTACCTTTCAATTTCATGTAATAAGTTGAGAAAGACTGGGGTTAGTTAGTTCTTTTTTATAGGGTTGTTACTGAGTTTTTCTTTGTTGGTAGAATTTAATTGCTTTTTCAATTTCATTACTTGATATTGGTCTGTTTAATTTTTCTATATCTTCCTGGTTCAGTTTAAACAAGTAATATGAGTCTAGAAATACGTTAATGTCTTCTAGATTTTGCACTTTTTAAATAGTTTCTTTTAAATAGTTTCTGGATTTCAAAAGGTTCTGTGGTAATCTCTTTCTTAATCTCTAATCTTGTTGATTTGGGTCTTCTCTATTTTGGTTAATTTGGTTTACGGTTTATCAATCTTATTTATTTTTTTATTTTATTTTTTATATTTTACAGACTTCATTTTGATTTATTGTACACAAATGGAGTACAATATTTCATTTATATGGTTATGCATGATGTAGATTCATACCATTTATGTAATCATATATACATAGGGTAATGATGTCTGTCTCACTCCACCTTTTTTCCTACCCCGCTACCTCTCATTTCCCTCTACATAATCTAAAGTTCCTCCATTCTTCTCTCACCCCCACCCCCTCTCCCCCATTATATATCTTCATCCATTTATCAGGGAAAACATTCAGCTTTTGGTTTTTGGGGATTGATTTATTTCACTTATCATGATATTCTCCAATTCCATCCATTTATCTGCAAATACCATAATATTATTCTTCTTTATGGCTGAATAATATATTTTTTAAAGAATCAACTCTGTTGCATTGATCCTGTGTATTGTTTTCTTTTTATTCTCTATTTCATTAACTTTGACTCTGATTCTTATTATTTCTTGTCTTCTCCTAACTTCAAAGTTATTTTGTTCCTTTTCTAAGGCTTTGAGGTACAGCATAAGATTATTTATTTGGGATCACTCCATTTTTGTTTTAATGTGGGCACTCAGCACAAAGGAGTTTCCTCTTAGTACTGCTTTTATACTGTCTTAAAGATTTTGATATGTGATATTTTTGTTTTCATCTGTTTGTAAGAATTTCTCAATTTCTTCTCCATTTCCTGTTTGATCCATTCTTCATTTAAGAGTATTGCTTAATCACCACATGGAGAATTTATGTGATTTCTTTTTTTTTTTTTGTTATTGATTTCTAATTTTATTCTATTATGGTCTTATAGAATGCATGGAATTACATCTATATTTTGGTACTTGTTACCTGAAATGTAGTTATTTTTAAAAACTTTCCATAGCTGCTGAGAACAAGATAAATGAAGGTGATTTGGAATGAAATATTCTGTAGATGCCTATTAGGTCCATTTTAATTATAGTATTATTAGGTTGGATATATCTTTATTGATTATATGCTTTCATGACCCTTCTATTGGCAATGAAGGTGTGTTGAAATCATCTAGCATTATTGTATTGGGATCTATTTGGGACTTAATATTAAGAAGTATTTGTTTAAATGCAACTGGATTAATTGATGTTTGGAGCACATATATTTACCATCCTTATATCTTCTTTTTTAAAAATATGTTTTTAGTTGTTGATGGACCTTAATTTTATTTTATTTTTTTGATTTAAATTTTTTTTATTTTTACAGACTGCATTTTGATTCATTGTATACAAATGGGGTACAACTTTTCATTTCTATGGTTGTATACAATGTAGATTCACACCATTCATGTAATCCTACATATACTGCCTGTCTCGTTCTATTATCTTTCCTTCCTCAGCCCCTCCTGCCCCACTTTTCTCTACACCATCCAAAGTTCCTTCTTTTTCTCTCCCCAACCCCACCACCACTCCTCATTATGTATTGTCATCCACTTATCAGAGAAAACATACAGCCTTTGGTTTTTTGGCCTTGGCCTATTTCACTTAGTTTGTATTTTACAGCTTCATTCATTTACCAGCAAATATCATAACTTTATTCTTCTTTATGGCTAATATTCCATCGTGTATATATAGTTTCTTTATCCATTCACCAATTGAAGGGTATCTCGGTTGGTTCCATAATCTAGCTATTGTGAATTGAGCTGCTATGAACATTGATGTGGCTGCATCACTATAGTATGCTGATTTTAAGTCCTTTGGGTATAAACCAAGGAGTGGATAGCTGAGTCAAATCGTGGGCTCATTCCAAGTTTTCTGAGGAATTTCCATACTGCTTTAGAGTGGCTGCACCAAGTTGCAACTCCACCAGCAATGTATGAGTGTGCCTTTTTCTCCACATCCATGCCAACACTCTCTATTGCTTGTTTTCCTGATAATAGTCATTCTAATTGGAGTTAGATGAAATCTTAGGGTGGTTTTAATTTGCATTTCTCTAATTACTAGAGATGATAAACTCTTTTTCATATATTTGTTGATCACCTATATATCTTCTTCTGTGAAGAAGTTCCTTAGTCCATTTATTGATTGGGTTCTTTGTATTTTGGGTGTAAAGTTTTTTAAGTTTTTTATAAACTTTGGAGATGAGTGCTCTGTCTGAAGTGTGTGTGGAAAAAATTTTCTCCCACTCTGTAGGCTCTTTTCACTTTACTGATTGTTTCCTTTGCTGAGAAAAAGCTTTTTAGTTTGAATCTATCCAATTTATTGGTTCTTGCTTTTATTTCTTGCACTATGGGGGTATTGTTAAGGAAGTCTGGTCCTAAGCCAACATGATGGAAATTTGGGCCTACTTTTTCTTCTATTTGGTGAAGGGTCTCAGGTCTAATTCCTAGATCTTTGATCCATTTTGAGTAGAGTTTTGTACAGGGTGAGAGATAGAGGTTTAATTTTATTTTACTGCATATTGATTTCCAGTTTTGCCAGCACCATTTGTTGAAGAGGCTATCTTTTGTCATTGTACGTTTTGGCACCTTTGTCTAGTATGTGATAGCTGTACTTACAAGGGTATGTCTCCGTGTCTTCTATCCTGTATCATTGGTCTACCTATCTATTTTGGTGCCAATACCATGCCGTTTTTGTTACCATTGCTCTATAGTAGAGTTTAAGGTCTGGTATTGTGATACCTCTTGCATCACTTTTCCTCCCCAGGATTGCTTTGACTATTCTGGGTCTTTTGTTCTTCCAGATGAATTTCATGATTGCTTTCTCTATTTCTATGAGAAATGTCATTGGGATCTTAATTGGAATTGCATTAAATCTGTATAGCACCTTTGAAAGTATGACCATTTTTGATAAATATTAATTCTGCCTATCCAAGAACATGGGAAATCTTATTTATTTTTATGTGGTGCTAAGAATTGAACCCAGTGCCTCACACATGGCAGGCAAGTGCTCTCCCACTGAGCAACAACCCAGCCCTACTTATATCTTCTTGTTGGATTATTCCCTTTACCAGTATGTAATGGCCTTCTTTGTCTCTTCTGAGATAATTTTTGCTTAAAATCAGCTTTGTCAAATATGAGAATAGCTACTCCATCCTGTTTTTGAACACCATTTGTATGGGATATTTTTTCCATTTTTTTTACCTTCAGTCTGTGAGTGTCTTTGCCTATGATATGAGTCTCTTGCAAAATGCATAAAGTTGGACCTTGTTTTTTGACTCATTTTGCTAGTCTATGTCTTTTAATTGGGAAGTTGAGATCATTTATATTCAGTGTTATTATGGATATGTGTTTGTGGTGTGCTGCTATTTTGATGCTTTGTTATATTTAATTCTGTCTTGATGCTCATTTAGCTGAAAAGTCTTCTGTTGATTTTCATTTATTTGGGAGTTTTGAATTTTTTTTTTTTTTTTTTTTTTGCAATTTGTCTTCAAGGATTCTTTGTAGTGCTTGCTTGGTTGTCATGTATTCTTTCAGTTTATCTTTTTTATGGAAATTTTCTGTTTCCCCACGGAATATGAAAAGATTTTTACTGGATATAGCAATCTTCGATGGCAATTATTTTCTCCTAGAATTTGGAATATACCATTCTGGGTCTTCCTTGATTTTAATTTCGGCATTGATTATGACGTGTCTTAAAGAACTTTACTTCTGATCAGGTCTGTTTGGAGACCTGTATGTCTACTCTATGTGTATGTCTATTTCATTTCTGAAATGAGAAAGATTTTTTTGTGATGAACTCATTGAAAATGTTCTTAATGACTTCAGTTTGTATCTCCATGTTCTCCTCTATTCCAATAATTCTCAGGTTTGATCTCTTGATGTTGTCCCAAATTTCTTAAATATTCTGATCAAGTCTTTTTATTCTTTCCCTTTTTTTATATTCAGTTTACTCAAATTCATGAACCCTGCCTTCAGTAGCTGAGATTCTGTCTTTAAGGGCTGAGGGCTTATTTTCAGTCTAATCTGCTGGCGATGCTTTCAAGTGAATTCTTAATTTGATTCATTATGTCTTTCATCTCCAGGAGTTCTGATTGGTTTCTTTTTAATATTTCTACTTATTTATTGAAATGGATTTAATCTCCTGAATCACTCTTAATTCATTCCTTAGGTATTTTAGTTAATTGAACATTTTAAGAGGCAGTTTTTAATAATCTTCCTTTGGAATATTATCCACTCTTTATCTTCCTTATCTATCTATACACACACACACACACACACACACACACACATATATATACATATATATATATATATATATACACCTATATACACAGATACATTTTTTCTTGTATTTCTCTCTACTTTTAATATATGAGCAGATGTCAAGGAGGGGGAAACATAGAGAGATTGTTTCTTTTTGGAGTCTGAATTTTGTTTGAAGTTGTGTCTCCCCAGTTCTATTAAATGGAGATATGTTTAGGCTCATGTGGGGTAAGATGTTGTGTAGGGTGATTAACTTCTGTTTGGTTGGGTTGTAAGAATTTCTCAGTAGCAGGGTATTATGTAATCTTGACATGTCCCAGTTACTTTCCAGTCCTTATAAGAGGGAGGGAGGAGCTAGGAATTCCACTAATGTTGGTAACTGATGTATTAAGATAAATTTTACAGACTTTGATGTCTGTAACATTAATTTTCACCTATGTAGGAATGGTGGTGTCAGCAATTAATGTCAGTACCAACAATACGAAAGTGCAAATGAGATCTGGCATTCAACATCAAGCATCTACTATGTTGTCCAATGTATTAATAATCACCTCAACGTGAATGGGGTATGAATTGCATAAACTATCTAATTCTGTTATTCAATGTGATTACAGTTCATTCAGTAAAGAGAAAATAAGGTGGGAAGGCGGAAGAAATATGAAATATTTTAAAAAGCAATCAGAGGAGAGGCAGGAGGTAATTAGTAGATGTCAGCTATAAAAAAGAAGAAATAAAAGATTGAAAGCAATAAAATTAAGAGAGGAAGTGGGAACAGAAAAATTTGGCTGTTAGAGAGGAAAGAGAATGAAGAAAAGCAGTTAAAAGGGGCCAGAACCAAGGTATGAGCAAACTGGCAACTATTAGATCAAATCAACTTGAACACACATATACTTGAACTTTAGACAGGTCAAGTTTAAATAAACAAGTGTAGAAGGAAACAATTAGCGTGAGGTAAAATTATAAGCATATACATATACTTTTTCAAACTTATCTGTGCAACAAGTACATAAACACCCACATACATATATACAAAATCATACATAATAGAAAAAAAGTAAAAAGTAATACCATACAATGAAATGATGTTCACAAAAAAATGTTTAATAGTTAAAATCTTTTTAAAAAGGAGAAGAAAATGCAATTAAAATGGGAATATGGGTAAAAGAAAAATCAAGTGAGAAAAAAGTAAAAAAAAATTTTTTTAATTTTTTGCTGAGCAATAGGGAACTTGTTTCTGTTCAGATGATCAAAACTGTTGACAGAGATAAAATTTCAATCTTCTTAGTTGTTTTTTGCTTTGTGGCCTTTGGGTCAGAGGGCTGTTGCCTGCCTTTGTAATTAGGAGGCACTATTGGTTGTAAGAGATCTCAGCTTCCAGTCACCTGGTGCATAGCGGGAGTGTAACAATTCGGGTGCTAATACATTGTGTTTCTGTGACAGGAGCGGTGTACTGTTATAAATTGGAGATTCTAGTAACTGAGGTTTAACATCAACTGAACTTTGGGAGTCTGTGGGTAGGAATATGAAAACTGGACCACACTCCCTATTGCCAGGGTGTCTGTATCTCTTCATGGTGTCTGACTTTCTAGGGCCTCTGGTAAAATCCACTTCTCAGGCAGGTGGAGACAGCCTTCACGGTTTCAGCTTCACCACTATCCTTACGAAATACTAGGTATCTGCCCCGGAGTGCAGATGCTCCTGTGTGACTGCTACAGTGCCAGCAATGAAAGTAGTATTTCTCCCTTGGGATCCAGAACCTGAATGGTGCAAGTACAATTTTTTAAAGGTTTATTTTAGTCTCTATGGTTCAGGTGTCTTCTGAGTATTTTTTTTTTTTTTTCATTTGTACGTAGGCTGCAGGAGTTCCCAACTTCCTGACACCACCAGCAATAGCACCTGGTGTGGTGGTGGCTCCAGAGGTAGTACTTTCCATCTGGCCTGGGTGTGGGCGTTGGCGGCAGCGGCGGCGTGGCTACTTTACCCACCAGGGCATGGACGCTAGGGACTTTTCCCTTCAGGGTGCTGCCAGACCTTGGTGGCAGTACCAGCTGCGATTGTCTCCGTGCGGGGCGTGAGTGAAGCATATTACTGCTGGGCTGCTTTTGTTACCAGTTGAGCGCGCCCAGCACTTGTAACTGTGGCGTCCTCTTTCCTGCCCAGGCATGTTTTCCACACCTGGAGCATTCTGCAGGAACTAATTTTGGATTCTCTTACTTTAAGCCACCTCCCCTACTGACTCTCGGCCTTCCTCTCTGATACACACGTTTCCCCAAGCCAATTTTCAACTTAACAAAATAATGCTTTTTATGCGCTGGCCAAACCTTTGTGTGCCCTGACTGGGCCCCTCGTTGGCGCCCAAGCTGGTTCTTCTTTAACTTGTTATTTCTTACAAATTTCGACTTTATGCATCTTCCTTTTTTCTTTTTTTTTTCTTTTTTTTAAACAATTCAGTATTAAGTTTCAGTGAGTTTCCTTACTCACCTCACTAATTGTCCCTGTGAGGCACTTTCCTCTGATCCGCCATCTTTCTTGCCCCTTCACATACTGTTTTGTGTATGGTTAGAGCTTTTGAAATCTACTTTCTCAATAATTTTCAAAATAATCCTCCTTTGTACTTTATGATAATGTTTTCCCACCACACATTAAACCTTACTGGGGGGAGGAGTGGTGAAGTAAGGATTACAACAGAAGGTCTTGTGAGAAAATTCTTTGTAGTGTTTATGGGAATCTAGATGCTGATAGGAATTATTATAAGTACTGAGGCATGTATTTCATTGTTGACTGTGCTTTGCTAGGGCAAAGTTTATCAGATCTTGACATTAGCTTGTTATACCATTTTTTACACTGGCTGAATTACAAACAAGAACCCAACCTCAAAACTTGGAATTGATCATCACAGACAAACTGCCTGTTTTCCTGGGCAACAGGATCCATCTGCCTACTAATTCTTTCATTAACATCTATTTAAAATAGAAACTATTATGATAGTTAATAATGAGCACTCAATATTTGAAAGTATGATACCAATCTGTAGACAGCAATTAACAGTTTAGAAGATAATTTTTTGTTGAACATGTTACAATTTTTAAAGTACTTTAATTTTCATTTTCTCAGTGGATGCTCACAATAAACCAATAAAATGCCATTTTTTTCATTTTAGAAACAAAGCATCTGAGGTATGAGAGACTATATTAGCTGCCTATAGTTACACAAATCTACATGTGGTGAAATTTGAAATCAAAGTGGTTTGGAATCTAAGGCTAGGAATCTGTTCGATTTATCTTTCTCCTTAAAGGCATGATGTTAAGGATTTGTAGAGGATGCAAATGGCATGATAGCAATTGATAGAAGAGAATTACATATATACCATGTGGATTCATAGATATATGAGCAAGATTTTAGATTTTAAAAAAAGACAGTGTTTGATTAATAGTAAATAGTGAACATCCTTGCCATTTAATAAGAAAGAATGGCTTTCAGTTACTACAAGATGGTTTCTGAGGAAACAGTAAAAATGTTCTTGAATTCAATGTAAAAGACATAGACATACGTTATTCAGAGTGAATATTGTGTTTTAGGATTTTTCAGAAATGCCTAAATATCTGTAGAAGTGTCTAGATGGAGTACCATTTGCCCAGTTGTAGGACTTGGTCTGAGTCAATGATTCTCAATTAACAATTTATATTGCAATGTCAGTACAAAGATGTTGTGCAGGAATTATGCAGTATTATCTTACTGGTTGCTAAAACATTCACAAAGACACTATTGACATATAAGTATCCTTTAAAAGAAAAATTCAGCCTTATGTTTTTATTATGTTGGGATCCATATCTTAAAGACTTTTTTATTTTACTGCTGGCAATTGATTTTTTGTAATGGGCAATTATACTTTGAATTAATAGAGTTCTTTAAAAAGACAAAAAATAAAACACTAAGATAATCATTACCATCCCTCCCCTGTTGTTTGATCCATTTATTGAGCCCAAATCTTCCTGTATTTCACTGCCAAGGAAAACCTTGTTAGAGAGAAAAATATAGGAACTTGTTCTCATCGCTACCTTTTGCAGAAGGTAAGGAAACAAGAACTCTCAAGAGCAAAGAATTCAAAATTCAAATCAGTTCCTTAAATGAAGCAGAAATAATGTAAGAGAGGAACTATTGAGCATTTATACCACTAATGTCAGTTTTCTCATCTGTATCTCCATGTGCTTTATCACTACTTTTCAGGACCCATAGACAAGTTCCAATTCATTAGAAAGATCCAGATAATGGCAATTAATAATCTTTAGGAGTCCAGCAGCAGAAAAGCATTTATAGTTTGAAAAATATCCTTTCCTTTTAAGGGCATCGATTTTCAGTTATTGTCAATCATTCTACTCCAAAATAAAACTATAAGAATAATATCCATGTGTAAATTTTGGAAAAGATGAATCTCACAATTTCTCACATTTCCCATGATTATCATTACCTTAACTTCAAACCTTGAAGTTCAATTACATGTATTTGATCTATATTGGTGGGAGTACTTATGTTTAGTTCTGTAATTTTAACCTACTGGTTGCCTTATAGTTGAAGGAGTAGATTTCGACATATTCCAATGTATCTCTCAGGGGATATTAGAAGGGTGGGTCCACAATGCCATATGCTGTCAAATTCTTAAGAAAAAGCCTTAGATGATAGTGAGCCTTTTTACTGTTGTGACTAAAAGACCTGACCAGAACAATTGTGGAGGAGGAAAAGTTAACTTGAGGGCTCAAGGTTTCAGAGGTCTTAGTCCATAGAAGGCTGGCTCCCTTTCTCCAGGCTGAACATCATGGCAGGAGAGTGTAGTTGAGGGAAGAAACTCACATCATGACCAGGAAGCAGAGAGAGAGAATTCATTCTCCAGATACAAAATATATACCCCATGGCCTTGCCCCCAAAGAACCACTTCCTTTAGCAACACTCCACCTGTCTCCAGTTACCACTCAGTTAATCCCATCAGGGATGAATTAACTGATTAAGTTGAGGCTGTAATCCAGTGGTTTCTCTTCCAAACTTTCTTGCATTGTCTCACATGTGAGTTTTTGGGGAACACCACATCTAAATGATAACAGATGATGATGATAATAATAATAAAATTATGCTTTTGGCTTTATTTCACAGGACTATACCCTCACCATGTATTTCCAGCAGTCTTGGAAAGACAAACGGCTTTCTTATTCTGGAATCCCTCTAAACCTCACCCTAGACAACAGGGTAGCAGACCAATTGTGGGTACCAGACACCTACTTTCTGAATGACAAGAAGTCATTTGTGCATGGAGTCACAGTGAAAAATCGAATGATCCGACTGCATCCTGATGGAACAGTTCTCTATGGACTCCGGTAAATGGCTTCATATTGCATGTTTTCATGTTGCTATTGTTTCATTTCCTACTTTGGATGTGGACAGAGGGGAAAGATGCAAGTAGGAGGTACTCTCATATCCATTATAAACTTACATTAAAGATGAGAATCTCTGGAAACATTTGAGCTCAATGTAGTCAACTTTGTTCATCAAGTATAGTGAAGTTTTGCTCTGATCCTCAAATAATTAAGAAAGTAATAAGAAAATGTATCTTTGCCAGAGAGATTTCACATCTAGCTTGTTTTAGATGTCTTTTTAAAACAATTGCTTGATTATCTAAGAGCCACGCAGACTGAACTGAAATTTGTTCTAGACGTTAGACATAGCTATTTAGAATTGGAATTAGGAAAATATTTTGTGAAGAGATAAGAAAATACTTATGGTATATTGAGATGATACATTGGGTTTTAACTCCTTTAAATTGTTAGGTTTTAGCTTTTATATCTAGGTGATGATCTATATTAAATTAATTTTGTATTTTGTGTAAAAGTTGGGGTTGAGGTTCAATTTTTCCATATGACTGTCTACATTTTTGGGTATCATTTGTTCATAAGATTTTCCTTTTTCCATTATATTTTGTTGGTGACTTTAACTCTGTAAGTGTAGGTCTATTTCTAGGCTCTATTCTGTTCTCTTTATTTATCCACAGGCAGTGTCGCCCTATTTTAATTATAGCTGTTCTGTGGCAAGTCATGAAGTCAAGGAGTGTGAAGTCCTCAAACTTCCTATTTATTTTTCGAAGCTGTTTTAGATATTTAGGTCCCTGGCATCTCCCTATAACTTTTAGAATCCATTTGCCAACTTCTACAAGGAAAAAACAGCCTACTGGGGTATAATTCAGGTATATTGAATAATATAATTCAGGTTTCTCGAATATATAGTCATTCTGGGAAGAACTGACATCTTAAAATTATTAAGTCTTCTAATTCGTAAACATCATATATCTTCATTTATTTAGGTTATATTTCATTTGTATCTAATGTTTTGTAAAATAGCATTTTTTGTTTTGTTCTGTGTCAGAATAAGATACAAAGGGGTATCATACACTTATGAGGAGGTCTATTATTAATCTTCATGTAGTTAAATGCTTACTAAAAACTTTGGACTGTGTTTAAAAATATGCTTCCAACATTTAAAAAAAATGTTGTAGATACACACAACACCTTTATTTTATTTATTATTTTTATGTGGTGCTGAGGATCAAACCCAGTGCCTCACACATGCTAGGCAAGTGCTCTACCACTGAGCCACAACCCCAGTCCCCAGCTTCTAGTTTTAACAAAGAAATATCTAAACTATAACTATATAATTCATATTTAAACTATGTTATTAAAGGATATGGAGAGTGGTGATTCTCTAACATATGGTGTCACCTTTGTTATCACTTTGAGAAGCAGATAAAAGATATACAGTATATCCACAAATTTTCATATGCACTCAATTTTCTTACCATTTCAGATTTGTTCATAAGTTTCCTAAAATTCATTCATATACAATGAAAAAACTAAAACTTTGGTGTCATTTAATTACAATTAATTCTATAAGCTCACCAATACTCCCCAAAAATGTACAACTGAACATACATGTCTGAGGTAGATATCAAATCTTAACCTAGGGCTGGGATTGTGGCTCAGTGGTAGAGCACTTGCCTAGCACATGTGAGGCACTGGGTTCAATTCTTAGAACCACATAAAATAAATAAATAAAATAAAGGGATTTTGTCCATCTAAAACTAAAATAAAAAAAATTAAATTCTTAACTTATTGGTTAATTATTTAGTTGATAACTTCAATTTCGTTTACACAGTGAAATGACATCCATTGTTTTTAGCAAAATGACATCTGGAATTTTTCTACCCTTTCAGTGTTCCAAAGCTTTCAAATCCCGTTAAAAAAAATCTCTGAGTTAAATGTGTCTTGGAAAAGTAATTAAATAAGCAACAGTTCTTTTGAGTCCATTGATAATAACTAAAGAAAAAATTTACTAATCCAAGATCAGTGTTTTGGTGGTTCATCACTGAAAATCAGTTGTAATATATCTTTGTTATCTATCCAACTTCAATGTGCATTTTGGGGAAATAATACCATGACCCAATTTAAAAAGGTTATCAACCACTGTATGCATAAGCAACTGATTCATCAAGAAAGAATGAAAAGTTATTTTATTGGGGGGGGGGAGAATGACACTGTATGTTTTGTAAGAATGGCAGTCAAATTCTCAGGTCCCAAAGTTTCATTTCAGGTATTTGTCCAAATTATTGTAATCTTTCCTATTTGGAACGATATAAAGGAAGAAAATATTAAAGAATCATGAAGTTGAACCCACCACATTTTAAAACTGAGAAAACTGAAGCAAAAAGGGTGAAAGGGTTCTATCCAAGGACACAGTAAGGTAATGCAAAATTGAACCACAATTCAGGTATCCTGAACTCCTATGTTTTTCCCCCTCCATTGCCTTTCAGACACACTGAGGAGTCAACATCTCATTCTGAATTGTACAACATTGTTTTCCCCTCTTTGGACATAACAGATCTTTGTAGCTTTCAGCCTACAAACAGAACATGAACATCTAAAGGGAAACATAAACCATCCATCTATTATCAGGGCTTTTATCTCTTTATGCTAGCAGCTTTCTATATAATAATCTCACACCAGCTCTGATATCTTCTCTTCTTTCTTCCCTGTCTTTCCCATAACCTTTTCCCTCACAGGTTTGGTTTTCCTTTTCCTAGAGGTTATAAATATCCTGGAGATGCCATAAGATATAGTAGAGGAAGTAAGACATTCGGAGTTAGAGAGCTAAGGTAGGGTCTGAGAGTCACATTTTTTGGACTGCTTGACCTGGAACAGATTATGTAAATTTCCTGAGTCTTATTTTTATTATCTACAATAAGGGATTAATGCCCTCTAACTTATTATTGAGAGGTTCTTATGAAATAATTAATAGAAGAGAGAATAGGTGGTAAGTTCTAAATTTTATTTTTCTAAAGTAATTGTGCTTTATATCGCCTTATTAGGTACCAGAAAATTGGCATCTTGAGGGTGGTTATCTAGCTCCTGGGATATCAGTGATTAGAGCAAAGATACAGGTGTCCAATTAGGAAAACACTCATTGAGTGCTTAGTATGTGCATTCTTTCACTATTTTGTCCCTGGGAATAATTCCCCAAGAGCCTGATAGAAATTTGTCATTGTGTCAGAGTAGAAAGCACGTGGGACTAAGAGCCAAGAGACTTATGTCTTAACCAGTTGATGCCCTTTAGTAGCCATTTCATCTCCCTGTGCTTCAGATATCCAGTCTTGAAGGGAAGAGATTGGACAAAATTACCTCTAAATTCCTTCTAAACCTAAGTTTCGTGACTTCTATCATCATCTGCATTTTGTTGTATTCATTTTAATTTTTCTGATGTAACATTTCTTGTAGAAATAAAAATCTGCACTTTTTTCAAGAGGCTTTTTAAGAATAGCTATCATTTATCACTTCCTAAGCACACATAGTACAAATCTTTATCATATAACATATGTGCTGGTCACAGTGGCAACACTGGGCATGAGGGCACATAACTGTAATCCCAGTGGCTGGCAAGAATGAAGCAGGAGGATCTCAAGTTCAAAGCCAGCCTTAGCAAAAGTGAGGTGCTAAGCAACTCAGTGAGACCCTGTCTCTAAATAAATAGAAAACAAGGCTGAGGATGTGGCTCAGTGGTCAAGTGCTGCTGAATTGAATTCCTGGTTACACGATCACCCCAAAAACATATATATATATATATATATATATATATATATATATGTTTTATATATATATATATATACATCTTTATAGCTATACAGTATGTATTTTAGATATGACTAATCAGGAGAATGAAACTGATAGTCTTATCCCTCTCCATAAGTCCAACTAATAGTCATTCTGAAAGAGGTCATATATAAAAGAGGAACTTTCATCAATGATGGCATCAATGAGATTTTCTGAATGCATTCTGAAGTCCCTTTGGCCAGGTATTTCATAATCATAAAACCATATCATTAAACTAAAACAATTTTTGACATTCAAACACAGTATGAGATGCAACTTAATTTACTTGGTATCACAAGAACAGGGTGGTTGTTTTTAGTTTTTGGTGCGAAATATGTCTAATCAGATTTACACCCAAGGTTGGAACACAGTCCTGTAAATATTCTAAAATAACAATCATGTCTGACAGGTTACCATTGCTTTTGAGGAACCAGGCTACTGTGCAGCAGGTATCCAACCCATCATAGAGACTCCATTCTGTATGCCTCTTACTCTCAGTTCACCTGTGCTCTGACCAAATGACTCCAGGGAGTAATCCTGAAACCTCTATCACTTCCTCTTTGATTTCACTGGGGAGCTAATTAAAGGATGTCTGTTTTGTGCCGAAGATTATGTTATGAGACTGGAGCTTTAGTTCACATCCTATCAGCCCTTCATCCTGGTCCTCGCAAGGCACACATTGTCATTCCCTTTCTTTCTCAAAAGTGGAGACTATACAAATATCAACTCCTATATCACATATTGTATCCTAACAATGCTCCCATTTTTTCTCCCTTCTTTTCATTTAAAAATAAGGAAGAACTTCCTCTTCCTTTCAAGGCTAATCCCTTTATATTTGCATTTACTGTTACTGCTGCATACTCTTTTCAGACTTTGTTCCCCTCTTTGACTTAAATCTTCAGTTTTTTCTATTGACTCCTTTGCCTTGGTTTTCTCTTGGTTTTCTCTAGTCTTTGCAGAACTTTGGTTTCCTGTACCCCATCACCACCCATTTACTCATTTGCTCCTCAATGCCCAGCAACAGGGCTCCCGAACATGCTGCTTTAAATTTTTGTTTTTTCTTCTTCAGTACTGGGAATGGAACCCAGTGACTTGCATATGCTAGGCAATTGCTATACCACGGAGCTACATTCCCAGTCCTTTTTATTTTTTATTTTGAGACGGAGTCTCACTCAGTTTCCCAGATTGTTCTCAAACTTGCCTCCAGAGTAGCTGGGAATGCAAGCGTACCCCAGTTACATGCCCAGTCATGCTGCTTTGTTAAAACACCTTCGTTGTAAATTACCAAAACCATCACTATCAATTTACACTCTTGACCTCTAAAAATGATTTGAGGATAATGTCAGCCCCTGATGTCCATTAGGGTTTCCAAGACCCAGCGCAATGGCTGTTTATTCCTTGCTCTGTCTTTTTTGCTGTTTTGTTGCTGGTTCCTCCTCGCCCTCTAATTGTAACCTATAGAGATTCCTCCAAGGTTTACCGCTCATTGAACTTTTTTTAAAATTAGAGCTTTGTGGTTTTATGTAGAAGTTGGGTCCATCATGACAGCATACATGTATGGAAATTGATATCGGTTCATGATCCCACATTTTTCCCTCCCTTTCTCCCTCCTTTACTCTACTAGACTTCCTTTCCCTCATCTGTTAATTTATATTTGATTGGCTCTTTATGTTATCCTATCCTTCGCTCCCCTGTTCCTTTATTTCACTCTAGCTTTAAGTATCTAAATCCCAAACCACTGAGTTTCAAAAAAAGATGTGTAGATCCAAGATGGCGGACTAGAGGGAGACTGCAACCCCAGTCGCTCCAGAACCCAGGAGTTAAGAAGGGGAGGCATTGAGAGACTCGGACTGAAATAGAGCCACAGGTGAGTCTGCCCACTGGGTAAAGCTCGGCCCGGGTGGCAGGCCCAGATAGAGGTGGCTTATCGGAGCCGGGCAGGGCAGCTAGAGTCATCCACAGGCAGCCCTGCGCACTCCGGCGGTGGGCCCCGCCCACACAGTCAGCTTCTCCAGGTTCTCAGAACGGAACTGGCCCGCTAGTGAGAGCCTTTCTGACCAGAACAAGCTCCGAGTCCCGGAGCCACTGCAGTGCAACGTACTCCGGCACACAAGCAGATTCAGGGACCAGGATAGGGCAGTCGGAGACCTCCCCAAGTAGCCTGGACCCCTGCGGTGGGAGGTGCCTTTCAAGTCTAGCTTCTCAGACCAGACCGCCCAGTGAGAGGTTTTCTACATAGAACAAGCCACAAGTCCCCGAACCAACGGAGAGCTTCGATCTGCAAGCAGCCTCTGGGATCAGGGCAGGGCAGCCAGAGACCTCTTCAGGCGGCTCTGCCCACTCCGGCTGCAGGCTCTCTTCACTGGGCGATCCAAGATGGCGGACTAGAGGGTGACTGCACCCCCAGTCGCTCCAGAACCCAGGAGTTAAGAAGGGAAGGCATTGAGAGACTCGGACTGAAATAGAGCCACAGGTGAGTCTACCCACTGGGTAAAGCTCGGCCCGGGTGGC
Organism: Sciurus carolinensis; assembly: GCF_902686445.1. NCBI lineage: Eukaryota > Metazoa > Chordata > Mammalia > Rodentia > Sciuridae > Sciurus > Sciurus carolinensis. The sequence continues at coordinate 102,225,644 of NC_062222.1, read as the reverse complement.
AGGCCCAGATAGTGGTGGCTTATCGGAGCCAGGCAGGGCAGCTAGAGTCTTCCCAAGGTAGCCTTCCACACTCCGGCAGTGGGCTCCTCCCACATGGCCAGCTGCACGGTGCAGGCCCACAGTGAGAGCATTTCCGCACAGAACCAGTTTCCAAAACGTGGAACCAGTAGGGGGCTAGGGGCAGTTTTCTTCGGATGCGCTGCTTTATCAGATTCCTCCAAGACATCAGGCTACTCAAGGCTGGGAGGTGATACACTGGAAATCTACAGGGACACTATAAGCCAATAGCGGAAAACTGCAATATCTCAGGGTCCCACTGACAGCTGACCAATATGAGAAAACAAGGGAAGAAAATGTCCCAAACAAACCTAGATACTACATCAATAAAACCCAATAACAGCACAGCAGAAGAAATGTCAGAAAGGGAGTTCAGAATGTACGTAATTAAAACGATCAGGGAAGCTAATGAGGAGATGAAAGAGCAAATGCAGGCATTGAAGGAGGAGATGAAAGAGCAAATGCAGGCATTAAATGATCGCACCAATCAACAGTTAAAGACCAAATACGGGAAGCAAGAGATCATTTCAATAAAGAGTTGGAGATACTGAAAAAAAAAACCAAACTGAAATACTTGAAATGAAGGAAACAATAAACCAAGTTAAAAACTCCATAGAAAGCATAACCAATAGGATAGAACACCTGGAAGACAGAACCTCAGACATTGAAGACAAATTATTTAATCTTGAAGCAAAGTTGGCCAAACAGAAAAGATGGTAAGAAATCATGAACAGAATCTACAAGAATTATGGGATATCATGAAAAGGCCAAATTTAAGAATTATTGGGAATGAGGAAGGCTTAGAGAAACAAACCAAAGGAATGAACAATCTATTCAATGAATTAATAACAGAAAATTTCCCAAATCTGAAGAATGAATGGAAAACCAAGTACAAGAGGCTTCTAGAACTCCAAACATACAAAATACACAGACCCACACCAAGGCACATTATTATGAAAATACCTAACATACAAATAAGACAGAATTTTAAAGGCCGCTGAGAGAAAAGAATCAAATTACATTCAGAGGGAAGCAATAAGAATATCAGCAGATTTTTCAATCCAGACCCTAAAAGCCAGAAGGGCCTGGAACAACATATACCAAGCCCTGAAAGAAAACGGATGGCAACCAAGAATCTTATACCCAGCAAAACTTACCTTCAAATTTGACGATGAAATAAGATCCTTCCATGATAAACAAAAGCTAAAGGAATTTACAAAAAGAAAGCCAGCATTACAGAACATTCTCAGCAAAATATTCCATGAGGAAGAGATGAAAAACAACGATGCAAATCAGCAACAGGAGGAACTAGCCTAAAGGAATAGCCAAATAAAGGAGAAACCAAATCATGTCAAAAAACAAATATGAGTCAATTGACTTGGGAATACAAAACATATCACAATAATAACCCTGATGTCCAATGGCCTGAATTCATCAATCAAAAGACACAGACTGGCAGATTGGATTAAAAGAAAAATCCAACAATATGCTGCCTGCAAGAGACTCACCTCATAGAAAGAGACACCCATAGACTAAAGGTGAAAGGATGGGGAAAAACATACCATGCAACGGACACAGCAAAAAAGCTGGAGTTATCCATCCTCATTTCAGATAATGTGGACTTCAAACCAAAACTAGTCAGAAGGGATAAAGAAGGACATTACATGCTGCTAAGGGAAGCATAAATCAGCAAGACATAACAATCATAAATATCTATGCCCCGAACATTGGCTCATCCACGTACGTCAAACAAATCCTTCTCAATTCCAGAATCAAATAGACCACACACAATAATACTAGGCGATTTTAACACACCTCTCTCACCACTGGATAGATCGTCCAACAAAATTGAATAAAGAAACTATAGATCTCACAACACAATCAACAATTTAGACTTAACGGACATATATAGAATATACCATCCAACAAAGAACGAATACACTTTCTTCTCAGCAGCACATGGATCCTTCTCTAAAATAGGACCATATTTTTATGCCACAAAGCTACTGTTAGCAAATACAAGAAGATAGAGATACTACCTTGTACTCTATCAGATCATAATGGATTGAAATTAGAAATAAATGACAGAATAAAAACAGAAACTTCTCCAATACCTGGAGATTAAATAATACACTATTATATGATGAATGGATAACAGAAGACATCAGGAGGGAAATTTAAAAATTCTTAGAAGTAAACGAGAACAAAGACACATCATACCAAAATCTCTGGGACACTATGAAAGCAGTACTTAGAGGAAGATTTATTTCATGGGGTGCATTCAAAAAAAGAAGTAGAAATCAACAAATAAATGACTTAACACTACAGCTCAAAGCGCTAGAAAAAGAAGAGCAGACCAATACCAAAAGTAGTAGAAGACAGGAAATAGTTAAAATCAGAGCCGAAATCAACGAAATTGAAACAAATGAAACAATTGGGAAAATTAACAAAATAAATAGTTGGTTCTTTGAAAAATAAATAAAATTGATAAACCCTGAGCCACACTAACAAAGAGAAAGAGGGAGAAAACTCAAATTACTAAAATTCGGAATGAACAAGGAAACATGACAACAGACACGAGTGAAATACAAACATAATTAGAAGCTATTTCGAAAATCTATACTCCAACAAACAGAAAACCTCGAAGACATCAACAAATTTCTAGAGACATATGAATTACCTAAATTGAACGAGGAGGACATACACAACTTAAATAAACCAATTTCAAGCAATGAAATAGAAGAGGTCATCAAAAGCCTACCAACAAAGAAAAGTCCAGGACCAGATGGGTTCTCAGCCGAGTCTACAAAACCTTTAAAGAAGAGCTCATTCCAATACTCCTCAAACTATTCCATGAAATAGAAGAGGAGGGAACCCTCCCAAACTCGTTCTATGAAGCCAATATCACCTGATACCTAAACCAGACAGAGACACATCGAGAAAAGAAAATTTCAGACCAATATCCTTAATGAACATCGACGCAAAAATTCTCAACAAAATTTTAGCAAATCGCATACAAATATATATTAAAAAGATAGTGCACCACGATCAAGTGGGTTTTATCCCAGGGATGCAAGGTTGGTTCAACATTCGGAAATCAATAAATGTCATTCACCATATCAACAGACTTAAAGTTAAGAATCACGTGATTATTTCAATAGATGCAGAAAAAGCATTCGATAAAATACAGCATCCCTTCATGCTCAAAACACTAGAAAAAATTGGGATAGTGGGAACATTCCTTAACATTATAAAGGCAATCTACGCTAAGCCCATGGTTAATATCATTCTAAATGGTGAAAAACTGAAAGCGTTCCCCCTAAAAACTGGAACAAGGCAGGGATGCCCTCTTTCACCGCTTCCATTCAACATCGTCCTTGAGACTCTAGCCAGAGCAATCAGACAAACCAAAGAAATTAAAGGGATACAATAGGAAAAGAAGAACTCAAACTATCCCTGTTCGCTGATGACATGATTATATATTTAGAGGAACCTGGAAATTCCACCAGAAAACTTTAGAAGTCATAAGTGAATTCAGTAAAGTAGCAGGTTACAAGATCAATGCTCATAAATCCAATGCATTTTTACACATAAGTGATGAATCTTCAGAAAGAGTAATTAGGAAAACTACCCCATTCACAATAGCCTCAAAAAAAAATAAAATACTTGGGAATCAATCTCACAAAGAGGTGAAAGACCTCTACAATGAGAACTACAGAAACACTAAGAAAGAAATTAAGAAAACCTTAGAAAATGGAAAGATCTCCCATGTTCCTGGATAGGCAGAATTATATTGTCAAAATGGCTATACTACCTAAAGTGCTATACAGATTCAATGCAATTCCAATTAAAATCCCAATGATGTACCTTGCAGAAATAGAGCAAGCAATTATGAAATTCATCTGGAAGAATAAAAAACCTAGAATAGCTAAAGCAATCCTCAGTAGCAAGAGCGAAGCAGGGGGTATTGCAATACCAGATCTTCAACTCTACTACAAAGCAATAGTAACAAAAACGGCATGATATTGGTACCAAAATAGACAGGTAGATCAATGGTACAGAATAGAGGACATGGACACAAACCCAAATAAATACAATTTTCTCATACTAGACAAAGGGTCCAAAATATGCAATGGAGGAAAGATAGCCTCTTCAACAAATGGTGCTGGGAAAACTGGAAAACCATATGCAATAGAATGAAATTAAACCCCTATCTCTCACCCTACACAAAACTCAACTCAAAATGGATCAAGGACCTCGGAATCAGACCAGAGACCCTGCATCTTATAGAAGAAAAAGTAGGTCCAAATCTTCAACTTGTTGGCTTAGGATCAGACTTCCTTAACAGGACTCCCATAACACAAGAAATAAAAGCAAGAATCAACAACTGGGATAGATTCAAACTAAAAAGCTTTCTCTCAGCAAAGGAAACTATCAGAAATGTGAAGAGAGAGCCTACGGAGTGGGAGAATATCTTGCCAACCATACCTCAGATAGAGCGCTAATTTCCAGAATCTATAAAGAACTCAAAAAACTCTACACGAAGAATACAAATAATCCAATCAACAAATGGTCTAAGGAAATGAACAGACACTTCACAGAAGAAGATGTACAAGTAATCAACAGATATATGAAGAAATGTTCAACATCCCTAGTAATAAGGGAAATGCAAATCAAAACTACCCTAAGATTTCATCTCACCCCAATTAGAATGGCAATTATCAAGAATACAAGCAACAATAGGTGTTGGTGAGGATGTGGTGAAAAAGGAACACTCATACATTGCTGGTGGGGTTGCAAATTAGTGCAGCCACTCTGGAAAGCAGTGTGGAGATTCCTCAGAAAGCTTGGAATGGAAACACCATTTGACCCAGTTATCCCACTCCTTGGCCTATACCCAAAGGACTTAAAATCAGCATACTACAGAGATACAGCCACATCAATGTTCATTGCTGCTCAATTCACCATAGCCAGATTGTGGAACCAACCTAGATGCCCTTCAGTTGATGAATGGATAAAGAAACTGGCATATTTATACAATGGAATATTACTCCGCAATGAAGAATGATAAAATTATGGCATTTGTAGGCAAATGGACAAAATTGGAGAATATCATGCTAAGTGAGATAAGCCAATCTCAAAAAACTAAAGGACGAATGATCTCGCTGATAAGCGGATGAGGACATATAATGGGGGGTGGGAGGGGTTAGCATTAGGTTTAGGGTTAGGTTTAGGGTTAGGGATAAGGAGAGCGGTAAGAATGAAGGAAAGAAGGACTGTATAGAGGGAAAAGAGGGGTGGGAGGGGTGGGGGGGAAGGAAAAAAAAATAAACATCATTGCCCTATGTAAACGTACGATTACACAAATGGTATGCCTTGACTCTATGTACAAATAGAGAAACAACATGTATCCCATTTGTATACAATTAAAAAAAAAAAAAAAAAAAAAAAAGATGTGTAATTGCTTACCAAGCATCTGAATCTGGATACCCTGCCTGCCCTTCCTGACATGACCCCTTTTCACATCCTTTGCTTTTCCTAAAGCCAAATCTTTCTCCTTTCCCAGGTGCTAACAAAAGCATCATCCTCCTGGTCAGTAGGAATAAAAAGTGAGGTATCTTGGACTTCACATCTCTTTTGTCCCTGAGATCCAATCTGTTGCTTCTAATCTGCTCCATCTGCAGAAGATTGCAACCATCTTCTGCACTTCTAAATCATTTCCACTACCTAAATTAACATCCCCACTACCTGCCCCTTCCTAACCAATTGCCTTTCTCAATTTTTCTCCTCCTTATCATTGTCATCGTATTCTTTCCACAGAGCATACCAGATCACATCATTGGCCACATTAAAAACAAAAACAAAAACAAAATAAAACAAAAATGAGTGGGAAAAAAAGAAAAAAATCAATGGCTCTAAAATTCCTGTAAATTTGTTTTCAATCCTCTACATGTACCTATGGAATTTCAAACTCAAGGATGCTCAAATATTACAAAATATTATTTTTGCTTCTCCAAAATTCAAATTTAATGGGACAACTTGTATTTTGTCTGGCAACTCCATAGGCCTATTGAAATGCCTTAACTTCTCTGACCCCAAACATTCCCTTCCCACCCTAACACTTTTTTCTCTCTTCACCTTTTTTCTTAAAATCCTCTTTCACATTCTACTTCCTCCTTGAAGACTTTCCCAATCTTCCCACCCAGATGAAAGCTTTCTCTCTTTGATACTGTACTGCATAAATATCCAGGAGATTTACAAATGTCTTAGGATGTTATATTTTTCTTGAAGTTATTTTCCTGTTATATAAATAAGATTGTATATTTGTTGAAAATGTGAGCCCTGCATACTCAATCTTTGTATCCCATTTCTCAAATCAAATAAATGCCCAATAAAAATTATTAAAAAATGAAATTAACTTGTGCAAGATGGGAGTCACCTGACTCACAGTAGTTATCAGCTGCAACATTTCCCATATCTAAATGATGACTTTTACCCAAAGAGCAATTATTGCTATTAATGGCCAGATGTATTTTGCTTCTTCTGCAAACATGATCCAGCTGGTTGCACACACTGTTTCTCTCCAAAACCTAGACATGTGGAAACTAAAAGATTGTGTTTATGTTTGCCTAAAAGTAGCAGGCATGGGGCAATTTAATACTGTGAAGACGTTCAGTGGAGTATTTACCTTTCTGAAAACTGCCTTTCCTTTTGCCTTCTCTTTTCACTGAGCCAGTGCTTTCCTTTCAATGTTCTATAACACTCATTTCTTCATCTCCTACCAGAGGCAAGCCAAGGGCCAGATAGATTTGAGGGACTATCTGAGCATGGGTAGTGGAATAGGTAGCCCAATGCTGGCTTTCATTAGGGCTCAGTACATGTGTTATCTTTAGCGTGTGTCATTAGGCTGGTATGCATACATAGAATAAGATGTAAAGGCACCTCACTTTAATGTTGATAACAACATAGTGTGGAATTTATCTAATAGTCATGTGTTTAAGTAATTAAATCTACACTATATTCCAACAGTATTCTTAATGTTTCACACATTATCATATTTAATCCTTACTGAGCTACTGGGATCTATCTATGCACATTAGTAAGCTAATTCTAAAGATAACCATACTGGGAAATCTAAAGAAACTTTTCCCATCTCATAATTTATTATTAGTTTACCTTTTTTAAATAGGTCCAAAGGTTACACACTTTGCATTTGATCAATATATTGTCCCAAATCTCTTTTACACTATCGGTTCACTGTTCCTGTTTAATTGCCTCAATTGCCTTGTAAATTATTTTTCATGAAATCATGTCTTTTTTTGTGATTACATCCCCTGATGTAAATGTGTGTCCTCTATTTCCTATATTGAAACGATCAGATTTAGATTAGTTGTTTTTGGTGTTGCGTTTTGGCAAAACTGCTTCATGAGTGGCACAGTATGCTTCTATCAGGTGACACAAAATGCCTGTTTCTTTTTCTTAATGATACAAAGATTGATAAACCACTCCAGATGTTGATAATCTGATCTATACAGTAAAATAATCTTATTAATTTTAGCATAGTCATATTAGTTTGTTAGGGCAGAAAAGAACCACAAACTGAATGGCTTTAAACAACGAAACTTACTGTCTGACGGTTGTGGAGGCTAGAAACAAACAAAACCAAAAGATCAGGGTGTTGGAAGGGTTAGTCTTTTGTGAGAGCTGCAAGGAGGTGGTCTCTGCCAGGCCTCTCTCCTAGGTGAATTGATGGCTGTCATCTCCTGGTGTCTTCACAAGATCTTCTATGTGCATATGTGTCCAAATTTCCCCCTTCAGAAGGCAATTGGTCGTATTGGATTAGGGCCCACTCCTAATGATTGTACTTTAACTTGATTACCTCTTTAAAGACCTCATACTGAATAAGACCCCATTCTGAGGTACTGGGGATTAGGACTTCAACATATGAATTTGTGGGAAAATATTCAACCTATAATAGCAATGATTTTAGCAACTACTGATAATCATTGCCTAAACTTAGATCTTATAAAACAACAATGTTGTATCATCCCCTTTTTATTTATTGACTAGATTATTCTCCAAAAAACTCTCATCAACTGTTGGTTAGCCTGAGATATAGTTTGTGCAGTGAAAGCAGAATAAATACTTGATTGTTTCCCTTTATTTACAAGTTTTTCAAAATAATAAGTAGTTTTTCTAAAATCTCCCAAATGGGACCACTGAGGTTTGGCATGTTGTTATTTGTGTTTCATTTATCGTTTATGAAGTAATAGTTTGTAAAAGGTGTATCTGTTTCCATCACTGCAGCTATTGTTATTCCAGTTCTTACTTCGTCTTATCTTTGGCTAATGTTAGCCCTTTTAAGTTGTCTCCTGAGTTCTTTTGACAGGACCTCACTAACCATTATAGCTTCCTTGTCTTCTGATTTAGCAACTTATTTCCTGACCCTTATTTCCTGAAAAACATCATGATTTCATATTGATATTTCTAGTTCAAACTTGTCTCCCCAAATTACGGGTTTTTATCTCATTACTTCTTTGGTTATATATTTTGTGTGTTTTTTTTTTTAATAGAAAACCTTGGTTCCTAATGATAGTAAAATGATTGTATACTTTATCCTATTGAACATATTAGGATGTATCTCAAATATGTTAAATATTAGGATATATCCCATCAGGAACACACAGATAAATCATTATAAGTTATATTTTTGAGTTTCAGTTTAGAAATAGTTCCTTCCTATTTGGTTAAGATTGAACTTTTGAAAATGTTGGTTTTTATTTGAATTGTTAAAATTTGATTTAAATTTGTTTCATAATTATGCAAAATACTTCCATAGTTCTAATGGCAAACTGTAAAACAAAAGAAGCCCTACCATTTCTGTCCCAACTTCTCTTAACCAACACCATTCCTTTCTTCCTCCTATAGACAAGTGTTTATATTTGTTTGGGATTTCTCTCCATTTTAGCAAACATGCATGAATGTTCATATTCCTTCCCTTGTCTGGAAGGTATCACAGTATACTAACTTCTCCATGCCTCTCAAAGTAATTTTGCAAAACCTCCATACATGTTGAAAGCAGGAGTTAATCAAAATCTTCTAGTTTCAAATTCTCTGCTCTTAGCCCTGCACAAGGCCTCTTTTCCTGAAGATAATTTCCAGGAACATAATTCCTGTGTATGATTGTTTTATTGCTCCTTATTATAGAAATGAAAATAATTGCTGCAGATACACAGCATAAATGGGAATAACATGACAGAAATGAAAATAATTACAGGAGCTACAAGACATAAAAGGGAATATCTTGGCCGAGAGTGTGAGCTTTCTAAAATATACACGCTTTTGTTGGTTTTTCTAACACATCCTAATGAATTCAAATTCTAAAGAGAGGGTTCTGAGCTTCAGGCTTCAGAAATGAGTCTAATGCTCACCAGAAAACTCTGGCCTGATGAGGATCTTGAGAAATCCCCTACTGTATTTGCCTACCTATCTCTACTACAAATTGATTTTTTTTAAAAAATGTTTTTGACAGTGCCTGACCATGGGTTGTATGTAAGAATGTAATCAATGACAATGCTTATTGAATATAAAAGACAGAGTTTCCCATTATCCCTTGGAGAATCATTTCATCTTACCTTGGTTTTTATAATGAAGCAAAGTAAAAAGCAGAGACAATTATTTTGATAATACAGATCCAAAAATATAATAGTATGCATACTCACTATTGATTTTTAAAGCAGTTTGGAGGCCCTGAATATTTCATATTAACTATCTGTATTGATTGTACACTCAGAAAAAAAATGTAGCTTCTCTCCCCTAGACCTGGTGGACACACACTAAGTTCTGGGCAAATCACTTGAAGCTCACTGTCAGAAGTGTTGGGGGAAAATACCGTGTAGTTGATTGCAGAGAATAAATGTGTGGGCTGATGCAGTGTTTTGTGGAGGACTAGCTGATACCGACAAGTACATCTTATAAGAGAAAGGAACTTCTTATTTTTGAATGGAAGGGAGAAGAAACAGATAATGCATAAAGAATAGATAATTCTGTTTATTAGGAAGAATGCCTCTCTTTACAATTTCACTAAAGAGCAGTGTTAATATTCCCCTCACAGGTTAGTGAACTTATATCTTCAGAGTCAAAAATTATATCAGGAAAGTAAAGCAATTTCAAAGGTTCTCCAGTGAAAAGGCTGTTATTTTTCACTTAAGTTTTTTATTTTTAATGTTCTTCATTCATCTATTTATATGGAAAATTTTCAGATTACATGATGTTTGTCAGGGTCTCCTTTTTGATAAATATGGCATTGCAGCTGATTCAAATATTGAATGAACAATTGAAATAATTATGCTGTTACTATCACTATTGTGTGACCGTGTGATCTGGGACTGTATCATTATCATTGATTCTCCTGAATTAAATTAATATGGAAGAATAAATAAAGCTGATGATAAAAAACAGGTTAAAAGTAGCCACATAACCTCAAATTCATACCCCTGGTTATACATCTTGTGGGAGAGTACCAACTGTAAATTGTCAGGAAAGAAAAGAATGAAGAAATGCAAAGAAAAGACTGACAGAAAGAAGGGAAGGAGGGAGTGAAACCAAATAGCTTAGAGATAGGTTATAAATTTTGGATCCTGGCTATATTAGAAAAGATACTACTATTTCCTATGAAGATGTGTTAGATTTTACAATCACATGTGAAACATTTAAAACTATTTTCCCTAGGACCCTCAACTTATTCCATGAAAATATAATTTCCAAATTCAGTATTTTAGAACATTTCTGTGATTTTGCCACAACCACGTATCACCTAAAAATAATGACTAGTTTTTACTTATGTAAATATATATGTGTATGTGTACATATATATTTTTGAAGAAAGTCTCATTGTCTCTGCATGTGGAAATGATTACTTTTTAAGTGGCATTAAAATACATCTAAGCAACAGATTTTTTAAAATTTAAAAGATTTTATCCATGTTCCATTTAAAATTTTTCCTCATCTGTAGAATTGAGATAGCAATATTAACTATCTTATGGAGTATTCTTAAAGTTACATAAATTAATAACAGTAAAAGACTTACAGTATTCATTAACACAGTAGGGGCTAAATGAACATTCATTAATTCCCTATGAAATGTGATACAGGCATTATGTTTATATAATAAATATATGCTGCTCATAAAATAATAATCATCTTCCAAATAAAGACCTTTCTTTATAAATCTTCCAAGGCACCAAGTTAAATTCTGACTCCATTGGTTAGTGTTATGTGGTCCTGATTGTGGGATGAGAAGCTCATCCCAGAAGCCAACATCTGAATGTATGGTTCATCTTCTAATTTTGTATAGTGAAGCAAACCCATAAAGTGTTTCTGAAACCTACATTTCCACTGTAGTTTGCATATATCAAGCTCGGTATGTCATTTCTTATTTTTAAGTGCCATGACAGTATAACATCCCGAGATGGAGTTGTCATATTTTCTATCGTATAACATACTGCATATGGATTTTGTAGCATCCCATTACTATTATGGAAGCAGTAATTTACTTTAGACTAAAACAGAAATAACACAGAGGATCTATGGAAGAATATGTGCCACTAAAATACAATGAAAATACTGTTTTAAGCTGAAGCTTTTGGGGAAGTATTGACTTACTTTTGCATGTCAACCTAACTAATCTGATCAGCGTTAATAGATGTCTGTACAGTAAACTACTATTGCTTTGTTGCATGTAAAAGGTAGTGAAACAATGAACACCATCTTTACTGGAATAGTGCCTCATCCTCCTGAGTGTTTCAAACCAGGAACACATTTTGAGGAACAACAACAACAACAAAAAATGTTTCCTTCAAAGTTTCATTTATCTTCCACCTCTGCTTGAAAACAATGAATGCCATTTATTCAAATAGAGTATGCCTTGTCCTTCCAGGACTTAGGGAGTTAATATTAAAAGAGTGGCTCCATGAATTAGTACTTGCTTCTCCAAATCCCATAGGAAATTTCAGGTTTATCCAAGTCCCTTTTCTTCTTTTTAATAAAGATAAGGATAGAGCTTTTGGGATAGAGCCAAACTATAATAAAAATGCAGTGAACTCAAGCTGAAAGGATTGCCTGACCCATTTTCTTCTAATTGAAAAGTAGTGGTAAAACACTTCAACAATAATAAGAAAAAGAAAAAATAATGTAAATGTCATTTTTATTTGTTTTAAATCCTGAAATTCTTAATCCTGTTTTTTTCCCAAAGTTGTTAAAAACAGAATTTTTTTTTCTTCCTGAACATCAAAGGATTACTAAAGACAGACATATTTTTTTTTGTTATTGTTTAAGAATCCAAACAACTGATAGCTTTGAAAATTTAGGTTATTCTACTTCAATAACTCAGATGGAGTCATGAGGATTAATGAGGGCCACTTAAGGTGTTATGATCATATATATGTTATTTACATATTTCTATCCTCTCACCTAAACAATGTCTGATACCAAGACAAATAAATTTCATCTCTTCTGGTTCAAGGATGTCTTACTCTCCAGAATGACAAGCACAGGTCCTGCCAAAGTTTTAATGTTTTAAACATTAAAAATGTTTACGTTTTAAACATTAAGACATAAAAAGCAAGGCTCAATGGCACCCAAAGAGAAAACTGAAATATTAAATTAAGTAAATGCCTTCAAGTATGTCATTGTATATACATGTGACTTGCAAGTCTTAAAGAGCACAAAACTCAAAGTTACAAAAGTTACTTTAGAAGGTTATCTGCTGCATTTGCTTAGGAGTGCCCCCAAGGTCCCACTCACTATTTATTTATGAGTTTTCCACCTGTCCTTGCTCCTCTGTCCTCTTCCCTTCCTCTTCAGCTCTGTCGTGCAGGTTCATCTTTCCAAAGCACCATTTCATTCCCTCACTATCCTGCATAGGACCTACTGTCTTCCAGTTACCTACATTTGATTGATGTTCCTCTTGGAGCGTAATACTTCTCAATTAGACTTGACCTCCTTACATAGCCTCATTTAAGATTTTTGCCTGAATATGAAGTCTTACATCACTACTGTTAGGTTTCTTTTCCCTTGGTTATCACACATATTCTTTCTTCCTCTGTTAAGTTGACACCTTTCTTTTTAACTCAGAAAATTAAGTATTTTCCTTTATTTTTAACTACCTGCTGTTCATTTTTCAAGACCCACCTCAGAGATGACTTAATAATTACTCCAACCCTTCTGGATTTCCCTTGGAATCTCTTACAATGCAGCATTTAATTATGGAAACATTTCTCCATTTGGATACTGTTTCATATGTATTAGTCACATCTCCCCTTAAACTAGTATAATCTTTTTGAGACTACAGTCTGTTGTTCCTTGTTTTTTCTCCCGTAGTGCACACCACAGTTTGCACACACTAAATGAATGGTGATTACTATTTATTTTTAAAGCTTAATATTGCTCTTGACTGTATCACCTTGATGATTTTGGTTTTGTGTAATTACATTTGCTAGATTTTAAAGGAGAAGCTAACTTCATTTATGAAAATGGAAACTCATGTGAAAATGAAACGACTTATATGTAAATGGTCAATTCTAATGCTTCAGGTTCTACTGTAGTCTATGGGTAGAAGATTTCCCATAAAAGAGTAAAGCATATTCAGAGAGAATATATTCACAGCATTATGGACAATGCTTTTTCTCCTTTTAACAAAATAAATACCCACCTGAGAGTTTTACAGTGTTTCTCACAGAAAGTTGTATGTTTAGTCCATCAGTATTTTCACATACAAAATATATTCACAACCCTCCTTAGGGATTCCATTTAAATCCAAGGTCACATGTTATGGCAAATTTTTCCTTGTAGGCGACTATTAGATATAAATAAGTGGAAAATAAACTTGTGGTCAATATCTTTAGTCTAAAACAATGTTCAGAGCACTTATACAACTATTTTTCATAAGTATACATGTGAATTTTAGATAAAATTTGAAAACTGTTTTAGCAAAGGAAGCACACACATGAATGATTTGTATTTCCTCAAAAGGACTTCTTTTAAGAGTTTAAACTTGTTTGTGTGTATTATACCTAGTTCAAAAGATACAATATTAACTGGCCAGAATCAGATAGTACAATTATTTACCTGTATTTTATTTCCATTCTATCAGTAAGGAGAAGAAAGCAAGCATGATTAAAACTTGTTAAAAATCAAGATAAATGACATATCAAGCTATTCAAGAAGGAGAAAATAAGTCATGGTAGATTTGCTCATAGTTGGTGTAGGTTATAAAAATCAATATGTTTCTATGGCATTTGACTTGGGGAACTGAAAGAACAGAGTTGGACAAAGCTAGGCAAAATACTTCTAGGGAGAAGCTAAGGAACTCTATTTTGGAGATATTATTTTAGAAATCCCTGTAGACATGCAAGTGGAGAGATTGATCAGCAGTTAGATGCAAATGCTTGAGGTCCAAAAGGAGATCTGGATTTGAAGTCATTAGTGTAGAGACAGACTTCAATGCTTTATGACTATACTATCTCACTAAGAGAGTTAACAAAGATCAAATGGAGATGAGGTACAATATCAGAGCAAAGGAGAAGTCCTCAAACATTTATAGTTAGGTAGAAAAGGTACAAGTACCAAAGGAAATTAAGAAGCAGCAGCCACTTAAAGTAGGAGGGAAAACAGAGGAGTTCGTTTCCCTAGGAAGCCAAGTGAAGAGCCTCTCAAGGAGGTAGGACTAATCAATCATGAAGTGTGGCTAATAGACCAAAAAAGGGATCATAACTGACCATTGAATTTAATAATATGAAGATTACTGGTGATTTTGGCTTGATCAAAGTTGGTAAAATGGTTGGGGAAGCAGTCTAATTGAAATAAAACAAGAGAAAATGAGGAGTGGAATTGTAAACAATGTGCATACGACTGTGGTGGTGAGAAGATTCATTTGAGAAGGAAAATTCTTTCTCTCCAGAGAAAGAGAAAAGAAAGAGATGCTAGCAGTGCCTTCAAGTTGGCAAGAAGGTATTGGATCTTCTGCAAACTGGGAGGCTTGACTTTAGCTAGAAGCACAGGTGGTTCATTCATCATAATTGGAGAGAAGGCAAACTCTACAGATACAAATTCAAATAGGTCCATTCATAGCAATATTTAATTATCAAAATGTCTTCTTAAAGAATATAGTCCTGTTGTCTCTCTTTTAAAATAAGGAAACGGAGGCACCAACAATTAAATACCTTGCTTAAGATCAGATAGCTGGGAAGTGACTGGGCCACAATTTGAAACCAAGCAATCTGACTTCATGATCTTAGTACTCAACCACTTTTCTAATAGAAATGCACATTTGGCCCAAGCTTAGTTCTCACCTATATGGTTTTCTCAGTCCTGTGTAACACATTTTGAGAACAACATTGACAACTCAGAAATCACTGAAAGGAGGACAACTGAGATGGCAATAGGTGTGGAACTCTCCCTAGGCAGCAGAGATAATGAGACTCGGGAGATTATAGCTCTTAAAACTTATATCATTAAAGCCATAGATGAAATGCCAATATCAAGTTACTCTTATGCTTTAAAAAGTCAGAAAAAAGAACTATAATTTTAAATAATATTTGAGGAAAATAGAAGAAAGAACCAGGGAAGAGAGAACTGAAAAAGAGTCTAAGAAGGAGAGAGATGTGATAATTCTCCTGAGATATTTGAAACCCTGTCCCATCAAAGATTGCTAAGACTTACTCTGTGTTGCTTTCAACAGAAGATCGAGGGCCACTATGGGAAACTTTCAAGGAATGTGTCAGTTTCATTTGCTTATGTTACTAAGTCTAATGTGAAAGAGATTCACTATGAAATAGTCTGTTGCGTAACTATTCAAAAATGGAATTAATGCCTTGTTATTAGTGTCTCTCCAGAAGTGGGCAAGCTGGTGGAAAGAGAAAAACTTTTACTTTGAAACAGATGAACCAGACCCACCACTTACCGATGGCATGCCTTAAGACATTACTCAGACTCTCTAAGCTTCTATTTTCTCACTTATAAAATAGGTTTAATTATATCTATCTTTCAGCTCTTATAATATCTATTTATATATGGAGTGAGAACAGTGGCTTTTATTTGTTTTGTTTTTCGCTTACCCTTTCATCTCCAGCTTCTTCATCACTAGAAGTTTAAACAGAGCTTGGATATATCTTGAATTCTCTGCAAAAGAAATTCTGGCCCTAAATGTGAGGTTGATTAAATGGATTTTAAGGTACATAATAACTCCGTGTTACTATTAGAGCTAAGGGAAAAAATCCTAGAGGTTAAAAGCATGGATGGTGGAGACAAGATAGTCTTTGAATATAATCATCTAGCTCTACTATAGGTCAGCTATATAACCTTGGACATATCAACCTGTTTATGCCACAGTTCCTTCAATAGGATCATAACAGCACCATTGGGGCATACTTGCTTACATTGTTAAATGAGAAAATCTTTTGAAATGAGTAGCAAACTGCTTGTCGTCTAGTAAGCACTCAATAAATGATAACTATACCTGTTCTTAGG
This sequence comes from Sciurus carolinensis, assembly GCF_902686445.1. Classification (NCBI taxonomy): domain Eukaryota; kingdom Metazoa; phylum Chordata; class Mammalia; order Rodentia; family Sciuridae; genus Sciurus; species Sciurus carolinensis. The sequence continues at coordinate 102,209,060 of NC_062222.1, read as the reverse complement.
ATCCACTGTGTGGGTTAAGAGCCTATCTCTTTAATGTGTTGTTGAACTTCCTAGGGAGGTTCTGCTACTTTCATGATGAAATGGAAGACTCATTCATGGCCTTTACAGAATCATTTGGATTACCTTTGATGATATCTTCTCCTTTCCCTTAAAATCTCCCCAGGTTTGTCCAACCAGACAATGAAGAGGAATTTCATTCTTTTCTGTGCTTTGAGGTTTTTTTTTTTTTTTTTTTTTTTTTTTTTTTTCAATTGTTGGATTAGTGGGGCCAGAGAAGAATAAAAGCCATTATCCTGGTGCAGGAAACTCTGTTATTGCTCATTATTTTCAAGTATTATGTACTTTCATCTTTTGTGTCACAGGATAATTCTGCACCAAAGAAACTGTATGTGCCTAAAATGTAAAGAATAATTTTTATTCACCCCATATAAAAAGAGCAATGAGGAATGTCATTTTTAGAGAAAGATTTTAAAGAACCTTTAAAAAGAAGAGTAGCTTCCTTTTTCTATCTAGAAATACACATAGCAAATTAGATGTCCAGAGATTTAGTTTCTGCTAAGAAGTTTAAGAAGATGAGGAATGATGGTTGAGTGCAGCATTTATGGTTGAAGGTAAAACAAACACATCATAATGAGTTGCTTTTCTCCATGTTCCACTTTTATGTTCTGTTTTTATCTCTATCATTATTATTGACAAATCTAAAACATTATTACTTCATGACTGTAGGAATATTTGTCCATACTCTTAAGTCATTTACTTTTTTAAACATGAATGTTTTACTTGTGTTCAATGTCTTTGAAGAGACAAGTAAAAAGATAGCAAAAAAAAAAAAAAATAGCCTATATGGTGTATCCTAAAGAATGCAGGTTATAATATTCAGTTAAAGAGATTATCTCTGGAATAAACAAGGTCAGCTCTGGAATACCCAGTGTCTTTCTTCCCTGACTTTCAGCATCTGGAAGCTGCAAGGATATATTTGGGGAGACACATTCAAATGCTTGCTAATCTATTCCCTGACTCTCTTTCCCAATAGTCTTCCATTTTCTCAACTCTATTAGGGAAGTCAAAAATTGGCACTGAGATCCAATAAGCCTAGAATCTGAATCACTGCATGTCTGCTGGAACTTTCAGGTTCCTAAGGACAAGATCATATATTCAAGTTAAAGGTTGTAAATGTAAGGAAATGTCAGTCCTCCTTTCTTAACCAGAGTTACTGATGGGCATCAGGAAGAGAACAAGGCATTTTCTGTACCTAAATCAAAGCCTATATCTTCCTCCCACTCCAAATGTAGAAACAAAGGAAAAGTCCCTTCTTGCTCCAGCAGAGCTTTAAGAACAAAATCACAAGTATTGCACAGTAACAAAGCTGGCAGTATGAATGGTTCTGGAACTGAAACAGGTCAAGCCAACAAGTGTAACAGGTCAAATAGAAGGACATTCCAATTAAATTGTTAGGGGTGCTGAGGTGATCGTGCCCCTACCTCTTGCAGTGTACCTGCTGTAAAGAGCTGGAAATCCGTATGAGTCATTGTTTACATTATGTAGAGAGCTAGCATTAAGAAATAGCACGATTTCACCTGGCCTTGCCACTGGGCAGAACAATGTCCTTGGACAATATCCTCAAATTTTCTGAACCTTAGTTTTCTCCTGTGAAGTGTGGGAATTAAGATATTAGCTATTTTAGAGTTCTGAGAATTAAAGGTAAAAATGTATATAAAACACTAAGTATAGAGCCTAGCATACTAGTAAACATTTAAAAATGCATACTGCTACTCTTATTAGCAAGTTTATTATTTTCATCCTAGTTTTCCCAGTGGAAATAGGGATATGACTAATCTATTTGCTTATCAACTAACATTTAATAGTCATTTAATACCTAACTCTACAAGACTATTGAGAGACAATATATACAAGGTAGTATTCTAATTGATGTTGTAAAAATTCTTTTCAACATAACTGAAAAAATGGAAAGGAAGCTGTTACCATTTTGGGGAAAAAAATGAAATCTCTTATTTCTAGCATTCCTGCCCTACCCATCACCAGGCAGCACAGGAGATACTCTTCTGGTAGTTAAATTGCCTCTTTTTCATACAGAACATGAATAGAACTCCTAAGACTGGGCACTAACATCTTTGATATTCTGAACAGACATTCTACTGCTGTCCATGTGGTAGAAGGTGGACAGAAGTCCTTTTATTTTATTATTTTATTTTTGTTTAAAAGTGCTGATAAAGAGTGACCTAAATACATTTTGAGACTATGCTGTTTTCATAGATGCACACAATAATAGCGCAGTTGCACACAGTCACAATCTCTTTTCTGCTTAAAACTTTTAATGCCAAGAGAGATGCTCTTTGATATAGGGAATGTGCAAGTATTTTGTAATCACTCACCTAGTGAAAGGGAAACATTCCAACAAAATGTATTCAAAAGTGGATTTGGAACAGACATTTCTGTTTTCCCATTGTCTTACTTAGGTGGAAATGTTTATTGTTGAATATATCGAGTCGCATTAACATTGAATCAACATACAAAATGTTATATGTTTGCATGGAGGAAAATATTTCAGATGAAATAATATTAAGGTTAAAAGTGAAAATATCACAGTGCTTACATCATAAGACAAAAGTAATAATGACTACTTTATGAAAAGCAAAGTAATAATTTGCTTCATTCTACTTCTTAGTCTTCCTATTCTAGAAAAGATAAACCTCTGAAGACAGCTATTTGACTGATTTTTGGGTTAATTTTGAATCCATTTAGCATTGTAAATTTGTAGTCAAATCTATTTTTTTACTTTTTTTGTGATTTTTTCTTCATTTAAACTTTCTGATTTCTTTCTAAATGTCTTATTAAGTTCTCTATAGTTTTGGATGAAAGTTAATAGTTAATGCACTAACAGCAGCTACTACTGTTCAAAGAAATTATGGCTAAATACTATTATAATTTTATTTAAAACTTGCAGCAGTTCCAGGAGGCATTATTATACTTTCTCTTATAACAGATGAGGAAACTGGACCTTAAAAAGCCTACATAACTTATCCAAAGACCCTGAACTACAAAGCCCATGAACTTCACCAGAGTAGTATCTGGCTTTGTGCTGCAATAAGTTAGCATGCATCTGAAAAAATATAGACAAATAATTTATTGTGCGTATCATCTTATCTTTTTTCTAGCAAACTTGATTACTAAACTATTGACTAGTATTTTCATTAGGAGCTATTAAGGTCTCACATGTGATTTATTAGTCTTGGCAAAGTTCTTAGAGTAGCCAGCTTGAAAAATGTGTCTGAAACCAATCACTGCAAATTATACTAGTCATTAATTTGTATGGCAATGTTTCTTCAGCTTATTCCTTTAGTTCAATATTCTGAATTACACAATCCAGAGCTAAGCATGTCTTTTAAAAAAGTTGTTCAAATGCAATTGGTCAAAATTGCACTCCTTGGTTTATAACCAAAGGACTTAAAATCAACATACTACAGTGACACAGCAACATCAATGTCTATAGCAGCTCAATTCACAATAGCTAAACAATGGAACCAATCTAGATGCCCTTCAACAGATGAATGGATAAAGAAAATATGGTTTATAGATGATGAAATATTACTAAGCTTTAAAGAAGAATGAGATTCTGGCATTTGCTGTAAATGGATGTAGTTAGAGAATATAATATTATGCTAAGTGAGATGAGCCAAACCAAAGAAAAAAAAGACCGAATGTTTTCTGTAATATGTGGAAACTAAATCACAGTAAATGCCGAGGATAGGGAAGAAGAGTTACCTTACATTAGGTACAGGGGAGTGAAGGGAAGGTAAGGGGGAATGATAGTAGAGTGAAACAGACATTATTACCTCATGTACATGTATGACTGCATGAATGATGTGATCCTGCAATATGTATAATCAGAAATGAGAGATTACACTCCATTTATGTATGATCTATCAAAATTGATAAATGCATTCTACTGTCATGTACAATTAATTAGAACAAATAAAATCTTTAAAAATTTTTTTAAAAAATTGCAATACTCTGAAAATCAAGTCTTTTTATTTTTGGAAACTGCATGGGAATAGAGCTTTCTACTATCTCTCATTTTAAATACCTGTAAATGAGATATTACCATGGAAGCTATCCTAAGGCCATTGTATATTTTTATCACTGTACTCTATTTCATTTATATACAAACCTTGAATAAAAGTAGATACAGTAGTTTTGAGTACCCAGGGAGAAAATTTATATCTTATGTTAAGGATACATATACATATACATATAAAGTTTGACATGTTCCAGTCAACTTGTGACATCTCTATCCAAAACCTACTAACAAGCTCCTAGAATTAAACCAGTTGCATTTATTTCATCAGCTATTTCAGAATGACTTGATGACAATATTCATAGTAGAAGTTCTCTGCTTGCTTAAAGTCTAATTTACTTCTTTTTTTTGCACATCAGTGGACCTGGAGATGTGGTATATATGTATTTTTTATTGTAAACAAATGGAATACATCTTGTTTCTCGTACATGAAGTAGAGGCATAACATTTGTGTAATCATACATTTACCTATGGTAATAGTTTTTGACTCATTCTGTTATTTTATCCTTCCCCCCCACCCCTCCCACCCCTTTTCCCTCTATACAATCTCTTCTTCCTCCATTATTGCCCTCCTCCCACCCTCCATTATGTGTCATCAACCACTTATCAGTGAGATCATTCGTCCTTTGGTTTTTTGAGATTGGCTTATCTCACTTGGCATGATATTCTCCAACTGCATCCATTTGCCTGCAAATGCCATAATTTTATTATTCTTTATGGCCAAGTAATATTCCATGGTATATATATATACCACAGTTTCTTTATCCATTCATCAATTGAGGGGCATCTAGATTGGTTCCACAATCTGGCTATTGTGAATTGAGCAGCTATGAACATTGATGTGACTGTATCTCTGTAGTATGCTGATTTTAAGTCCTTTGGATATAGACCGAGGAGTGGGATAGCTGGGTCAAATTGTGGTTCCATTCCAAGTTTCCTTAGGAATCTCCACACTGCTTTCCAGAGTGGCTGCACTAATTTGCAGCCCCACCAGCAATGTATGAGTGTACCTTTTTCCTCACATCCTCTCCAACACCTATTGTTGCTTGTATTCTTGATAATTGCCATTCTAATTGGGGTGAGATGGAATCTTAGTGTAGTTTTGGTTTGCATTTCTCTTATTACTAGAGATGTTGAACATTTTTTCATATATCTCTTGATTGCTTGTAGATCTTCCTGAAGTGTTTGCTCAATTCCTTAGCCCATTTGTTGATTGGGTTGTTTATATTCTTGGTGTAGAGTTTTTTGAGTTCTTTATATATTCTGGAAGTTAGTGCTGTATCTGAAACGTGAGTGGAAAAGATTTTCTCCCACTCTGTAGGCTCTCTCTTCATATTTCTGATAGTTTCCTTTGTTGAGAGAAAGCTTTTTGGTTTGAATCTATCCCAGTTGTTGATTCTTGCTTTTATTTCTTGTGCTATGGGAGTCCTGTTAAGGAAGTCTGATCCTAAGCCGACATGTTGAAGATTTGGAACTACTTTTTCTTCTATAAGATGCAGGGTCTCTGGTCTGATTCCAAGGTTCTTGATCCATTTTGAGTTGAGTTTTGTGCAGGGTGAGAGATAGAGGTTTAGTTTCATTCTGTTGCATATGAATTTCCAGTTTTCCCAGCACCTTTTGTTGAAGAGGCTATCTTTTCTCCATTGCATATTTTTGGCCCCTTTGTCTAGTATGAGAAAATTGTATTTATTTGGGTTTGTGTCCATGTCCTCTATTCTGTACCATTGATCCACCTGTCTATTTTGGTACCAATACCATGCAGTTTTTGTTACTATTGCTTTGTAGTATAGTTGAAGGTCTGGTATTGTGATACTCTCTGCTTCACTCGTCCTGCTAAGGATTGCTTTAGCTATTCTGGGTTTCTTATTCTTCCAGATGAATTTCATGATTGCTTGCTCTATTTCTGTGAAGTACACCCTTGGGATTTTAATTGGAGTTGCATTGAATCTGTATAGCACTATTGGTAGTATGGCCATTTTGACAATATTAATTCTGCCTATCCAAGAATATGGGAGATCTTTCCATTTTTTAAGGCTTTCTTTAATTTCTTTCTTTAGTGTTCTGTAGTTCTCATTGTAGAGGTCTTTCACCTCTTTTGTTAGATTGACTCCTAAGTATTTTATTTTTTTTTTTTGAGGCTATTGTAAATGGGGTAGTTTTCCTAACTTCTCTTTCTGAAGATTCATCACTTATGTGTAAAAATGCATTAGATTTATGAGCATTGATCTTATATCCTGCTACTTTACTGAATTCACTTATGAGTTCTGAAAGTTTTCTGGTGAAATTTCCCAGTTCCTCTAAATATATAATCATGTCATCAGCAAATAGGGATAGTTTGAGTTCTTCTTTCCTATTTGTGTCCCTTTAATTTCGTTGGCCTGTCTAATTGCTCTGGATAGAGTTTCAAGGACCATGTTGAATAGAAGTGGTGAAAGAGGGCATCCCTGCCTTGTTCCAGATTTTAGGGGGAATGCTTTCAGTTTTTCACCATTTAGAATGATATTGGCCATGGGCTTAGCAGAGATGGCCTTTACAATGTTAAGGAATGTTCCCACTATCCCAATTTTTTCTAGTGTTTTGAGCATGAAGGGATGCTGTATTTTATCAAATACTTTTTAGGCAAATCTCAAAGACATCAATAGGTTTCTAGAGACATATGAATTACCTAAACTGAATCAGGAGGACATACACAATTTAAATAGATCAATTTCAAGTAATGAAATAGAAGAAGTCATCAAAAGCCTACCAAAAAGTAAAGTCTGGGACCAGATGGGTTCTCAGTCGAGTTCTACAAAACCTTTAAAGAAGAGCTCATTCCAATACTTCTCAAGGTATTCCATGAAATAGAAGAGGAAGGAACCCTCCCAAACTCATTCTATGAAGCCAATATAACCCTGATACCTAAACCAGACAAAGACACTTGGAGGAAAAAAATTTTAGACCAATATCTTTAATGAACATTGATGCAAAAATTCTCAACAAAATTTTAGCAAATCCCATACAAAAATATATTAAAAAGATAGTGGACCATGATCAAGTGGGTTTTATCCCAGGGATGCAAGGTTGGTTCAACATCCGGAAATCAATAAATGTAATTTATATCAACAGACTTAAAGTCAAGGAGCACATTTTTTATTTGTTCCAATTAGTTTTACATGACAGTAGAATGCACTTTGACACATAATACATTCATGGAGTGTAATTTCTCATTCTTCTGGTTGTACATGATGTAGAATCACACTGGTCCTGTAGTCAGTACCTTGGGTGCTGAGTTTGGCTTACTTTCAGATCCAAGGATGATACCTAGATCACTGGTATGTTAAGTGTTTATAAGGGCATAATGTCTGATTCATTCTATTATCCTTGCAACCCCCAGCCCCCTCCCCTCCCTTCACTTCCCTCTGCCTAATCCAAAGTAACTCTGTTCTTCCCTAACACCCCCATTATTGTGAATTAGCATCCACATGTAAGAGAAAATAATTGGCCTTTGGTTTTTTGAGATTGACTTATTTTGCTTAGTATGATATTCTCTAACTCCATCCACTTACCTGAAGATGCCATGATTTCATTCTTCTTTAAGTCTGAGCAATATTCCATTGTGTATATATACCACATTTTCTTTATCCATTCATCTGTTGAAGGACACCTAGGTCAGTTCCATAGTTTAGTCTCATTTACTTCTAATCTAATCAGGAATGAAGTGAAGGAAAACCAAATTTACAAAAAGCCCATCATCCAAACAAACAAAAAATAAATAAAATAAATAAGTCCAATCAATCAATTAAGAGAAATGTTTAATTTCCCTGGATATTAGACATCTTTTTGCTTAGTGTATATAGAAAAAAGATATTCCCTAGATATCTGAAGGTCAAAAGATAATTATAAACAAGTCATAATTAAAATTCTTGATGAATTAATCTTCTGATGCCATCTCTAGACTAGGATTTTAGGGCTTTTTTTTTTAACATAAAATGTAATACTGTAATTACCCTGAACAAGAGTTTAAGGATGTTAGGGCAGGCAGACAATGAATGCCTCAGTATTTGACATAGTTTGTACCTTAGGTGCTGAGTTTGGCACTTTTAGATCCAAGGATGATACCTAGATCAGTGGTATGTTATATGTTTATTTTTGTCTTCATTATTTCACTTGAGTTTTTCTTTTTCTTTTATGAGAAATTTTGAAAGATGAAGAAAAACGGAAGATATAACCTTTTAGCTTCCAAATACATATATATGGATAGATGGGTGACATAGATGCGCACATAACTTAAAATTACACAGATGATCCTTGCATATTATATTTTAACATCTTGTGTGTGAACCTGAAGGAAATCTACTTCTATTAGCACTTCCTGCATATGAAAATATCTTCTGCTTTAACTATATTCTACTTGACACTAGTATTTAGTGTTAAGAATTTTAATTTCATCTTATTGCTGAGCATGTAGATTTATACTTATTATTACTAAGATCTGCTAATAATCAGTAGTCCCTTGATTTTACCAACAAGTGGTACTAATTTTGATGTTGTTGATTCTTGCTTCTTTTACTCACAACTTCCTTTTTACTTTACTTTTCATCTTGCTGTAATGTTAGCAATGGGTTATTATATGCAAAGGACTATAAAGGTAATTTTGCTCAGTGTTTTGGAGTTTCATTTCAATTGCCTTTAAAATAAAGATTAATTAATAATAACAATAAAATTTCTTTCTTTCTACTATGATTTACAATTTTCTAAATTATAATTAATTCTCTACTTGATTCAACTATGATGTACCTTGATGTGATTTTCTTGACTGATCAGCATCTGAAGATATTTTATTCCAATTTAAAATGCATTTTTTTTAAATTTTCAGAAATTCTCAGCTATTATGTTTTCAAATATTGGATTACTATCCTTCTTGTTTTTCCCTTCTTTACCTCATATGAGAATTCTGTTGGAGTTTCTGGATCATTCCATTCATATTTCTTAATATTTTTTATAATTTCTATTTTATTTTTTGAACTGAATTCTAGGCATTTCCTCAACTTAACTTTTTATTTCAGTAACTCAGTTTTTAATTGTGTCCAATATGCCACTTGGCTCATCATTTAGAACTTTTATTTCAATATCTGTTTTGTAATGGGTTCTTTTTTATAGCCACCTAAGGATTTTTAAATTTTATTTATGTCATTTACTATTTCTTTGTCAAGAAATATTTTTCTAACATATAATTGTGCATATTTATGAGGTTCACTGTGATAATTTGTTACATGAATACAACATGTAATGATCAAATCAGAGTAATTTTAATTCTAAATTTATTTGGTACTGTTAATTACACATAAAACAAAGGTCTATATAAATGCAGTAGAACAAAAAGGACAGATTGTGAATACTGGACTTGGATATCTGAATTATAATTCTGTCTTCATTGCTTACTATCTCTTTGCTCTTGAATAGTTACTTAATCTCTTTCACATTCCTTACACATAATAAGGAAAAATAATAGCACCTCTCTCATAGGCTTTTTAAGACAATAATGAGAAATTTATGTAAAGCATTTAGTATAGTGCCTGGTACATAATTTGTGCTTATGAATAGCTACTATTGTTGTTATAATTAGTATGATTATGATTGCTGTTCCCTCAAGAGAAAGATTTCATTGTATTTGTTTTCTCTATGTGTTTGCTAAATTTTGCTTATTAGCTTATCCTCCAAGTGAGATTTCTCATAGTCATTCTAGGATTAGTCAGTTCACAATACTGCAGGCTTGTGGAAGTTTCAGTGCCAAATTTATGGGGAGGATGAGTGGCTATGTATATCTCTTAGGGCTACTTACTCCAATGGTGATTGGATGACAGTCTTCAGCCCTTTCCTTGACTCTGTACTGTGGTGCAGTGTGGCCTAAACAAGAGCAGCAATTTAACAGAAATACAGAACTTAAGATGGTAAAAGGTATAATTTGAGCCCCTATTTTTGCTTAGGCCTTATGATAAGAGGCACTGGAAACTACCCAAAACTGAATGGCTTTGTTATTTTGGAGGCTTAAAGGACTTGTTTATGGGAACATATAAAACATTTCTTAGGTTATCCCAGAATATCATGAAGGAGATTTCCAGATTTTTTTCAAGGGGCAGTAATAACCAGGTATGCTATTGATCATTATTAATTTGATGGCTTTGGTGGATGATACATGATGCAAGAGAGCATGTGCAATAGAAATTCAGGATTTCACACTGCAAAGAACAAATCATGACATACAAATGTTTAAATACTTAAAAATATTTTGATTTTAAAAAGTGGTCAGTAAATAATTTGGTAGAATCTCATGTTTCTCAAGTAGTAAACTTATTAATACTTAAAAATGAAGTTTGGCATCTTTATGTACAAACAGAACATTATTTGATTCAAAAAGTATATTCTTGTTTCATGGCATAATGAATAGAGGGTTCTTCCCTCCTTTTGCCCTTTGCACAAAATACAAAAGTTGATGTAAAAGTTAAACCCTGCTTTTTCCCATTCACACTATTTCGATGCCATGTTTCAAATAAGGAAAAGGGAGTCACCAAGTAATGATGATTATAACAAGGTAAATCAATTGCTTTGATGTTTCTAAAGTAATATTTAATTATATATTTGTTAAAGAGCTTCATTGCCAGTGCTATTATAATGCAGGCTCTAGGATGATAGTGCAGAAATATTTACATATTTTTTTGGATTTACAAACTGCACTTCAACCCATAAAGCAAACCATACATAAATTCCAAAGGATCTAGAATTCTTTGCCACATCTGAAGATACTCTTGTATTAATTATTTATTTACTTATTCAGGTACTTTCCTTTGCTGTGTATTGCTTGTTCCTTTAAGTGGACCAACCCTACTGTTGCTAGTAGATATTTGATTGCTAAATTTCAAATAATATCTGTGATATAGTTCAGTAGGGTGCTTCATTTATATTAACAGGTACATGTTTGAGGCATTAAAGAGGTGAAGTAATATCAATAACATACTTTTATGACGTCTCTAAGGATCCCCAGCATTTCAGAAGTATCAGGGGTGCTGAGACAACCACTAATATTAAAGAAGATGGTGGAGATGCATAAAATAACATATTACAAATCTTCTACCCTATAAATATAACTGAGTTAGCATTTATTTTTAAGCTCAGTTGGCCTTTGTTTCCTATTGGTAATTCCATATTTAATGTAGGATAATCAGCACCCTTCTCTCTCTTTTCTAGACCTCTGACTTGATGTACCTCTGAAAGCATGACTTATTGCTTCATTTCTTTTATGTAACTCCCACCTTTTCTTGAATTTTAGAAGTGTAGTGCTATGTAGTTATCTTATTTCCTAATTGTTACTTCTAAGCCCTTAAATCACTCCCCTCTTCCTGTATCTGCCTATGCCTCATATTCGATTCCCTGCTAGTGTTGCCTTACATCCAAATAAAGTCACAGCTACCTTACTATAAAAAGAACATGACTTGCAGGTTTACTTCTTCGTTCTACTCTACCTTCAGCCCAGTGGATTCCACATTCAAGCAGATAATACTGTGGACCACTTAATTTCTTAGACCTACAGCACCAATCATAGAAAAAGCATTCCAGAAAGACAGTACTTTCTGGTCTACCTGCTGTTTTTACTTTACTCCCCTCACCTTGTTATCCACAGCCCTCAAATGGAAGTTCTACCCTAATAGTTACTCCAGTTACTGATCTTTTCTCAATTCATCTACATTAACCTCTTATTCAGTTTTGATGCCATAGTTGGTTACTCTAATGTGCTTTCCACTACAACTTAAAACATTTCACCATCTCTAGAAGGCAGGTGGTCACCCTTGGTAACTCTGATAAGCTGCTTCTTTTTTTTTTTTTTTTTTCATTTCTAGATCTGAGAACATTGGAGGAAATCATTCTTCACTACTCACTTTCTCTATAACCCACCCCAGACTACCAAAACTGCCACCTTTTGTCATTATTAATCTCATAAACGTTACACTTTTCATCTGTCTCAAGAGAATGTGATATAACTCCAACTAGATAAGCAGATTGCTGAAGATGAAGGTTCTATTTTATAGAGTTTTCTACTACTTGATGAATTGGTACATGACAAATATGTGATATTGTGTTTGAATGGATGGATGAATGAATGAATGCATGGATAAACGAATCACCTTACTCTAAATCATGCACTGGAGTGTAGGGCAGTTCTTAGTGCTAGACTAAAACTGCCAATCTAGGTTCAAAAGTCAGAGAAAATGGCATGTTGTACTAAACTGAGTTTACTCTAACTTGGTTTTACTTTTACATGCAACCTACAAAAGTAGTGTGAATGATCATAGCTTCCATTGTGAAGGCTCCCTCGCCCTTCACAATGATATGCCTGAAGTTTGGTAGCCTTGGTGGTTCATACTAAAGAAGGAATTCATGAGATCAGAGGATCTCAGACCTGTAGAATATTTTAATATTGCATTTTCTAGCAGTACAGTTGGAAAGCAGGTCAGGATGTTGAGGTTAATCTGGTTACTACAAATTAAATAATTTGCTGTATCATTATTATGCATTTCATTTTTTATTTCTTCCTAAGCCATAGTTAATGTTATAGTGTGTCAGGTCTGCCTGCAGTCTAACTTACCTGCTTTCCCTTTGTAGGTTTGGTGTAAAGGAGGCATTCAATTTATTTTTAATTTGGCTTATTTCTATGATGTCTTAAAGAATCTTCTCCTTGTGTTTGACATACAGAAAATACTCTTTTGGTTTTATTTTCCAAGGAATTATTTCATCAGTGTTCATCTCCATTTATATGAAAATGGATACTTAACTGAAATCCTTCAGTTTTGCCACTGGACACACCTCATGAGATTATTCATTGGAAAAATGGCTACTGCAAATCTCCTCTGGTTATTCCAGGAAAACAGAGGTCTTCCTTCTCTTCAGCTCTTTCATTTTCTCAAAGTAAACCTCTAGAAGGAACCAATACTTGGAAAATTGTTTGTACCACTTACCACCTCCCCACTATGGAGTTAAAGATCACAGCTAATGTGAAATCAGTTAGTTTCAAGTTCAAATTTAAAGTTTGATATCCAGAGTTCCAAAATATATGGAACGTTTACATCTCACTCTTCCCATTAATGTGGTTTATTATTAAAGGAAGCAGTGAAATCATTAAAACCTGCACTCAAATTCAAGTTCTATTGCCTGTGAAACTTAGAGGAGTGTTTCGGTGCTTCAGTTTTCCCATCTTAAGATACTATGTATAATAAACTACTCACAAGATTTTCATATTACCTATCATTATATGTAAAGCTTCCAGAAAATAAGCAGCATTCAATAAATGGCAGCTATTAACCTATTAATAAATAATATACTCAAAGAATGGAAACAGTGATCAAAATTGGCCTGAAAATCCCCGCTCTCAAATACTAGGGCACTATACTTGAAAGCCTAGAGCAACAGATTGCTACTGACTTTGGAACATGGTCCTTCTGTTCAGCTGTCTCAAGGAGCACCACATATGGCCATGCTATACTTAACCAAGTGAAAATATAAAGTGATGCTCAAAACTGGTCATAACCGGACTATGTATATCCATATAGTTTTTTCCAAAGTGCTTAATTCAATATCTTAAATGTTGTAAGCATCCATAATATTATACTGACACTGAGCACATTCTCCAAAATGTTTTAACAAATAGCATTTTGATCAAAATTTCTTAAATGTGCCTTTGGTTTCACAAAGTCAAGGCATTGAGGGAAGAAGGGTGGTTTCTAAGCAAACACCACTAAAGCCAATCTGTGGAATCAGTCCTGAGCTCTGTCTTACAATCCCTGTGCTTAAACCATGGTCAGTTGTCAGAAATAAAATCAGTTGACACATACAGAAAACACCATAATGCACAGAGATGAATTTAAAATTAAAGAAAAGTCATTAATTAGAATTTTTAATTTGGGTAAAACTAGAAAGGTTGTTGTAATGTTGACTTATAGAGATTTATAAAAATCTATAAAATTTATAGAGATTTATAAAAATGTTTGGGTGTTCTCAAATGTATTTGAAAAAAATTCCTAATAATAGAGAAAATCTAATGTATAGTAACCTATCCTAAGGTGACAGAACAGACAAAAGCCATGAAGCTCAGAATCTATCTTGGACAAGTAACCCAAAATGAATAGCCACCCAAAACAATAACATCTTCAACTTATGAGGATGATATTAATATCAGGATTTTATTTATAGTAAGCTCCTCCTATTAGAGGGAATCCTTTGGCATTGTTGTTGGCTAGCTTACAGAGGTACTGTCCCAAATTATGAAATCAAAATCATTCTTAACAATGAAGAAAATCGTAGACTTTGTTGAGTGCTGACTATATGATTGGCACAATGAACATCAATTTGCATGAATTATTAAATTCTCAAGAAACACTGAGGTAAGCTAGTATCCCTATTTTAGTTGAAGAAATAAAGGTTAGAGGATGATTGGCTTTCAAATTGTTGTACAGCTAATGAATATTGACAGTAGTATTGTGAAGGTCTAGGAACTCTGATTCCAGTGCCTTTGCATTAGGGTACAGTACTTAACTTCTTTTGCTTTCAAAGCATACTTACCTACAAGCTACATATGATCCTCACAATGGTACAATTCATACATAAGCAACTTCATATTGAGAGATGCTAAGATCACATAGTACGCTATTCACAGGGATAAGATATAAGTCCAAAGTTTCCATCAAGTCTCCCAATATCATTAAAGATTTAAATTAGTACCACATAAAGAAATAAATGCATGCATATATTGCAGTGATTTTAAATTAATTATATCCTAATACATCCTGGAACCAACTTCATTTTAGCACCTCCATTGTTACCCCCTCTCTAGCTGGAATCATAATTTCTTGCCTGACTTGATTGCCTTCACTTCTTTACAACAGCAGTTATTTGGGAGCACAGATCTCTCTGAAAAGCTGGTATAAGAAATGATGAAAACAAATGTGTACTTGCCCACACATAGGCATGTACATAATTTAGCATGACATTTTATGGATCCTCCCAAGCCAAATACCCCCAAGGTTTTAATCACTTTGAAGTGGTTAAAATCCATTAGATACACAGCAAACATGGTGATCCTTAAAACAGAAGTCAAACAGGTACTAAAAGCTCTCCAATGATGTTTTGCCTCATTCAGAAAAAAAATCCAAAGTGAAATGTCACATTACCCAACTCCAGGGTACACTCAGACCCTCATTTCTCTATTGCTTTCCTTCAGTCTCTTCAGTCTAATCACAAAGCCCTTTATGCTCAGGTACACCAAGCTGACTGCTGTTTAGGGCCCTCGTTCTTACTATCCCCTTTGCCTGGAGGGCTGTACCTCCAGATGTCTGCACAGCAGATTTCTTTGCCTCATCCAGATTCCACAATACCATCTGATCACAGAGGTCTTCTATCACTCTCTGTCCCCTTACTTCAGTTTTTTTTCCATAGTAATACAACCATTCTTCAAATCACTTATTTTTTTGTGCTTTGATTATTGTCTCCAAATCCAGATGTACTCAGTTTCATGAGTTCATGAATTTTGTTTTGTGGACTGCTGAAATACCAGTGACTAGATTATGATTAGTACATAATGGGTACTCATTTAGTATTTGATTGGATGAATAAACTAAATAAAGGATGCAAGAAATATGACACAAAATATAAATCTAAGTAAGTATCTTAATAGTCAAATTAACATCATTTTAAGGAGATGTTTTTTTTTTTTTTGTCTAAATTAGCCATTTAGTGAAGTAAATTTTATTACTTTATATTCACTTTGGATTTTTTTTTAATTCAATGTTATTTCACTCATTTTATGTTCCAGGTATGTTTTATTTGATTTCTCACTCCCCCAAAATACAAAATTTGTATTATAGATTCCAAGGTAAATGATGCTGTGCTCATTGCAATGAATATTCTCCTATATAAATTCTTATAATTCAAAAAATGGTGTTATTTTGGAGGCTTATTGGTTTGTCAGAAATTCAGCATGCTTTAGAAGGAAAATGAGGAAACCATTTCATCTGTTTCTACTTCTATGATGTGTGACAGAAGACTATAAAAGTATAAAAGAGTATACAAAGGGCATTAAAAATGTATATTGGAAAGCTAAGGTAGGTGTCATTAAATAGTAATGTTCCATCAATTAGCATGTTCAAAGATCACTGATAGTACTCAAAGTATTCAAATTTCCTGTGCTGAAGTCAATGTGTGTCTTTTTTGCTTATGTAAGTCCAACCTACTTTGGGTTTGTTGGATGTTTGTGAGTCTATATAAGGCAACTATCCTAGGTCGTTAATACCTGCACATTCATTCAACAAACTTTCATGAAGTACCAGCTATGTGCCAATAGCTTTACCAGTTGTTCAAGATACAAAGTTGACTAAGACATTTTATGCTTTAGAGGGAGAAAGAAGCTGGAAAAGAATAACTATAGTTTAATGACAAAATATCCTGGGAGTAGAAAATATACCAAAAAGTAAAAGGCCATAAAGAAACAGGGCCCTGAATCTTCATAAGAAAATTATGAACAGAATAGAGATTTTTTGAAGAAAATGACAATTTGAGCTGATTGTGAGTTATGCTTCGAAGATTACTAAAAAGAGAAAAGATCAGGGTAAGGAAATACTAACCAGGGCAATGGACATAGTTTGAAAGTCTTGGAATGAATGGGGAGTACCATGCTCAAGATTAAGTGGATAAGAGGAAGAGGAATCACAAGAGTCAGTGGGTCCTTAGACACTGTCCTATGGCAGTGGTGAACAGTCCAAGTTTGGAAAGCAGGTGAGTGACTGTCACAGAATTGTTTTCTAACACGTCCCTTTCTGCAGCATTGTGGAGCGTGGAGGATAAGAATGACTGTATTAGAATTTTAGTAATAGGCTTTCATTTCTAAACAGGGTTTTCTTTTAGGGAGACAAGCATTTTTATCCACATACTCAGTGTCTGGATTGTTTGTTTATAAAGGATGCGTCTTATTCATGACAATTTCTACTGATGTGACAGCATTCTTAGAATGATAGACTCTCAATAAATAATTTAGCTATATTTTTATTAGTACATAATAGTTACACATAATATTTGGGTTCATTTTGATATAATCATGTATATATGAAATATAATTTGCAACACTTCAGTCCCCAGTACTCCTCTACCCCTCCCAGCCTCCCTCCTGTTCCCCTTCCTCTATTCTATTGGTCTTACTTCTATTTATTCATAGATTTTTTTTAATTAGTACTTCATAGATATACATAAGGGTGGAATTTACTGTGGTATTTTCATATATGCATATAGCATAATTTGGTCAATTTCATTCCTCCCTTTTTGTGTGCCTCCTTCCTCCCCCTCAATCCCCTTCCTCTGCTCCACTGATCTCTTATATTTTCATGGGATCCCATGCCCCACTCCTGCCATTTGTTAAAAAACTTGGTCTAGCTTACACATAAGAGAGAAAAATTCAACCCTTGATTTCTGAGTCTGGCTAATTTCACTTAGCATAATGATCTGCAATTCCATTCATTTACCAGCAATGCCATACTTACATTCTTCTTTATAGCCAAATGAAATTCCATTATGTATATATACCACACACTTTCTTTTTTTTATTTTATTTTTTATTTTTTACAGGCTGCATTTTGATTCATTGCACACAAATGGGGTACATCATTTTCTTTCTATGGTTGTACATGATGTAGATTCATACCATTCGTATAATCGTACATGTATATAGGGTAATGATGTCTGTCTCACTCCACTATTTTTCATACCCCCCCACACTTTATTTATTTCTTTATCTATATTATCTATTTGTTGATGGGCATCTGAGCTGGTTCTATAACATGGCTATTGTGAATTGTACTGCCATAAATGTTGAAGTGCCTGTAACATTATAGTATACAGAGAATAGTTTTATTTTTTATTTTTTCAATAAATACCAAGGAGTAGGTTAGGTGGATCATATGGTATTTCTGTTCCTAGGCTTTTGAGGAATCTCCATCCTTTTTTCCGAGTGGTTTTACTAATTTTCAGTGCCACCAACAATGTAAGCTTCATTTTCTCCATATCCATGCCAGCATTTATTATTATGTGTATTCCTGATCATTGCAATTCTAACTAGAGCGAGATGGAATTTCAATGTAGTTTTGATTTGCATTTCCTTGATTACCAGGAATGTTGAGCCATATAAACGTGTGTGTGTATATTGAGCCATATATATAGGCAGAGAGAGAGAGAGAGAGATATGAATATATATAACATATATTTTGAACCATATACATAACATATATAACCATATATATCATATATATACATATATATTCCATTTGTATTTGTTCTTTAGAAAAGTGTCTGTTTAATTCTTATGCCCATTTATTAATTTTTGGGGGGGTTGTTAAATTTTTTAAGTTCTTTATATATTCTGGGTATTACCCCTATTAATTTCCTGTTGGAGGAGCAGCTGGCAAAATTTTTCTCTCATTATATAGGCCATCTTCATGTTCTTAATTGTTTTCTTTGCTCTTCAGAACCTTTTAAATTTGATGCCATTCCACTTATTGCTTCTAGGCTTTATTATTTGTGCTTTAGGGATCTTATTAAGGAAGTCAGTGCCCGTGCCAATATTTTGGAGTATTGAGCCTATGTTTTTTTTCTGGCAGATGCAAAATTTCATATCTAGTTCTTACAGTTTTGATCCACTTTGAGTTGACCTTTGTGCAAAGTAAAATATAGGATCTAGTTTCATTTTTCTGCATATGGATATCTAGTTTTCCCAGCACCATTTATTTTGGCACCTTTGTCAAGAATCAGATGACTGTATCTATGTTAATTTGTCTTTGTCTTCTATTCCATTGGTTTTCATGTCTGTTTTGATGCCATACAGACTGATTTTGTTACTATAGCTCTGTAGTATAATTTGAGTATTATTTTGATGACTCCATCATTGGTCTTCTTTCATAGAATTGCTTTAGCTTTTGTGGGTCTTTTATTCTTCCAAATGAATTTTAGGACTGTTTCTAGTTTTGAGAAAAATGTCTTTGGTATTTTAATGGAAAGTGCATTGAATCTATAACACCTTGTGTAGAAAGGCCATTTTGACAATATTAATTCTGCCTATCCAAGAACATGGGAAGTCTTTCCTGTATTCTAGGGTCTTATTCGGTTTCTTTCTCCAGTGCTCTCTAGTCTTAATGGTAGAGGTCTTTCACCACCTTGGTTAGATTTATATTTAGAGGTTATTATGAATGGAATAATTTTCCTAATTTCCTTCTTAGCAGAATTACTCTTGGGTATAGGAAAATCACTGACTTACGTGGGTTGATTTTGTATCCTGCTACTTTCTTTAATTTGTTTATGAACTCTAGAAGTCTTCTAGTGGACTTTTTAGGTCTTCTAGACATAGATCATGTCATCCGCAGGCAGATAATTTGACTTTTTCTTTTCCTACTTGTATTTCTTTTTATTTCCTTTTATTGCCTAATTTCTGTGGCTAGAATGTTTAATAAGAGTGGTGAGAATGGGCATTCTTGTCTTATTCCTGATTTTAGAGGAATTGCTTGCATTTTTTCTCTACTCAGTATGATGTGGTCCTTTGATTTGCCATATGTAGCCTTTACAATGTTGATGTAAGTTCCTTCTACCCCTAGTTTTTCCAGCATTTTAACATGAATGGATGATGGATTCTATCAAAGGCCTTTTCTACATCTATTAAGATGATTATGTGATTCTTGTCCTTAACTATAGTTATGTGGTTAATTACATTATTGATTTGTGAATGCTGAACCAACTTTGCATTCTTTGAATTAAACCCTTGAATTTGATCATGGTATACCTAATGATCTTCTTAATGTGTTTCGAATGCACTTTGTCAATTGTTCATTGTGGATTTTTGTGTTTATATTTATTAGAGATATTTGTCTGAAGTTTTCTTTCCTTAATGTGTCTGAATTTAGTATCAGTGTGATACAGACCATAGAATGTGCTGGGCAGTGTTCTCTCTATTTCTATTTCATGAAATAATTTGAGGAGGATTGAAATTAGTTCTTCTTTAAAGGTGTCATAGAGCTCAGCTGAGAATCCATCTGGTCCTGGGCTTTTCTTTGTTGGAAGGCTTTGTTGTTTCTGCTTCAAACTCATTGATTTATTGGTCTTTTTACATTTTCTGTATTTTCCTGGTTCAATTTGGGTAGGTCAGTATGTCTAGAAAGTTTTCAATACCTTCTAGAATTTCTGGCTTATTAGAGTATAATTTTTCAAAATAATTTCTGATGATCCTCTGGATTTCAGAAATGTCTGTGGTGATATCAACATTCTTTATCATCTCTAGTATTCTTGAATTGGATCTTCTCTATCTTTCTTTGGTTAGTTTAAAAGGGTTTATGAATCTTGTTTATCTTTTCAAAGAACAAACTCTGTCATATTGATCCTTTGTAATTTTTTATTCTCAATTCAATTGATTTAGGCTCTGATCTTAATTATTTCCTGTCTTCCACAATTAGGGGATTAGGGCATTAGATTGTTCTTTTTGAGGGACCTTGAGTTGTAACATTAGAGTATTAGAAATCTAGTTTTAATGTAGAAACTCAATGCTATCAACTTTCCTCTTATTACTGCCTTCGTACTATACCAGAGATTTTGACATGTTTGACGTATTGTACCTCTATTCTCATTTGTTTCTAAGAATTTTTGTACTTCTCCCCCGATTTTGTGTGGTCCATTACTCATTCAAAAGTGTATTATTTAATCTCAGGTGTTTCTGTTTTTATCCTGTTGTTGATTTTTAATTTAATTTCATTATCATCTGATGGTATGCAAGGAATTATCTATTGCTTTGTTATTGTTATAACTTACTTTGTCTCCTAAAATATGATCTACTTTAGGGAAAGTTTCATGTGCTACTGAAAGTAAATAGATTTCAGTTGTCAGTGGATGAAAAATTCTGTAGATATCTGTTAGATCCATTTGATTAATGGTATTTTTTTAGTTTGAAGTGTCTTAGTTTATGTCTGGATGACCTATGTAATGGTGAAAGAAATATGTTGAAATCACCCAAAATTATTGTATTGTGGTATGTTTGATTCTTTACATTAAGAAGGATTTTGATTTATGTACATTTGTGCACCAATATCTGGGGAATAGATACTTACAATCATTCTAACTTGTTGGAAGATTCCTGTAATCAGTATGAAGTGACTATCTTTTTTTCTCTTCTGATTAATTTCGCCTTGAAAACTCCTTTGTCTAATAATTAGAGTAACTCTTCTTGCTTGCTTTCAGGCTCCATTTGTATGGTGTATATTTTTTCTTTCCTTTACACTAAGCTAATTGGACCTTGTTTTTTAATACATTGTGCCAATCTTTGTGTTTCAATTGGAGAATTTAGAGCATTTACATTCACTGTTATCATACCGAGATAATTTTTGTGCCATTTTGATTTATTTCTAATGCTTAATTTAGACATGTTCTCTTGACTATTATTCTAGTGAGATTCATCCCTACACTGGCTCTAATTTTTTTTAAGTCCCTCTGCAAGAACTATTTCATTGAGTTTATATTCTGGCACAGACTTAGTGGTTATGAATTCTTTTACTTTCAGCTAATGATGGAAGTTTTTTATTTCATCTCCAATTCTGAAGAATAGTTTTGCTGAATATTGTAATCTTGTTTGGCATCCATTGTCTTCTAATATTTGGTATTTATTATTCCAAATGCTCCTATTTGTTAAGATCTAGGCTAAGAAATCAGTTGAAATCCTAATTGTCTTACTTCTAAAAGTGACTTGCCATTTTTCTCAAGTGAATTTTAAAATTCTAACCTTATTCTGTGTGTTAGGCATTTTAATTATACCATGTCTTGGAGAAGATTTGTTTAATTCTCCCTATCATGGGTTCTAAATGACTCTTGCATTTAGTTTTATCTTTTTCCTAAGGTTTGGACCTTTTTTTCTGATATTATTTTATTGAAAAGTTTGAACAATCCTTTAGTTTGTCCTTTGGTGCCTTTATGTGTACCAGTAATTCTTATATTTGTTCTCTTAGTGTTATCTCAAATTTCTTGAATATTCTGGTCATGGTCTCAATATAATTTCTTTATTGTCAACTTAAGATTATATTCTTTGTCTTCAAGGTCTGAGAATCTGTCTTCAAAGTGGTCTAATTTATTGGTGATGTTTGCAACTGAATTTTTAATTTGATGTATTGAGTCTTTCATTTTCTAGGATTTCTGTTGTTTGTTTTTTCATAATCTCTATCCCTTTATTATAATGACTTTTCCCTTCTTGTATTAGCTAAGTTAATTTCTTACAACTTCTTTTAGATCTTTAAAACTTTTTACTTCATACTTTTTTCATTCTTTCTCTAACATTCCTGCCATGGTTGTTCAATAGGACCAGATGTTGAAGTATATGGGCTATTTGGGGTGGTTTGTTTCCTTGATTTTTCACATTGTTTGTCTGCCCCTCTCTGTTAGGATGATTACTACTTCTACTTTTATGCATGTGACTATTTTGTGATCGTCTTTCTCTTAAGTGCCCAGAACTGGGTGAATACCAGATAGTGATACTCCCACTCAACATACGTTCTCCGCTATTCCCAGTAGCACACTATTTTGAGAGAAGATACTAAACTCTATTAATCACCACTAATTCAGAGCACAGCCATGTACTAATAAACCTTAGGGGAAAAAACTTGTTGGAAATGATCTCCATAGCTCCTCTAAATCAAGTATAAAATTGTGGTAATGTTCTAGAATAGATGGAGACATTAGTTATTAAAGATAGTAATACTACTATCTGAAAGGGGGAGGAGAGAAAAATTGGGCAAGTAGTAAAAGTAGGAAATAGAATAGAGAAGAATAAGTCAAACCAAGGTAAAAAAAGAAGAAAAAGGTGAGTGAGTGGAGTGATTTGAGACAGGAGAAAGTAATGCAATAAGGAAAACAGGGACTAAGATGAGCAATTGTAAACCAGAGCTAGGAAAACAAAGAATCTTTCCAGTTAATGCTTTAGAATATTAGAAGAAATACAATCATGTTGAAGGCATAATATTGAATAATAGGAGACCATCTACTTATTCAAAATGAAAAGTTTTATATGTATATATGTGTGTGTGTGTGTATATATATATATATATATATATATGATCAAAATTTATAATAATCCATGCAGAAGTGGAGAAATGTCTTACTGAGTTTTTATGGTTTGGATTTCATTAAGATTTGGGACCTTTAGAAGTTTCCCGCTACTTTTCAGCTTATCTCTGTTTTTCCCTGGGTGTGGAGATAGTGATCATGCCAGCTTAGCTCTAATACAACACTAAGTAGTCTCTTCCAATCTTTGTTTAGGTACCTGCTTGCTTTCTGTTGGTTCAGAGGAAACAGTCCTTAATTGTCTATGTCTTAGCAGTTCAGTTATTCCCAGTTTGGGAGATGTAGCCTTTTATGCCCTCCTGAAGTTACATGTATCTAGCACTATCAAATCCAGTGTGCATATCTTGGAGTGTGTGAGGTCTATGGTAGAGATATTGTAGTCTGTGTGCTGGGTGGCTATGGGGTGGCAGGTGGTAAGGCGGTTGCCTTCCCTGGAGTTCACAGTTCACATGTCAGTGGTCTTATATCTGGGCACACTGGGCAGTGGCTTGTATCTTTGGGATGCTCCTCTGCAAGCCCCTTTGTGGAATGTGGTGTCACTGTGTATGCACAAGGTTCTCTGCTGGATGTTTGGGTTCATCCTCGAGAATTGCCTTCTAAGGGTCTATGCATCTAAATGAGAATTGAGTTAAATGGCAGTTCTGGGACTTGCAGTTGTAGAGCCTCCTAGAGGTGCTGGGGTACAAGAGCTACTTCCCTGGTTGCTACAGATTTCTTGTCAGCGGGTTTTTGTTCATCAGCACAGCAACCCAAGCCGGCTTGCTTGGAGGGTACTGTGCTGCATATGTTGACTGCCTTTGTTGGGTACAGGGGCACAGGATGCAGGCTCAGACCTGTCAAACTGACTGCTGTAGAGTGCTATACAACAGGTCCTCCACAATACTTTTTTTAAAGTGGCACAGAGCTTATTGGCTGATTGAAAGTGCAGGACCTGTGACTGCCAGCTTTCTGTGGGTGGTTTGCAGTACAGAAGGATCCAAATTTGCCTGAAGCAGATCACCAGGTTACTGATGCTTTTACTGGGATAGAGTTGGTTGACCTGCTTGCTTCACAATTCCTACTGCAAGTTGTTGCAAAAGCTGCTCGCTTTCCTCCACTGGGACTTCTCCATCTAAGGAAAAGCACTTGGTCGTGGTCTGCAACTGTGGGGCCTGTGGGTGCATGCTCTCTGTGGGCTATCTGTGGCCCAGAAGCCTCTAGAGTGCAACTCATCATGGTTTACCCATCACTGTCATGGTGGTAAGATGACAGTTGGTCAGTTGGCCTGAGCTCCCGCAGAGACTGTTTGGAATACCGGGTTTGGGGTTGTACTCCCTGGGATTCAATAGCTCTTGGGTCAGCTCCACCCCACTCCCCTTTTTCAGGAGAAAAGGGAGGTTTCAGTAACTCTCAGCTAGCAGAGATCTCTCTACAAGTTCCTTCTAGAGTATTACTGAAACAACCCATTTCAGAGGCATTTCTTCTGGTTTTGTTATTACCCGAAGGTGGGGAGAAGCCTGTCTTGATTCATTTTTTTTTTCTAGGTAGGCTGGCTAACCATGGAATCTACAAAACAGCTTTCAGTCCACAATTTAGATTAAACTGTGTGATGTCATTCACTACTTTGCTTCTCCTGTCCTCTTCCCCCCACCCCAGCTATTGTTGAAGAAGCAAGTTTATAGGTTATTCCTTGCCTGGTTCCTCTCTTTGTGCCCCTCTGCCTGACCCCACCTTGGTCAGGGTTTGGGGTCAAGGAATTCTGTCCTTATTTTCTGCTTCAGTACCCAAACAACTCCAAGACCCTTGAAGTCTCAAACTGTCGAATATTAAACTGTAGAGTGTTCACTCTGACACCCACCTCACTGGTCAGCAGTTCTTTAACTGCTTCCTTCTGGGTTGTGAAGGAGTGGAGGATGGTTGCCTAGAGTTGCTCCTTCATCTTCATCCTCAATACATAATTTTTAATTAAATAAGACTGCCACATTGTTTTTAATGCAGCAAGCTCTCAGGCCTGATTGTACAACACACTGTAATACAGAAATGGGAGGTAATCTTAAAACCTTGACCTGGTCCAGTGTCCTGTATTTGATAATATGTGGCTATGCTGGCATTCATGATTCAAGTCAGCTAGTGAAAAGTGCAAAAGAAAGCACTTCTTGGTCTCCCTTCTCAGCAGGATAAAGCCAGAACAAATGGTTCGATTAGAGGCAACTTTGAATTCCTTTTTAATCTGACTCCCTTAATCATTTAGCTTCACTAGGTTCAGTGACTAGAACAATGTGAAGATACCTGACAAGATTTTCCTGAAAAGACAGCTGGAGCCATCATCAGGAAAATGAAATAAGAAAATATTTGTATGTGTCATAGTGTGCATCTCCCAGCAGCTTACTCAACAGTGGAGGTAATAAGTAATGCAACCATTTTCTGCTGAGCCTACTCAACACTATCGATATTCATCAGTTGATGGTTAACGGTCCATTGGTTTGAGAAGAGGCGTTTAGCTGTAATGTGTTTTGTACTGTTGCATACATACTGGCAACCACTGTACAGTATTGCTAACAGCTTTATGCACATTATCATTTTTATTCTTTCCAAAACACCTGATAATTATTAGCAATTCCCCTTATTCCTTCTCTTTGCTTTGAGAACTATCAAAAACATTTTCAAAGGTTATTAAATCCCCTGACTTCAAAGCACAGTAAATATACTCTTTGGAAACAAAAGAGAAGAGATATGTACCTAAAATTCTGAGAGGTTAAATTGAGCTGAGAGGTTAAATATAATATAATATAATATAATATAATATGATATAATATAATATAATATAATATATAATATATATATATAATAAGAAGTGGAACCAGGACTTAACCCACAGACAGTCTGACTCCAAGCCCTCATGCTTCTGAAATTTTAATGTACATTTGAACCACCTGAAGACCCTGTGGAAATGTGTATTTTGATTCAATAAGTAAGGAGTGGGTGTTGAGGTCCTGAGGACCCTACTTTGACTATTAAGGCTCTCAAAAAGTGCACCAGACTGCTAGCATGGGGAACCCAGTCAGCACCAATGACTGTGATGGATATTTAAATATTAACTCAATAAGTCCTCATATCAAGTCTAACCTGTAATTTTATTTTTTATCACTAAACATAGAACATTACATTCTTTGAATTTTTGGAAAGTTTTGAAACTAATGTCTTTGACTTTGTTGGGCATTAAACTTAAAGTAAAGCATTTATGGTGTAATACTTATTCTTGATCTCACTTGGAAAGAAAATAGACACAGAGAAGATAAGAATTAAACAAGATGATGACATTATACTACAGAGCTAGAGTAACAAAAATAGCGTGGTATTGGCCTTAAAAACAGACATGGCATACCAATGAAATAGAAGATAAAGATATAAATCCACATAGATACAGTCATCTGACCCTTGACAAAGGTGCCAAAAACATACATTTGAGAAAAGGTAGCTTTTGAAACAAACAGTACTGGGAAAACTAGATATCTATATGTAGCAGAATGAAGCGAGTTCCCCATCTCTCACTCTGCACAATTCAAAGTGAATCAATTCAAAGTGGATCAATGACCTAGGAATTAGACCAGAAACACTGCAACTGCTAGAAGAAAATGGGATTAACATGCAAACATATTGGTCCAGGCATCAACTTCCTTAATAAGACTCCTAGAGCACAAGAAGTAAAACCCAAAATCATTAAGTGGGATGGCACCAAATTAAAAAGCTTCTGCACAGCAAAGGAAATAATGAAGAGCAGGAAAAGAGAGCCTACAAAATGGGAGAAAATCTTTGCCAGCTGCTTTTTCAACAGGGGATTAATACCCAGAATATATAAAGCACTCAAAAAACTTAATACCAGTTGCCAACCACAGTGGCACACATCTGTAATCCCAGCAACTTTGGAGGCTGAGGTAGAAAGATCACAAGTTTAAAGCAAGTCTCAGCAACATGGGGAGACTCTTCTTCAAAAATTAAACAAATATAATAAAAGGGGCTAATGATGTGACTCAGTGGTTAAGTGCCCCTGGGGTCAAATCTTAACACCAGAAAAATAAATAACCCTATTAATAAGTGGACAAAAGAACTAAACAGATCTTTCTCAAAAAAAGAAATACAAATGTCTAACAAATATGCAAAAATGTTCAACATTCTTAGCAATCAGGGAAATGTAAATCAAAACTACATGGAGATTTCATCTCACTCCATTTAGAAAGGCAATCATTAAGAATATAAATAACAAAAATCACTGGTGAAGATGTGGGGATAAAGGTACATACATTGTTGGTGGGACTTCATATTGGTACAAACACTTTGGAAAGCAGTGTGCAGTTTCCACAAAAAGAGTAGGAATGTAACCACCTTATGCCCCAGCTATCCTACTCCTTGTTATTTATCCAAAAGAACTAAAATCAGCATGCTACAGTGATACCTGCAAATCAATGATTATAGCAGCACAATTCACAATAGTCAAGTTATAGAACCAGACTAGATGCCCATCAATAGATGAATGGATAAAGAAAATACGGTATATACACAATGGAGTTTTACTCAGCAACAAGGAAAATGAGAATCTGGCATTTGCTGAGAAATGAATGGAACTGGAGAACATCATGCTAAATGAAATAAGCCAGACTCAAAGTCAAGGGTTACATATGGAAGGTAGAAAGAGAAGTGATAAGAAAGGATCTCATAAATATTGAAGGGAGACCAATAGAAGTGAGGAAGGGAATCCAAAGGAAGAGATTAGGGGAGGCATAGGGAAGTCCATGCACAAATGTGATACAATGATGCCCACTATTATGTATTATTATAATGCAGCAATAAAAAAAACTGACTAGAGATTCTGTAGTGGGCTGCATTACTAAACCAATGTTAACAAGTTTTAACAAGGACAAAAAACATGAATGCTTTCAAAATTTTCTTCTTGAAATTACTCCAAAATGTCTAGCTCATCTTGACTCAGGGTCTGTTTTTCCTGTTCTTTTTCTGCAATATGTTCTCCCCAAGTTATATGGAGTTTCCTCTGTAATCTTTCCACTTGGGTCTCAAATATGACCCCTTCAAAGATGTCCACTTTATCTAAAATATTCCCCCATAGTTTTCTTCTCCCTCATCTAGCCCATAGCCTCCATAAATGCAGAAACTCACACCAATTGTTCACCAATTTCATTCACTCAGTAATTAGCTAAATGTATGACATGGAGTTTACAATTATTTGTTAACTACATAAATGAAAGCTGAGCGAAACAAGACTAAGTAAATGTCAGTGGATTTGCTAATTAATCAATTGGAAGGACATTTGCTAAAGAGTGTTTTCAGTCAGGAGGTGGAAGTGAAAGAAGACTTCAAGGGAAATTAAGTCCACTCTTTCAAAAAAATTAACCAATACAGGAAAAATGAATATTTGGAAAGAGTTAGGATGCAGAGTAGTTTTAGGGTTTAAAATATTTGAACATTTCTATGAGGGAAAACAGAGGAAGGAAGGGTCAGCAGTGTGAGCTCAGCTAAAATCACAACAGACAAAAAAATGGAAATAGCAAATTAATAACAAAACTAAACTCCAGTTTTTTAAGCAAATCCCCAAATGATGCAAAGCAACTTTCCCTGCCAAGTCACCGAGGCAGAACCATGATTCACAAACTGAAAAATCACCAGTTGTGACATCTAGTCACATAAGGCCTTTAAGCATATAAGTCAGTAACTCAATGGACCCATACTCTTACCCAGCTATAATTCAATTCTGTTTTTTGCTGTTGTTGTCATTGTTGTGCTGGGATTTAATTTTTAATACTTGAGTAATCAGAATCAACAGAAGATGTAGTTGTACATTTGGAACAGGCGTTTTGAAAGACAAACTGGAGTGCTGTGTCCTTAATGCCTGTTTCACTACCAGCCTGGTGGGAGCTGGTGTGAAGTCCCCAGAGTGTCAGAGCCAGTGTTTGTGACCTTGCCTCTCAGTGAACTGTGAAAGGCACTGCAACCATCCTTTAAGGTCTTTGAATCCCTAACTTCAATACTCGGTGGTTAAATTCTTTTATGAAAAAGAAAAACAAAAATACTTAGTTCCACCCAAATTTGAGCATAATTAAAAAAAAATTTTAAATCCCCAGTACATTTGAGTTTGTAATTTAATTACCAACCATCATCATGTTTTTGCTTTATTATATCACTCATCATTTTAGAATTTCATACAACATATCTCTAGAAGAATTGAAAGTGGCTTCTTGATTAAAATAAAATTCAAACAACTTAAAGTACAGCAAGTCATACTCCATCTGAAAATAAAATATCTTTCAAAAATACATAGCAGTTTTTAACACTCACTTTTATTTAAATATGTCAAGTTTCTCCATTCTACATAGATGGTAGACAACTTTGAGGGTGAGTGCATTACAGTCCCACAAACGTTGTAGATTTTCTCTTTATTTGCTGTAAAATTTATCCTTTTTTTTTGTTTTTGTTTTTTTGGTGGGGCTGGGGATTGAACCCAGGGCCTTGTGCATGCTAGGCAAGCACTCTACCAACTGATATCTCCAGCCCCTAAAATTTATCTTAAAAATTCAATCAATGATGGATCCAGGCTAAACTCTATAGACTAAATTTCTATAGGATTCCTTTAAATTATTATATAATAATTCACATAAACTTAACTCATTTAATCTTTATAACAGTCTTATGCTGGGAGTACTATTTTTACCTGCATTTTACAGATGAGGAAATTGAAATATAAAGAGGCTGACTAACTTCAAGTTCACTCTGCTAAGAAGTAAAGAAGCTAGACATTCAAATCAAGGTACTCAGAATTCAGAGTCCAAATACCTAACCACAAAGCAAGGAAGTTTTCAACCCAGGTGGAACCAGCGCGGTTTAAAGAAACAAACTATCCATTCTTCCCACAGCTCTGTAAGATGTTATCCCATTGTTCAAATATGACGCTATCCCAGTCTGCAAATGAAGAAACCTGATTCAGAGTCAGGCTCCTTGAACTTAGGAGCATTGACATTTTATTTAATCTTTCTCTCTGAATTTCCTCATTTGTAACATGGGATAACAAATGTTTCCTACATCTTTGAGGAATATTAGAAGAAAACATTTAAAGTGTTTGGCAAGTAACAGATTTTCCTGTAAGTGCCCTTTGATTGAAAGTTTTATCAAGTTTTTCCCATATGAAATAGTCATCCACAAAAAGCTCTTAGTCTAAACCAACTTTATTCATATTGTTATTTTGTGCTAGGAGGATGCTGAAAAAATTGGGAAAATATGTGTGTGGGGTGATGTGTGGATATACACACACATTTGTGTAATAAATTTAAATTAAATTTATAGCTCAATCCATGATTCTTCTCTAGTCAAGCTCTTCATCATATGACAATGACAAGGCAAGATTGCACAAAATGTGATTAATATCCAAATACAATTTTTATGACCCAGAAAAGGTCAGAAGCTTCTTTTTAACTTCTAAATTTCATGCAAAATACATTATTTCAGATACAATGCTCAAATATGAGATACAATGGATGATTATTTTGAAAAAGACAGCATTAAACTATACCCTGCTTCTCTTTGAATTTTCACCTGTTTCATTAATCATAAAGTGGTTTGTGCTTTGACTCTAGTACACTCATCTCAAGCTCATTAACGTCCTGCTTTTATTTCTTGCAAAACTCATGTCAGACTGATTAAAGCAGGACCTGAGTTCAATTGTATCAAATAGAATTGACGTCATTTTTTCAAATAATCCTATTGCCTAGAATCTGAAAACAGTCTGAGCCGTGTATTCCAAATTCAGAATGTGGTTCTTTAGTGAGCCTAAGGAACATAAAATTACATACATACTCTTTTTTTTAACAAGATCATAATTTTTCATTAGCTAAAGTCTATAATAAGTAGTTGCTTCTCCCAGTCCTCTACTTTTACCTATCCCACCTGCCATTTACGTTCTAAAGTGATCATTTAGGTAGGGTCATTCAGTCTCTTCCTCTTATTCTGGATGTTGTTTTATTACATTTTTCCTTTTCCTTTTATTAGCTTTATTTTAATCAAACAGTGAGAGTTCTATGTTCTTACAGTTAATACTATTTTTTGGATGATGAATCATCAAGTGGGTGTTATTCAAGCCAGTACACGAATGAACATAATTTTACAAATATGAGTATATTTTTAAGCATTTCATATGATATTTTATTAAAGACCTTCTTGAGACACTGCAGGGCTCAGGAATGTACTCAAAGGAGAATAGATTTAACGTCAATGAGAACTTGAATCGTGTTTCTTCAAGTGCTTGTAGTGTCTAAGGTATGTGGAGCTCCTTGAATAGCCACAGCCGCAGAGTAAGAAGACATGCCATGGGAACAGGGCAGAGGCATTTCTAGGCATTAGAATATTAGAGGTTGTACAACTTCAACTTAACACAAGGTCTTAATTCCTAAGGTCTTGGAAGGATCCAGTGCAGTGAGAGGCCTTGAAGTTGAATTTTCATTAGTTTCACAGCAAATCTACCTCTTGACATTGGGTGGACAGAGGTGGGTAAGGATTGAGACATTTGTATCCTACCTATATAAATCGATATCCCCAAATCTGATGATTTGTTTTCAAATATTTCACCACATTATGCTCCAAAAAGTATAAATGTTGGTAAAATTAAAATTTTGAACCCTAATATTTTAGTAGAACCATATAGCTGCAGGCACTCAAACCTCCAAATACAGAACAATTATTTTTATTTTTATTTAGTTTTCACTGGTAGTATAAAAAACTAATTATATTCTAGATACTACACTGAAGATTCCATTGAATTATTCATTTAATTCTCTCAGAAATGGGAGAAGAAGCATGATTTTTCTCTTTTTATTGCTGAGAAATTGAGACTTCAACATTTCAGGTAATTCACCTAAGCTTTTCCAGTGATAAATTCAATTTGCCTGATGTCAGAGTCTACATATGGTCAATGCTTCTCTGACTCAAAATGTAATACTGCTTCTGTAGTACAGAGTGACTAAAGAAAGAAAACCATTGACTTGACAGACATTCCTAGTTGCATGGAAAGCTCAAAACATATGTAGTTTTATTGAACATTTAAGAATTTTAGAACAAAATCCATTGCAGTAACAGCTGTTTACCAAATAACGTATCCTAAAAGACTCTCCCCCAACTGGGACCTCACCTTCAGAAAAAAAGAGATATGGATTTTAATAAATCAGAGGGTGAATCCTTAAATACTCCCTTGAGAACTAATTGCTGGGTAGATGGTAGATTATCTGTCAGACTGAACAACTCATGTGAATCAAAGTGAATTCTCATAGGTGAGAATACACGGGCTGCTTCTCTAGCATTTTACTTTTCCACACTTTCTGAAGAATCTGAGTCCATCTAGAACCAGCTTCATAGGCCTGCATCTTCATAGGACTCTTGACTGTAGTCACCTTGCCCATAGTAGAGGCGCCAAAGAGATTCAGCGTTGTGTAGATCCAGCCTAGAATCTTGGATATGCCTCAGGCCAGCAGGAGGGCTTTGTGTACATGCAAACAAGGAAGCAGTATGAGCAGAAAAAGAACTGTGGAAAAGAAGCTCTGTCTCTTCCATATTAGGGCTCAGGGACCCCAAAGATGCTCCCCCACCCCCAGAATTACAGCTTACCAGAGGACAGAGGCATACTGGGAAGAAAAGTTTATATGTATAGGGAGAAGGACAAGGTTCAGATACATCGTTAGCGTTCTAAGAAAACACAAACTCGAACATGTTAAAATTTGGATACTGATATTTTACAAAAGTCATCAGAATGGTGTTTTTTCAAATAAATTCAAGTACTTTCCATCTATCAGATTATGATGTAGCCAGATTAAATATGCTCTCAGTAGTATTTCTGCACCCGTACACATGTTTTTCAGAGACTGCTTTGTACAGCCAAGCTGACTTCCTTGTCTGTCACACTGACTTGGATGAGAGCTCTATAAGGGCTGTGTTCATGACTCCTTTTTACTTGTATCCCCTCTGTATTTCACATAGAGACTCTCCCAGTGAGTGCTTGTGGAGTGTCAGGCAAGAAATGGAGGCACAGTTGACTTTTAAGTAACTTGTGAGGAATAGCAAATCAGTTGCAGAAGCAGAATTAGAACCAGGTCCATGACGTCTTCACCAGGGCTCTTCTAAGAACCTGCAATGACAACTAGGTGTCCTCCAGAGGTGGTAGACATCATTGAGAACTCCTGAGTTCCCTGAGGCATTTAGCTTTACCAAGTGAGGAAAGATGATATGTTACTTTCTACATAGTTTTATTTTTTGTAAAGTCGACGGCTTCCTGCATATATGCGTAACGATTATTTTTGTGTCATTTGAGTGGCTTTGTTTCTTGTACTTCATTTTCCTGGTTTTTATGCCTCTTTTATTAACAATGTTTTCCAGACTTTCTGTCCCCAACTCATTAATGCAATGTGGGATAATAAATAAGCCCTACCTGCTGGCCCATTTTTGCTGACCTGATGAAGTGGTTCATTAGAACACTTGGTATTTCCTTAATAGTCACAACTGAATCTGATGAAGACAAATAGTGCTGAACTACATTTTCTCAGGCTAAACCCTTAGTGCTGCTATAATAGACAGTCCCTGGGCTCCTAACTCTCATAGTACTTTTCAAGTCATGTTATAATATATCTTCATATAAAAAGTCATGATTCTCCCACTGGAATTTAGGCTCCATGAGGTAAGGGACCTCATTACCTTAATATTCCTAAACTCCAACCATTGCCTCACCTATACTATATATTTAACATAAATTCATTGATAAAATTAATAATATATTACTACTTTCCCATTTATGCTGTCATTCAATGATGAAGCCATATTATTATGAATAATTTTATTCATAAAACCTGATATTTTTCCATTCTTGCTGTGTCACTTAGTGTGTCTCTCTGTACTCTCAAGATCAAATTTGTTAAATATACTTTGCCTACTATGAAATGCTATCCTAAATACTACTTAATCAACTCTCGATCCTCCCCACCCCGCTTCTTAGCCCCCTATCAAAAATTAATCTAAATATCATGAGAGGCAAAATAAGGATAGATTGCCTCGGGTCAGGGATATTGCCAGGAAGCAGTGAATCCAAGAAATCAGCTGCATCTCCCCAGGTTAATTAGCTCAGAGTATACAAAATTAAGAGTTTAGGAAAACCCCACCATACCATAGGTGTTGTATAGAGGCAGGAAATGAATTTTTAGAATGGAAACAGTATTTTGGTGAAGTGAATATGAAGTTGGTGAAACATGGATTAAACTCAGAGGAACGGTGGATTTCAACACAGAAAACAAGAAGGTAGTGCAGTACATATGTTGGTACCTGAAATTGGGGTGCTATGATAGTATCTAAACTGTGGCATTGCTTTTGAAAGTGGGTAATGGATAGAGGCTATAATAATTTTGAGAAACATAACCGTAAAAAAGTCCCCTGAACAAACTTTTAATAGAAATATGAATGTTAAAGACTGCCTGTGAGAGCTCAGGAGGAAGTTAGGATGGTAGTAAATACCTATATCATATTAGAGAATAACTAAGTCATCATAAACAAAAGATTGGTTGTTAAAAGTTCTATGGATGAGGCACAGAAGGTTATTAGGATTGCAAAAGTGGATTATTATTATATAATGATAGGATAGGAAACTTACCTGAATTGTGTTTTATACCGCTCTAAAGAAAGCAGACTTTAAGCAATGAACTTGGATATTTAACTGAGGAGATCTCTAAGCAAAATTTCGAAGGTAGGGCCTTGTTTCTTCTTTCTGCTTATAGTACAATGTGATAAAAAAAAGAGATAAATTTGAAGAATTATTTGGCAGAAAGGAACCAGAACTTGACAATTTTGAGAATTCTCATCCTATCCAGATTTAAAAAGATGCTAAATTAGAAAATTGTCAGGAAAGTGATAAAACCAAGGCTGTGTTAAAACCAAGGCCCTTTTGTTAGTGCCTCTAATAACCAAAAGTTCACGTTGCTCATTCACCTCAGGGGCATATTGAAGATATGGTATGTTTAAAGCATGGGTACCACTGTTGAACCATCTTAGCATAGGGAGGAAAAGAGGTGGGATTATTCAGGAAAGACCTGTGTAGGAGACTCATGTCCATCCAATTCATGGGCATAAATCTTTGGGGGCCAGAGCTTACTATGATAAGATGAATAATGTCTCTCCCAACAAAGATGCCCATGTTCTATTTCCCAGACTCATGAATATGTAACTTCATATGGCAAATGAAATTTGCAGATTAGAATGAGTTAAGGATCTTTAAGTGGGAAGACATTCTTGGATTATCCCTGGACCCAATGTAATCACAAAGACTTTTTTAACAGGGAGGTGGGATAGTAAGGATTAGAGTGATACAGCATGAGGATAATATATTATGAGTCATAAATTACCCATATCTAATGTAGATTATTTAGAGGATTAGATGATTAACATCTGAGCTGATGAGACCTAGTGGAGATTTTGGATTTGAGCTAGTGCTGAAATGGGGTTAGAGCTGTGGAGACCATGATATGGGGTGAATGTATTTTGCATCCCTTCCTTTCTTCATTTTCTCTCTCAGTTCAAGTTAGCCAGAAAAAGATAAGGAGGCAGAATTTTTCCTGGAAATTTGTTTGTCTTGGATATGAATTCCAGTTTGTCTATGCCCATAAGGAAAAATCTTTCTTTCTGCAGCCTGAATTTGCTCATTTATAAGGAAAAGATAAAGATCTCTTCTTCATAGCATCAACATGTGGATCGATTGTAGAAAGGGCTGCAAATTTTATTCAACACAAGCATGGCTCATGGAAAGCACTATTTGAATCATGCTTTATGATCAATGTATTCAGCAAGCATATTAAAGGCATATTATGTGCCAAGCACTGTTTTCCATGTTAAAGAAAGAGCAGTGCTCAGTTAAAAAAAAAAAAAAAAAAGCCTGACTTTGTGGAAGATATTGTATTGGAAGTGTCATGTGTTAAATAACTAAGATAAATATATCTTATATGTCATGTGTAAGATAACTAAGTAAAAAGTATGTATGTTGGGTAGGAATTAGTGTTCAGGAGAAACATAGGGAAAGAGAACATTGACATTATGGTTGCTGCACAAGGCAAGGACTTAGTACTAAGGGGAAAGAAGATTACAAGGAGAAAGAGAAGAATAGTATCCTTGTTTTATGTGAGGGCAACTGAAATCTACATAAGTACAGAAGCTGATCTCAGAGGGCTGGCATATATAACTCGTCTGTAATTATGAGACAAAGTCTGTGGTAGAGGGAGATAAGTAGTTGTATGTGGTCTGGGAGTATGTGCAAATTCTGTTTTGATGGTTTTCATTGTCTAGGCAAATAAGTAGGTGATCAGCTGATACAAGAATTGGAAGGGTATTTCAATGTTGGAAGAATGAGATAGAAGAAAGAAATAGTCATCCACAAGACAGCCTGGACTAAATAAAAAACTAAGAAAAGTTTGTCAGTCAACATAATCAGGCCCATTTTGTGATCATGAATTTAAATTAAGATCAGTCAATATGGTCGTTGGTTTTCATCATCCGTTTTTGGCTGCACAGATGGATAAACAGAGTAAGCAGATACATAGATTTAACCAGGGTTATACTTGAGCCAAAGTGATTCAATGAAGAAAGGTTAATAAGACATTTGGAGATACACATAAAGAAGTGATCATACTTTGTTTTACTATGGAGTTTAGACTAGGTTTTGAGGGAAGTGAGAAGTTGGGGAGAAGGAAGATAAAACATAATGAAAAAGTGGTAAGACTAATGGCTTGTTGATCTTGGTGACTCAAAAGATTATTGAAATTGAAGTACCAGAATAAAAAAGAAACTAAAATTTAGCCAGGGACACAGGGGGATCATATATTTATTATATATATAATGATATTATTGATAATAAAAATTGAAGACTCTGATCCTAGCTATGAGTGCCTGAGGTAGGGCAGATAACAAAATCACTGGAGCAAATGAGCAGGAGCTGAGAGACCAGGACATTGGCAGATTCATAACAGAGATATTTCAAAAAGGTGGAGTATGGAGTCTGATTTAGTAAAGGTTTATCAATAAAGTCATCATTTTATTTTGTTTTAATTTTTTAGTAAAAAGAATGAACACCCTATAGCAAATTTATTTATCTCTGATACTTTTAATTTATATTTACTATAACCCAAAACTCAAAGAAATGTTTTATATATATGTAACATATTTTATGGAAATGACTTCTGTATGAATAGCATTAATTATAAAAATGTCTACCTTTGAAATGAAAAACTCTTTCTAGATATTTGAATCACTAGAGGGCTTTTTTATTTTCTTTTTGGTACAAGAGATTGAACCTAGAGGGCTTCACCCCTGAACTACAACCCTAGCACTTTATTTCTGAAAATTTTAAGACAGGGTCTAACTAAGTTATAGAGGCTGTCCTGGAACTTGCAAGCTTTCTGCCTCAGCCTCTTGTGTCACTGGGATTACAGTTATGCAGCATCATGCGAAGCTAGAATACCCAGAGGTTTGCATAATGCTAAGAAATGAGTAGTTGTTCAATAAATATATGCCACCTTAAAATAAACTTAACTAAAATCACACCTGATTTTAACTGATGTAGTCACCTGATGTTAACTACATCTTTAATAATCAACTCTAGAACATTAATTATTTTAATATCATTCATTTGCATAATATAATGTGCAAACTTAATTCCTCCTTGTTACTTACATTTCAAACAGTCAAAATGGTTAGTAATGTATTATATTCAGCTAGTATAACTATTTACCAAATTTACTATTTTGAATATCACAAAAATTAGACATGCTACATTTCCACATAGATTGTAGATATTTAACTGGAGAATTTTCCCTACATTAAGTAGATTTGATGGCTATTCATTCTTAAATGTCTGAATGTATCCTCTCTAAACCGTATAATGTCTTTTAAATGTGTTCCAATTTGTAGGCAGGTATGATGGTTCATGCCTGTAATTCCAACTATTCAGGAGGCTAAAGCAGGAAGATCTCAAGTTCAAGGTCAGTCTGGGTAATTCAGCAAGACCTTGTCTCAAAATTTAAAAAAAAAAAAAAAAAAAGATAAGGACTGGGGAAGAGGCAGAATGTTCCTGGGTTCAGTCACCAGTATCTCACACGCGTACACACACACACACAAATCAATTACAAAGTTTGTTATAACTTGTGAAAATTAAAACACCTAAATTGTCAGAGGATTTTTAAAAAATTATTTAGAAATAGGGGAAAGAATCTTATCCATCATTTTCTCTATATTTTTTAATAGAATTTACCCAACAGCATAAACAAAAACTTTGAAAAGGATTAAAGTTCAAGGAGATACTTTGTCTGCAAAAACATAACAGCTGTATTTTATCTGCAAAGTAAATTAAAGCTAAGTCTGCTCTTGTGCACACACTGCTGTTGCATGACTAAACTTGATAGTACATCTGCCTAGAGCCACTGCTTCTTCAGATTGAAAACTGACACATTTTTTTTTCTAGAACTAGAGAAAGGTCAATTATTCTTTGCCATTCTTTCTGGTGAATAGAAAAAAAAAAAAAAGGAATCATATAGCACATGCCCCTGCCTGTGTTTTAGGGAAAAGGTGTTGGAAATGCCATTGCTTCCAGCAGGCAGATTAAGCAGTATTAGAAATGTACTGCTTCTTAGCTTTTCTCTTGCTTTCTCTCTCCTACTCACTTTCTTTCTCTCTCCTCCTCGTTTTTCCACTCTCTCTAGCGTGTGCCCTTTCTCTTTACCTCTCATTTTCTCCCTTACCCTGCAGGGAGACATTTTGTTTGCTTAATAAACTCCCTTATGTGATTAAAAAAAAAGAAAGAAAGAAAGAAATGTGCTACTTCTTAAACTGAGTGGTGGGGAGACATGTGTTTAAATATTATGATAAAAAACAAACATTTGTTTCAGATATTACTACTTATATGAACAGTTCCATAATTAAAAACTGTGCAAAATATCTAACTGAAATCTCATGTATTATAGATTGAATAAGAATAATCACAACCAAATAACGCATGCATAATAGAGTCCTTCTGTCCTAGACAATCTTTTAGAATATAAGCATATGCTGCTTCACCTTATTTTAGGTTAACTGGCATAAAAAGTATCTATGTGGCCTAAGGAGAGACATGGGTCCTCCTCCTAGTCTAGCATGTACCAACATATACTGCCCTCACTTCACAAGAAATACTCTGCCTCTAGTCTCTCCTTCCTTACCACTCTGACCTCAAACTAAGTGGTGGTGACTTTGGCACAGCCTTCATTTATTTAATAAGTATCCGCTGAACACCTCGTATAGGTAAGTTTGAGATCCTTTTCTTCCTAGATGAAGAATCCACTTTGGATTTTACAAGTGTATAAATTCTTTTTGCATGCAACTGGTAACTACAGAGAAAGGGAGAATTGGAATACATCCTGAAGACAGAACCAATAAAAGGAAAACAAGCACAGAATTGCCATGACTGTCTCAAAGAAGTCGTTTATTTTGTATGAGGCAAATACCTAATTTCTAAAGCATTATCTGCACACCCTTCTTAGCAAGTATGAATAACAACTCTTTCCTGGCAGTGGAAAAATCCTACCTTGGGATTTTCTTGGGAATTCTCAGAACTGATCAACCTTCTACTAACCACA
Source organism: Sciurus carolinensis (assembly GCF_902686445.1). NCBI lineage: Eukaryota > Metazoa > Chordata > Mammalia > Rodentia > Sciuridae > Sciurus > Sciurus carolinensis. The sequence goes on along the minus strand of NC_062222.1, from coordinate 102,169,139 downwards.
AAAGCAGGCACTGTCTTCCTGGTCAGGAACAGAAACTCAATCAGCCCCTATACAAAGGCTTCAGAGGACAGCTGTGTTCATTCATCCCTTAAGGGGACATGATGCCATCAACCTATGAAGCAAATATGCAAGACTTGAGACATAAAAGTCCTCTGCTGGCTCCACCTTCCATGTTGACACCTGTTAGGCAGGCTTTTCTGAAGAATAATACTGGTCCTGCAGGCATGTAAGTATTTATGTATGTCATCGCCCATTCACTATTCTGCAGACTATGTGATTTTAAAAAATAATTCAAAATACTTCTAAATAGGGATGAATTGTTTTCTCTGCTTCTCCCTCTCATGGCGTTCAATGACTCCAAAGACCCATCAACTGCCCTTTCACCTCAGGAAGTGATTCGTGTACTGCCACCTTATTAGGAGTGGTTCAGCATGTGAAGGCCCTGTGATGTTTCATATTTACTAGTCAAATGTCACTAATTCTCACTACTTTAATCTGACCTACAAAAGCAGGGGAGCTGGTCTGTATTATTTCAGTCAGTAAATGAGCTTCTTTACCTTAAAATCCACTTTTTGCTGTATACCCAGATATACCATACAACGATGGGTGGGTGGGTGGGGGGTAAAATGCACAAGGGGGACTATGTGAAGCTAGTGGAGACAGGGAGATATGAAGAGATTGGAAATACGTGCCTCTGCTGTTACAATCCTCACTCCTGCCTTTCAGTAACTGTTTTAACACCCTGATTGCTGGTGGCAACCTCGTTTATAACACAGGATGATATACAGAGTATCTCCCTCGATGGTCCCATGGGCAGAACACCAGATTGCTATGCATATTGATTTTTCTCTCATCCCATCCAGACATCACAGCTGCCCCCTCAGAATGTAGGTGGAGGCGAAACCTTACTCCCCAGCAGGACAAATGTATGCTCATAGCATTGCTCTTGGATCGGCTCCCATGCCACTCCAAGCCTTTTCCATTTACTTCTTGTGGCATTGAAAAAAATGAAAGCAAAGACCTCAGAGGACCTTAGATAGGTCTGAAGAAAAATAAAATGAGTCAAAACCAGCTCAATAATTCCTCTACACTTTGAATTTTCCTCTTCTAAAACTGTGGCTATGGAAGACAGAGGTTGAGAAAAAGAAAATTGAATTTGGCCTTGAGGCTTAAAGGCAGAGGATGCATCGCAGCTTCAGTGGAGAATCATGGTGGTCTTCATTATGTAGTGATTAAATTATCCAGAACTGCTTACATAATGAGTTTGCTAACACATCAGGCTGATTTTGTTGTTACGTGCTCCACGCAGACGATCTAGTGTTCCCACTCACAACTGGCTGCATGTTGTGAATTTTCTGTCTCTATTTGAAGATCAAAATCAGAAACACAGGAAGAAAATATGGCAACAAAAATCATTAGACAAATGTTTTAATCTTTTCAGAACTATAAAGTCACACTGAAGATGGAAGCTTAGACCATAAATAAAATATTCAGAAATTATTTGTGGGCAGTAGTTTTACCCTGACTAGAAGGGACTTTGAGAGGTTCCTAATACTTATGCCCATTCTCCTCCCATGAGAAGTCCCCAGGCATATCCATAAAAAAAAAAAAAAAAAAAAAAAAAAATCAGTTGGTTCAATCAAACACAACTCCCTTGACTCATTTCGGGCTTTAATCTGTTGATAAATAAGCAGCCTCACATACAAGTGAAGTGCAAGAGTACCTTTTGAGGCTTTAGGAATATCTTCTCTGCATTCTCCCTGCTCACAATTTCACATGCACAAAAATTATACATGTGTACACACATGGAAGCACACGCAGACAGTCTTTCTGATATGCTTGTAAATAAAATCCCAATAGTAGTAGATTACTTTTAATTCTAAATCTTAACCTACAAATCCTCCTGAGAGAAGTAATGCACATTTATATGGCTGATACAAGATTCTTTCATGAGAATAGTTTTCATCGAAAGAAGGTACTAGGATTATTATGGATTGGAGAAAAAATGTAACAGATGAGATAAAAGTTTCCCATTTCCCAACTTTGTAGGATATATCCAACTCAAAGGAACTGTGATTAGTCACATGTCTGGATTTGACTCATGCTATTTTCACAAAATATGTTGGCTTGTGAGGATTATAGAATATCTTTGATGTCTATTTATTGATTTTTCTTGGAATGATTTTTCTTGCTACATACAAGATGTAGCTCAGTAGTACAACACTTGCTAGCATGCACAAAGCCCTGGGTTCAATTCCCAGAACTTCAATTGAAATAATAATAATAATAATAATAATAACAATAATAATACATTTTCTCCAAAGCAAAGATATAAAATCACTTCAGATTTTAAAAGTAATTCAGTTTACGGTTCATGTAAATGTGTGTTGCAAAATATATTCTGAAAATTCTATAAAATGCAATCTGGAGGACTCTAGAGGGAGGTCATGCTGGATGTTAGCATTATCTTCCATTGTTGAAGTTTTTCTTCAATGGTGATGATCTGGAACAGACGCTGACCTTTCCTTTGTTAACTCCCACCTTCCTCTTCTTCTTGGAGTTTCTGTAATTGAGTCAGAGAAGAACAATGGGAGTAAAGAAAATACCTTCCATGTAGTGTGAAACAAAATCCCTTTTAAGGAAATTTTGCTAAGTGGAAGGTATTTAGGATAATTTTACTATTTTATTCAGGGCTAACTTTCCCATTCTCCATATTTTTGTTCAACTTATCTGTGAACACTTAAAAAGACAAGCTGAGTATATTTCCAGAGGTAGCTAAGACCTTACAGGCTTAACTGCAGAAGAACCATGGGGATTTTCTTAATAAAACACTTCACAGTTGAGCGATAGGGTTACAGGATAAAAAATAAACACTGAGTGTCTTAACACCATGAATTGACCTTAACACTTTGGGCTTTCCCTTTGCCAAACTGGGGCTTGTTCTTCTCTTTTTTATTCAGACACTGTGGTAGAAAGTCACAGACAAGGAAGAAGAATTAGTTAACCTGCTGGGAGTGAGGAAGCTAAGGTGAACATGCTTGGTGCTAGGTTTTGTTGAGCATTTGTTTTAAAATTCATGAAGGCTGTAAATCCTGACACAGTCTATAAATAATGCTAGTAAAGAATGCCAAACATAGAAATGGATTTCTCTACATGGGAGCTGGATGGCATTTTATCTCCTTAAATATCCAGTGACCTCACACCCCTTTCTAACACCTCAGTCCTGTTCATCATTTGTCCCTGTGTCACAAGACAATGGTCAATAAAATATCTAAATATGAATTTATTGAATCATTATTTTAAGCATAATGAATGTTATTGAAAAGTAAATAGAAGCTAATATTATTTTTACTGACAACATGTGAATTTCATCACTTTAATCTACAAAACACTAAGGATCTAGGTCTTAATATTTTTCACATTTTATTGAGGAGAGCTAAGAATGGAGGTAACTTCTCTGCATTATAAATTCTATATGTATTTTTCCAAAATTATACCAGAAAAAGGTTTTCTGAATTTAAAATCCTATTCAGAAGACTGAAAGGCATTGAACCACCATGACATGGTCTTCTATCAGTTGATTTTTCATCTTCCTGGCAATCTATGTTATTTTGAGATGAGCTTCTTAACAGGGTAGGAAGGAATAAGATTTTTTTTTAAAAAAGAGACAACAGAATTCAATAGGGTATATAACACCTTGAAGAGGCTAAAACTTGAAGTGTGCCACAGTTTATACAAACCCCATGTAAGATCAGCTCATTAATCTGCCTAGTAAATCCACTGATGTGATTTTAATGTAGCATTACATATAAGTTTAGCTTCACTCAGTTTCTTTTTTCTTTAAAATGTCAACTTCTGATTCAGTTTGTTTATTAGTATGTGAACTCTATTTAGATGATCAGAAAATACCCCAGGATAATGGTGCTTTCAAAACTGGTCCCTGTTATTTACTTCTTCCATAATATTCTTCCTCTTATGCCAGTCAGAAAAGCTGATGAGTCAGAAATGATGTCTCTATTGAAATTGTTTTTCAAGACAATATTATACAATTGGATGTAGCTTCTGTATACATCTAACTAGAATTTATCTAGTAGTCAACATTTGTTTTATGAAATCTAGAGGTTTCAGGTATTATAAGTATTATGCTTATGTTTTGATCCAGGGATGTCAAATATGCAGTATATTTAGAGACAACTGTGAAGATAGAAGTCAATTATGCTAACTGATTTAGAAGTGCTTTCTGCTCATCTACATGCTAACTATTCAACTACATTTGTGTTGGTTTCCATTTTTGCACCATACCTTTGTAGTATGAGGTGGAGCTTCAACTAATTTCAACCCAATAGTACCATGGATAAAACTGGAGTTATATTTTTAATATAGAGAGATTAGTCAGTCCTAGGTAATAGCGTGCAACTGGGATGCTGCACTTTAGTCTTTAGATGCTATTTGTGTCTGTGACTTCTTCAAAGACCTTGGGAAAATTACTCAACCCCTGGTCTAAGTCATTTTATCTATCTACTTAGAGTAATTCATGATGGTAAAAATGGACTGCTTTCACTTGTATGCAAATGTTCATAGACACATTGTTTATAATAGGCAAAAAGCAAAAACAACAGAGTCTAACAACAGATGAGCGGGTAAATAATTATCAAGCTATAAAAAGAACAATATGGATGCCCCTGTAAACATAGTGCCAGGTAAAACAAATAAGCAAACAAAACAAACACAAAAAGATTAAATACTGTATAATTCTGATTATGCTAAATATCTATGTTGGACAAATTCATGAGATAGAGAGTAGATAGAGGTTACCAGAGGCCTAGGGGAGGTGAGGGAATGAGGAATTAATGATGAATAGGTACAAAATTTCTTTGTGGGATGATTAATTTTTTTTAAAATAGATAATGACAAGGGGTCTATAATAATGTATAATTGATGCTGTTGAATTAAACAATAAAAAATTATTCAAGTGGCAAATTTTATGGTATGCATATTTTATCACAATTTTTAAAAGTCAATAATATGTCAAACAATTGTATACTTTAAATGGATGAGATGGATGGGTATATACATCAATAAGGCTATTAAAAACAAAAATTGGATTGTTCTGAGGTTCAGGTTCAATAATTGATAGGGCACGAGAAGTGTGAAGGGACTCAGGGTCCTCACAGAGAGATTAATGTGACATACAAGTGATTGCTGTCACTGTCATCCTTTCAGAAATCACCTGGGTTTGCCTCTGACTCTTCCCGCTAGGCCTGCTTTATCTTCTTTTGGAGTTTTCATTTCTACCCTACAGATGGTCCTTTCTCAGAACACAGACATGACTGAATGAGCTAAGACCAACTATTTTCAAAGTGCTAGGTTAAATCGGTGTTATATGTTTTAATAATTGAGAAATTGACTTGATCTTGAACCTAGCGTGACTGCAGATGGGACAGCATTCGTCTGATAGCATTGCTCAAATTTACCCATCTTTCACTTCAGCTACACAAATATCATTTTAGATCTCAGAGACAGCTGACCAGCATATCTGAGCTTTGACAGCATTATTAGATTATTTTCAGATCTTTGTGCCTCCCCCATCTTCAGTAATACATTGCAGTTTCTCAGTAAACCCTGTCTCCTGACACTGCTTCTATACGGCATAACTGCAGCGATACTCTCATACGTTGTACAAATTTGGAGGGTAAATATCAGTCTCCCCTGGGAGGCTATGCACTTCCAATGACTGGTACCCAATGTACACAAGCACACACATACACACAGAGAAAAAAAAATTTTACTAAATGAGTCAGTGAACAAAAAAAATGAATCAGTGAATGTGAATGCCACAGAAAGAGTCCAGTAAATAAAATAGATTCTTTATTAATTAAAAAAGAATCTCAGTGAGAAAAAGCCTCCAGGATGTGGATTAGAAAACCATTCAGTGGGTCAGGCAGCAGTCATGGGGTAGAGGAGGACAGGTATGCCTTCCCCCCACCCTTTGCCACCTCTGGAGTGCTCCTTCCTTGCTGGTTGCATAATACCCTCCAAAAGTTTCAATCTTATTAAAGATGAGAAAGGCACTGTCTTTTAAAATAAGCAAAATTTCCTGCTGGTGGCATGACAGAAATACATCAAAGGCATAGCTAACTACATTTTTTTTTTTCAGTTCTAAAGTGCTCTCTGTTTTCCTTTCTTACTTTAACTATCATCCAGATGATGTGTCATTAAATATACTCTGAGAAGACAGGAATAGAGAACTTACAATCAAATACCTATTAGAAGAAAGATCCTGTGAGTCTTTTCTAAGAAATAATGTATATTAAATAATATGTGCTCCACATTTTTGACCTGCTCCATTTCAATAGAAAATCTATGTAAGTTATTTAATCTTGCAGCTTATCCACTAAGTAAAGTCAAGAGCTGAAATGCACACAGAGGCTGTAAGGCATATGAATGAACTATAGCTGGAATGTATTTATAGAATGATAAATTATCCACATTAAATTTAGACAGCAGAAGGGAAGTCTCTCAGGGATCTACGGATTTTCAATTTCATCTGAGCATTTCTGTTTGATTCTGACGTCTGGCTGTTCCATTTAAAGTAACTATTTTTACATCACGGCATTTCCCCTGCATTATTTTTGTTCTAAAGTCTTGAATAGGACTACTGAGCACTATTAAAAAACTATTAATTTGAACAACTCCTGAATGGATGCAATTTAATTTTGGGGATAGTGACGTATTCATACTGGAACTACATAGATTTAATTTTAGATACTTACGTATTATTTACTCATTTTGGCACAATGCATTTATGAAATATTTGTTGAGACTTACTATGAACTAGACAATGTGCTAAGTGTTAAGATAATGGACCTAGTTTTGTCTTAAGAGAACTCACAGTTTGGAGACAGACAAGTACATAGAATTGATTAGCAAAGAGATAATTGCAGGGTCTGTGGGAATGCTATCCGTGGATGGTTTCTGGGAGAGGACAAGAAAAAATTAGGAGCAGGGAAGAAAACAGGCATTCCAGATAAAGACAGCATATGAAAAGCCCAGAGGCATATGCAGAGTTCCATCCCAAATGGTGAAATGCTGAGTTTCTTTGACACCTAAGAGTCCCATTGATTTAAAGCATTAGTTTACCAGCCAATGCCTCTATGCTGGGACACTGTGTCTTCCCCATGTCACCATGGTCAACTTTCCTTCTGGGTTTTCCCTGAGAGTCTTATTCATAATCTATTCCTGTGATTTGAACTTGAGCCCAAAATAAGTTTATGATGCCTTTCTTCCCTTTAGCTTGGTTCTTTGTGCAGGAAGTTGGTATCCAAGTGAGTGGAACCCAGTAGTAGAAAGCAACAAAAATATTTTGACTAATAGTTCTGTTTTACTTTACAACTTAGGAGAGCGTGCCCTGGGGGCCATCTTGTGTATTAGGTACTGTTAATTATAATACCCAATATTAACAATGTAGGAAACAAACTCAAAGATGTTTCTTGGCAAGGAATATAAGACACACTCAAACTGGGTATGGATGATAGTTCAGTATAAGAACACTTACAGAGTTGGACAGGGTTTAGGATAACCAACAGGATGGTGCACTACCTTAAGCTAGTAAAGTAGGTCAGTTATCTTCCTCATTCCCAGGCTTTGTATGGTGTCCTATCAGCATCGACAAACTTAGTGTCTTCAAGTAGCATGAATGGATTATTATATGGTTCTGGAGGTTGGAAGTGTGAATTCAACTTCACTGTGCTAACGTCAGGGTATCACAAGGTAGAGTTCCTTCCCAAGGTTCTCGGTGAGAATTCACTTCCTTACATTTTCCACCTTTTGGCGGCTGTCCTCACCTGGTGGTCCATGACGTCACATAACATCACCTCCTTTCTCCCTGCTGCCAGTCTGTCTTTGGTCCTCTGTTTGCCTTATTATGGACTGGCCCAGATGATACAAGATCATGTCCTCTCAATGTCCTTAACTTGACCACATCTACATATTCTGCCATACAAGGTAACTGTTTCTGGGGAATTATGATCTGAATTTTTGGAAAGCTATCATCCATCCTATCACAACCTGGAAGGGGAAAGAGCAGTTATCATAACCCAAAAAGAACTATACAAAGAAGGAACCTGGTATAAAACATGTATTTCTACAGCTTTGGAACTAACTATACTTTCCCTCCAAAAAAGCCCCATCCAACTCTACTCCTCTGCCTGGGTTTCCCATTGACCAAAACCAAAAAGTAGCCAGAGGGCAACAGGAATCCACTCACAACACCCAGTGTACCAATCTTCCAGATGCAGAGTAAGGTAAAGGGGAAGAAAGGGTCTTTGAGGCAAATAATACCATCTGGCACACATTGTTTAAAGAACTATTTTAACTTTTAATTATTCTTGCAAAAATAGATGTGCTCACTACTTTAAAAATCTAACAGTAAAGAAATATTAAAAGTAAAATTGGAAAACTCTTTCCCCACTCTGCACTAACATCCTTCCACACTGCCTTCCCTAGTCTTGATCTCCAGGTAGCAGGAGTACACATAGTTGGAAGGAGCAAAGTTTGGGGATGAAAACAAAAAAACAATACCAATACTCAAAAACTCTTCTTTTGCTGTTTTCCTTTTTTTTAATTTAAATTTTTATTTTTACAGACTTCATTTTGATTCATTGTACACAAATGGGGTACAACTTTTCATTTCTATGGTTGTACACAATGGATATTCACACCATTCATGAATGAATCATACAGGTCATAGAGTAGTGATGTCTGTCTCATTCTACTATTTTTCCTTCCCCCACCCCCTCCCACCCCACTTTCCTCTACACCATCCAAAGTTCCTTCATTCTTTTCTCCCCCCACCCCGTCGCCACCTCCCTTCGTTATGTATTGTCATCCACTTATCAGAGAAAACATTCGGCCTCTGTTTTTTTGGTCTTGGCCTATTTCACCTAGCATGATATTCTCTAACTCCATCCATTTACCAGCAAATGCCATAATTTTATCCTTTTTATGGGTTGTAATATTCCATTGTGTATATAGACCACAGTTTCTTTATCCATTTATCAATTGAAGGGCATCTTGGATGGTTCCATAATCTAGCTATTGTGAATTGAGCTGCTTTTCTATCCCCTTCTCTCTTTTCTTTCTCTCGCTCTCCTGCTAGGCTGGGAGTCCCGGGTACCCCGACAATGGGGTACATAATTTTGTTTCTATGGTTATGCATGATGTAGATTCATACCATTCATGTAATCATAAGACCCAGTTATCTCACTCCTGGGTTTATACCCAAAGGACTTAAAATTAGCACACTACAGTAACGCAGACACATCAATGTTTATAGGAGCTCAATTCACAATAGCAAGATTGTGGAACCAACCTAGATGCCCTTCAACAGATGAATGGATAAAAAACCTGTGGTATATATATATACAATGGAATAATATTCAGCCATAAAGAAGAAGAATTATATGGCATTTGCAGGTAAATGGATGGAATTGGAGAATATCACGCTAAGTGAAATAAGCCAAACCCACAAAACCAAAGGCTGAAAGTTTTCCCTGATAAGTGGCTGATGATATATAATGGGAGTGGGAGTGTGGCTGGCGAGAGAAGAATGGAGGAACTTTAGATAACATGGAGGGAAATTAGAGGGATGGGGTATGAAAAATGTTGGCATGAGACAGACATCGTTACCTTATGTGCAATTTTTTGTTTTCTGAGTTGTTTTCATACTGACTTCCATAGTAATCTTGCTGATTGAGATCCCCACCAACAGTGTCTTCGTAGATCCTCTTTCCCTTCATCCTCACTGGAATTTATTATTTGTGTTCTTGATGACTGCCATTCTGAATGGAGTGAAATGTAATATCAATGTAGTTTTGATTTGCATCTCCCTGATTGCCAAAGATATTGAACATTTTCTCATGTGATTTTTGACCATCTGTACTTATTCTTCTTACAAATGTCTGTTTAGTTCAATTGTCCACTGATTCAATAGGTTATTTCATTTTGGGATGTTGAGTTTTTTTAGTTTTTTTTTTATGTGCCCTGGATATTAATCTTCTGTCAGAAGAGTGGTTGACAAAGATTTTCCTCCACTCTGTAGGCTGTCTCTTCTCTCTCTGTCTCCTTTGATAGGTAGAAGCCTTTTTAATTGACTGCCATGCCATTTATTGACTCGTTATTTTTTGAGATATAGGAGTCCAATTTAGGAAGTCATTGCCTGTGCTGTATGTTCCTGTATGTTTTCTTTTAGCAGCTACAGTTTTTGATTTTATTCTTAGGTCTTCAAACTATTTACTCCAATAAATTAGAAAATAAAGAAGAAATGGATAAATTTCTAGATACATCAGTCACCAAAATTCAGCCACATAGACACACAATAACACACCAATAATCACAGACCAATAACAAGCAATGAGATTGAAACAGTAATAAAAAGCCTCCCAACAAAGAAAAGCAGAGGGCTAGATGGTTTCACAGCTGAATATCATCAAAAAATAACTAACACAAATTCTTCTCATATTATTCCTTGAAATAGAAAGGGAAGGAGCACTTCCATACTCATTTTACAAGCTGGGATAACCGTGATACCAAAACTAGATAAGGATACATCAAGACAAGTAAACTACAGACCAATACGTTTGTGAACATAGATGCAAAATTCTTAATAAATAAAATATTTGTAAATTGAGTTTAGCAATATTAAAAAGACCATTCACCATGATTATGGATTACTTTCGTCACAGGAATGCAAAGATATTTCAACTTTCATAAAGAATGTACTACACCAAAAAAAAAAAAAAAATAGAATCAAGGACAAAAATCATATAATCATTTCAATAGATGCAGAAAAAGACTTTGATGAGTTTCATCATCACTTGATAAGAACTCTAAAAAACTGGGGATAGAAGGAACTCACTTTAAAATAATAAGTGTTATCTACTGAAAATCCAAAGCCAACATCATACTTAGTGAGGAGATGTAAAAATACTTTCTTTGAAGTCAGGAATAAGACAAGGATGTTTACTCTTACTGCTGTTATTCAACATAGTACTAGAAACTCTAACCAGAACAGTTAAGTAGAAGAAAAAAATAAAAGGTATTCAAATAGGAAATTAAGAAGTCTAATAATCCCTATTTGCAGATCATAATATTCTATACTTAGAAGATACTAAAGGTCCCACCAGAAGATTTCTAGATCTCATAAACAAATTCAGCAAAGTAGCAGGATACAAATTAATGAACAAAAATGAATAGCTTTTCTATACACCAATAATGAATCCACAGAGAAAAAAATCAGGAAAATAATTCCATACATGATAACTTCAAAACATAATAAAATATAAAATAGCTAAGAATAAACCTAACTAAAGAGCTGAAAAACCTCTATGATGAAATACATAGAACACTGAGAAAGAAATTGAGGAAGACACTAGAAGATTAAAAGAGCTCCCAGTTTCATGGATAGGCAGGATAGGCAGAAGTAATGTCACTAAAATGGCCATACGGTCAAAAGCATTCTAGGGATTCAATGCAATCTCCATCAACATTCCAATTACGTTCTTCACAGAAATAGAAAAAAAATTCTAAAATGCATATGAAAGAACGAAAGACTCAGAATAGCCAAAGCAGTTCTGAGTAAAAAGAGCAATACTGGATTCATCACAATAAACACTTACAAATTATACTGCAGAGTCATAAGCACATAAACAGCATGATACTGGCATAAAAACAGACATGTAGATCAATGGAATAGAATAGAAGACACAGAGACAAACCCATACAGATACAGACATCTTATTCTCAGCAAAAGTGCCAAAAACATATGTTTGGAAAAAAGATGGCCTTTAACAAATGATACTGAGAAAACTGATCCATATGTTTAGGGATGAAACTGGATCCCCATTTCTTTATTCTCTTTATCATCAAATCTGCAAGGTAGTTCCCCACCTGCAGAAATAGTGATTTAATGAGACTTGAGTTTTAATGCTCTGATGTATCAAGTCTTGGATCTATTTTTGATGTTTCCCCATTCATTGTCTGGAGTTAACAATATTCATGCTCAACATAGTCTCTTGACTCTCTTTTCCTTTTAGTCACCACCTCTCAGCTCCAGTGTGGGTTCTGTATCTATCTCTTCTGGTTTGGAAATATTTCTGAGTTGCATAAAACTGTAGTTATGGTGTTATCTGTCTCCTAGTCATACTTTAGGCATGCATTATGGGTGATTTTATTCTCTCTTCTTCAGAATCAGTAGTGCTTATTAGAGAACATGAGGAGAAACCCAAATTTAGAAGTCATATTAAGGAGAATATGACTCACTTGTGTTTTTAAAACATAAATAGAAATAATATATATTATGAAAATATAACTATAAAATTGTTTAAGTATTACATATATTATATATACTCATATTTTGATCATTAAATTGAAAAGTTGATCTCAATTCAAAATCCACATCAACAATAACATGCTCTGTCCTGTCCCTATCTTTTTTTTCCTAAACCTATCAATCAGCAGAATTTCTCCCTTGTGGTAAAAGGCTAATGAATGTTTGTTATGGAGACTGGTAGAAGTCTCTAAACATCTGTTCTTCACTTCTTCAAGAAAAGAACCCTAAATATTATCTAGGCACACAGTTGCCTTATGGAAAGACTATGTTTCTCAGCTTCCCTTTTAGCAAAATATGGTTCTGCAATATATAATCAATATTAGATAACCAAAGGTGTCATGATGTGATCCCTAAAAGGTCAGCCTTCCTCATTTCTGCTGAATGGAATATCAACCTAATGGCTGGAACTCAAGCAATGATCTTAATCAAAGAGAGAAAACCCACATCTTCAAGATGTGACAGCAACATGATAGAAATTGTAGCTAATTTATCATGCCAAGAATGTTGAACCCCAGATAGCATTTAAGTAAAAGAGCTAAGTATTTGTGATTCTTAGATCACTCTTATTTTAGGTTCTATGTCCTTCTCAGTCAGACCTAATTCTTAAAGCAGGCAGGAAATTGAGGAATAATTGCAGATATGAAAAATTACTTCTGCATCCTCAGTAGCTGCTAAACATGTAGATGCTGAAGTTAGGGGTCAGGGAGGCTTCCATTAAGATTTCAAAGGAAGGCCTGGGATGCCAGTCAAAGTGTGACAGGGTTGGAATCCCTGTGGGAAGCCCCTGAGAGGGAATGTAGGAAACCATCAGAGTAAACTCAAAGCTGCAGTCGAGACCCCAGAAATGAAAAGATGCCAGGAATACGGAACATCTGCCAATGAAAGCTTCTACCTGGACAGAGCCTTACTAAGATGGAGGACACATGGGTTGCAATCAGCAAGGTCACATGGGCAGGGTTGCCCAAGTCCTCTGGGGTTCAATCTTGCCACTGTATGCCCCAGATACCAAATGTAGAGTTACAGGACTTGTTTTCTCAGTTGGGTTTTGGTCTTGTTTTGGTCCCATCCTTTCTTTATATGCCCCCATTTCTTCCTTTAAAAATGAAAATGTTTATTCTGTGCCATTGTATATTGGAAGGATGTAACTTGCTTTTGATTTTTACAAGGGTTCACAGTCAAGTTTGCCTTGAGTACCAGAGGAGATTTTGACTTCAATTTACAATTAATTCTGTAAAGACTATGGGGACTCTTGACGAGGGACTAAATGCATCGTTATACTGTGAGAAGGACATGAGCTTTTGGGAGCCAGGATTGGAATATTATGGTTTAGATCTTTAATATCCCCCCAAAAGCTCATGTGTTAGGTAATTTGGGAATGTTCACAGGTGAAATTGTTAGATTATTAGAGCTGTAAACTCATCAATGGATTTAGTATATTAGTATATTTAGTATATTAATAATTTGAATGTACTACGACATAGTAACTGTAGCCGGGTGGGGTATGGATGGAGCAAGTAGGTTGGTGAGGGTATGGGCTGGACTACATCTGTCCATGGCCTGTCCCCCACTGTCTCTCTCTCTCTCCCCATTTGCTAGCTGCCATGAGTGGAGACACTTTCCCCCACCACACCCTTCTGCCATGATATTCGGCCTCAACTAATGCCCAGATCAATGGAGTTGGTCCACCATGAACTGAAACCTCTGAAAATGTGAACCCCAAACAAACTTTTCCTCCTCAAAGCTGTTCTCGTCAGGTATCAGGTATTTTGGTGGCAGTGATGAAAATCTGACTAACACATTCGTGGACAAGATCTAGCAGCTCTTGCGACAATCTAGCAGATACTCAGAAACACAATTAGAAGTAACTCTTGAACACCACAAATTCCAGGTTCGAACCCTAACCCTACAACATTTTCTTTATGATCAGATCACAGTAACTTTACCATGTTCTTTTAGTTTCCTTATTTCTTACCTTGGCTTACTTGTTTTCACATCTACTTCCTTCACTTTGTTAGAAAGGCGTGGCTACGCTTCCTTTATTTTTGAATATCTCTCATTTCTCTCCTTTCCAAGGTTAATGGTGCTGTGTGTGTGTGCGTGGGTGTTTTTGTTATTCAAAGTGCACATCTGTTAAACAATAAATGGTGCTCCACTAGCTAGTGCAGATGCTAGTTTACAAGCTAGAGCAAAGTATTCCCAAAATAATACATGGCTTTTACATGAGGGTAGTGAGGCAAACAGATGGACCTGAAACATCATAGAAAAACCTTCATCACTCTAAAAGTTTTATGGAAACAAAGTAGAGTCCAGGGTCAGCAGTCCTTGTTTCAAAAATTGTTGTTAGGATTAATGAGCTGTATGATCCCCAGAGGCTTTTAATAACTTCACAGTCCATTCCCCACTTTCTTAATATAAAAAGGGAAAGCAGTATTTATGGGATGCTCATTGAGAGTCAAAGTACATAAATGTTGCTACAAATATACCTGAAAATGTTTTATGACTTATTGTGTAATTGTGGTGACCATGTTAAAAATTAGATGAAACAATATTAAAGCCCCTAAACATTATTCTATAAGGAACTGGATGAATTAATACTAAACAGTTGTAAGTATTCCAAAGTCCTAATACATTCAATGGGATATCTGACACTGCTTACAGAAGTTAGGATGAGAATACCTAGCCTAGTACCCATCTTTTGGTACTCCAAGAGGTATTATAAATAAAAAGTACAAAATAAAAGTAATTTTTATCATTTTTATTTCTTTACCCTGCTTTGATTAACTATCTTATAAAACTTGTAAGCAACCCACCTAAACTCGTTCACTATAATTGAACCATTATGGAATCTTTTGGACTCGGTGTTGTTCACATTTGGTTTGTGATCTTCCTCTCAATTCCTTCTCAGTCATTGTTCTTTGATAACCGTTCTTTGATAATTTCTACATTTATGCTGTAACCTTCCCCAAACCCTGTTTCTCAAGCCCTTTAATCTAAATCCTGTCATCTCCATTTTATTTTAAAAATACATCAAGATAACTAAAATTACTGTACTTCCAAAATCAAAAGCTATGAAAATCTCCTCTCTGACTCAACCCAAAGACTACAGATTTTTTTTTTTAAATTTTTGTTTTTTTTTAATTCCTGATCCTACTGAATCTACTGCTTATCCTTAGTGTGTCTTTGATCTGGATCTTTTTCAATCTTTCAGACTTCCTGGTCCATTCAAGCATTACTTATGTCCCTACCCACACATAGGTCTTTCGATCAGGCTGTCATTGACAACTGAGAATTCTTTATGTTCTTAAATTTTGGTCGAGCCAACTTTCTACTCCCAAACATTGATTAAACACATTATGTTATTCAACTTCTTCTACCCCCCAAAACCAAAACTTATCTTTAAGTCGTATCTCTGAAAGAGCCCCTATCCAAAACAAAAGGCTCCAGTTGGTCACCTTCTTGACCAAACACCCCACTTTTCTCTTTAGACACTAAATATACCACAACCCCCTGCAATCTGACTTCTTGATCCATATTTCTTAAAGAAACTTCTTTCTGGTTTTTAAGGACTTTATTTTTAATGATCATAATTTGACACTTTCCAAATTCTTCCTGGCCTTTTTCTACTGTATGACCCCCAATCCACATTCTTCTGCTTTTTTCTCCCAGTCCAGCTAGATCATTCTTTGTGCCTGTTTTCTTCTTCCTCTCCTCTAACTCTTCTAGTTTAACAATTCTATCTGTAAGCCTATACTCTTTACTACCCCTTATATAGACAGTTCTCTAACATATGCCCTGACTAAAGCTCCTCTGCATATCCTACTTCCTAATGAGTAGGTCACCTTGAGGATTTACCAGCAATAAAATGAGCACGGCCAACACTGGACCCTCCGCAAACCTCTCTTCACAATTTCGGTTAATGGTACCACCAACATGCTATTCAGTTAAGTTCAGAAATGCAAGTTTGTCTTTAATTCCTGCATTCCTCAGTTCACTCCACAGTTCAGTGGATTAGAACTCTCCAATATCTGTAGAATCATGACCCTCTTTTTTGGTTCTCATGCCTGCTTTACATATTATCTCACTCTTGTGATAATACTTTAACACTTCTCTCAGCCCATCTTGTGGTTTCTTCTCTCCAATAAAATCTAATAGAAGTTCAGCCAAAGAAAACTTTGATCCAGGTATAGTTCTGATAGGTTACTTCTTTACCCAGAAGTTATCAGTTATCTGTGCATCACAGCATCAAGAGTGATGTAAAATTCTCAGTAAATGGTAGCTGTTACCACTTTTGATGCTGCTACTATATGGGCCTTCCTGATATGCTGTCCTCCCACATGCCCCAAAATTACTTCCGCTTCCCTCTTCAAAATAACTTTCTGCTCATGATTCTCACAAAGAAATATCACTTCCCCTCATTGTCATCTATCAAAACACCACCCATACTTTTGTGAAAGCTGCCCTGATTTCACCAGCCAAATGTGTTTCTCATTACCATTCTTCATTAAAACTTTGTGAAAATCTCTCCTCAAGCCCAAATCTCATTCCCCACTGCCTTATTTCATTGACTAGATTCTGAGTTTCATTAGCACTCAATCAAGTGTTCACATTTTTTATCCCCAATCCCAGCAACTACAAGTGGGATTGTTTTGCCCAATTATATAAATAACTAACAAATGTTAACCAAATCAAATTGTTATTGGACTAATTCAGTTCACCTTAGGCTTGCCACCTGATCCTTACTTTATTTTTAATTTGTCAGGAGTAATTTATGATTTTCTTTAATTTCTTCTAGAAATAAAATAGTAATACTCTTCTAAAATTACACTAGACAGGAATTTATATACAGCCAGTTCTCATTATTCATGATAGTTATGTTCTACAAAGTTGGCATGAGCACTGAATTAGCAGGCACTGTACTAGTGCTCCTAGAAGAGATCAGAAGCTACTGGTCACAACATTTTCAGTGGCTCATCAGTTGATAGCCTTGTTTTATGTGTGATTTTGCTTAAAGACATCTTATTTAATATTTACTCTTGATTCAGGAATGCTGAACTTACAACCCATAGTACTATAACTCATTCCTGAATAAAGTTCATTCAACACATATATTTTCTCTATAAAGCAGACTTCAGCCTTTTTGTGCTTTTAGGAGTACTAATCAGTACTTTAGTCTATGGTTGGAGGGCATGTTAAATAACTAAATTTTCAATAAATGTATGAAAAAGTTGCTAAGTATACTGTATAAATTACTCTTGTTTACTATATGGACTGAAAAAAGAAGGCAGAACATCATCTTGCTCCACCACAGCTGGGAACATATCTGTAACTCAACTCCAAAACACCAAGTTTCAGCATGGGAGATGTAGCTCAGTGGTAGAGTGTTTTCCTGGACCCAGCACCACACACACACACACACACACACACACACACTTACACACACGTTAAAAATACCAAGTTTTGATTTGGGGGTTACAGATGGGTTTTATTTAATTAGGCAGATTCACAAATATGGAATCAATGAATAAAGAGGATCAACTATATGTGCCCCTGTATCATATTGTTTTGGAAATGGTCCCCAATATATCCTGTTTGCCTGGATATATTGTGTAATCCTCTCTTTGTGTAATCCTCTCTCATACTGGTGCTGGCTTTGCCAACAGTACCTTAGTAAATATAAAACAATCAGGGACTTGAAAAGCATTTGCAGCATTAGGTCTTGAAATCAGAATTCTGCCACCATGTGAAGAAGCCACTGGACTAGAGAGGCATGGCCCAGCACCAACTATAAGACATGTGAATGAGGCCATTGTAGATCATCTAGGCACAGTCCAGCCATAAGATGACTATAGCCACATTAGCGCAAGACTTCAAGCCGCTCAATTAGAAAACTTCCTAGCTCAGACCATCCCAAACTAAGAAACCACAAATTGTGAGCAGTTATTGTTTTAAGCCACCAACTTGGGATACTTTGTTACAAAGTAATGATAATTTATACAGTTTCTATATTCTTCAAGTCTATAATAGTAATGAGTTTTAAAAGTTATCTACTTCAAAGAACTCTGCAGTTTATTGCAAGAAAACATTCTTTTAATCTTTGAAAGTTCACATTTCACTTGAGTTTCATAATAGAATTGCTTCATCTAGATTCTTAGTAGCATGAGTGCTCAAGGAAGAAATTAAATGACATCTTGCCATCTAGGCTTATCTTAAGGAGTATAATTTCTCAGGTCCCCCTTAGTCCATCTAAAAAAAGAGCAATATCCCTGAGGCAATTGCTTACCCTTGATATCATCTACTGGGAGCATTTACGTAGCAACAAGAGCAACTTTTTATTTTATCTCGTCTGATTTTTTGTGTCTTTTTCTATTTCTTTTTTCATAAACACCTGTACCTCAAGTCTCTCTGATTTGTAAAAGTATTTTGTTTTTTTAATTTCCTTAACTCTTTCCCAATCTAGATAGGTTGTGAGTCAGAATTTCCAGCAGCCTACACTAGTAATTTTCATTTGTTATAGGTGTGTGCATACACACAAATACACACACACACACACACACACACACACACACACATATGCAAAAGATGAGGGGAGAATGTTCTCATAGTTCCTTTCAGAAATAGAATATGCTTATAGGTAGGTAAGAGATATAGTGAAATAACATGTACATAAATATATATGTGTTTATGATAATGAACTGATATTTCAAGTTCTTATTATACTATTTAAGATATTTTCTTTATTTTCTTTTGTGATAAGCCTGGCAGTTATAACTCACACTAAAGATTATTGTGCTACTTAATGTCCACTCCTCATGACTCCCAAAGGACTCCAGATGACTTCCTTTTTTAACATGCCTATTGTGATAGAAATTATTTGGACATTTGTTAAAACAGTAAGGAAGACTTTATTCAAAATGATCTCAATAAGGGACATCTCTATACAATAGGGGAGAGATGGAGCTCAACTCCAATAGAACAAGGAAATGTGGGAATTTATAGGCAAGGAGAAGAGTGAGGTGATTAGAAGGAATAAAAAGACTAAGAGGAGAAATCAGCTGTAGGAAGATTCTTGATGAACTGGCCTAATATGATTCTTCCTAAAAGCAGACCAAGGACTTGTCCAACAAAAGCGAGAATGAGAAACTTGCTCAGGCGTCACGCATGATTATCAAGGCTGACTTAATGTGAGTCTTATTACAGGGGATTTGGCAAGGATGGGCCCAGGAGGACAAAGATAAGGCCTGGCTGAGAAGACAGCTCCCAGTGACCAACCAAAGTTTGATCATGAGGAGTTTTTTGTCACCATGTGGAACCCCATCCTGTCTGCGCTCTCCTTTGGGACGTTTGTAACCTAAATATAACCATATCCTTGACTTCCCCATGCGTTCTGTCTGGCAGTAACACTGGAGTGTTCACCTTTTTGTATTGCTCTGGAGCAGAGCTATTCAACTGGACTCAGAGAGAGGTTTCAAGAGTCCATGCCTATGAAAGTGAAGACAGAACTGTGTAGGGATATGAATTTGGGGAGGTAACGTTTCATTTGTAGAATTCATTGAATTTTCAGGTGAATTTTTACAACTTATAAAAGTTGAAGAAGCACTGGAAAATGTTTTTCATGTTTTGGTTTGTTCTGAAGTTGGGATGGAATTAATTCTGTGATTTGTTAGCTCAGAAATTTGCAAGTTTCAAATTCACAGGTATATCTTTTCTCTTGTATTGAGACAGCTGTCTCATACGCAGAATTAATAATTCTATGCTAATTTAGAGGGTTAACTAATCTCAATTAAACACCATTTCAGTGATGCGAAGGTGAAAGTTTCTCTCTGAGATGATAGACAATGAAGTCTTATTCTATTTACGTAGTTATCATTGTCATTTTATGTTCTGATTAGCTCTGTTAACACTATGAACACTTTCAGCACAAATTAATAGTTCTGTTATTTGGCTCACTCTTTCACAGAATTTTCTTCAAGTAAATTTTTATGTAGTGGGTATGATTACTGATCATCCAAACTATCCAGAATTTTGTTTTCTTTAAAGTGGGCTAATTTTGTTTCTGCACCTGCCCCACTCCACTATGCTTTGTGAGAATTTCAACTCATACCTCACCAGGGCTACTCTTACTCTCCAGAGATGCACAGCAATGCACAGGTTATGTCCTTTCTCCATCAACTACTTTTTAAACACTTGCTGGTAAACCTACAACGAAATATGGATACAGTGAGGAACAAAGCAAATTTCTGCTGTCATATTGGTGGTGTTTTCACATTGAAATAAATGCTATGAAGGAAAATTTAACAGTACTGCATGGTGAGGGTTATAATTTAAAGCAGGACATGAGGGAATGGATGCTTAAGAAGGAAACATTTGAGCAAAGAACCAGTGGAGAAGAGGGAGTAGGCCATGAAAATACTGGAGGGAAGAACATTGCAGGTAAAGAAACAGTCAATACCAAGTCCCTGAGACAGACATTAGGGACATCTCCAATTGAAAACTCCATCTTCTTTCTACTGCCAAGAAATATCCCCTCATTTCATTCTCTCTTCAGAATCCCTTTTATTTCCTCCAGCACACGCCTGGCAGAATCTCCTTTTTTACAAAACATAGAAAGAAGGATTATATCAAGAAGGGCTTCATCCAAACTTGCCTCAGGCCTACCTTTCTTCTTATTGTGGGGGAGGCTGCAAAAGTGAACAGAAATCACAGACACAAATAAATATCTCAGTAAACAATACCAACACATTTTTTAAAAAAATCTGAGCCTCAGTGGTTGAACTATGTAGATGTAAACTAAACAAAATTTGGTGGAAACTGTAGCTGTAAGCGAGATTTGTACTCTTCAAATATCCTTAATATTATTGTAGTGGATCAGGCAGAGCAAATCTGAAATGCAGTGCAATTTCAATGAAGTAATTAACTGATCCCTCCATGGAATCCTGGAACTGAGATGGCCCTAAATTCAAATTCTTCCCAAGTTAAACAAACAGAGTTAGACTTTTGTCTTCCCACATATGCCAAAACTTGGATAGGGGTGAGTGCCCATTAAGTGGAGCTGGGCCTCCATTGGTTTGGGACACTTTCTGAATGTCCAAGGGAAGACTGGCATGTGGCTGTCCAATTCCATATAATACAGTCACATTTGAGGTTGTCTGGCAGGTACTCTCTCAGAGCTGGGATGACAAGGTAAAAGGGATTTAAAGGCTTCCATAGCTTCCAATTCAGTCTACAGTAAGAAAACAAACTCTGGGGCTAGGGATGAAGATCAGAATGATGGACCAGAAGCAAGAATTCCTGAGCCTCGATCCTTAGTGCCCTCCTGGAGTCACACTGGCACAGTTGAGGCTTCCAAATCCATTAAAGCGTCACTAAGAATCAAGCCCTGTTCTATTAGAACAACAGTGTGTGATGCTTAGGAAAATCGATTTTTCCATAAGAGAAGTTTATTAGCCATTTCAAGAGAGTCAGGGTTGCCAGCAAATGGAAATGTCACATGTTTAATTCAAACACAGTAATACTTGCATTAGTCATTTGACTTCTTTGGGCTCTAGTTCTTTCATTTGTGAAATAAGAAGGTTGAAAAGATAATTATCAGCCATGATATAGTTGTCAATAGACTAGCAATCTATGACTCAATCACTAAAAGCTGGGAATGTTCTGCTTCTATAAAGCTAAATCACTTCCTTACTGCTATAAATGTTCTTAGAGGGGAATCAAAACTTTACAGAATGGTAGTAAAAATTATGTATCTATTTTGTGGTGGTTTATTATTGGGTAGCATGAAGTAGCCAATAATTTTCTGGCTAAGATAAACCCTGGAGACGATGAGTTTAGTGATTTGGAAGACTGGATTAGATTTTCATATAGATCAAAGAAATACTGAGTTCTTTGAGTACATCAGCTGCACTTATACCATGCCTGGAACACAATAGTGAGTACTCATGCATACCGTGAAAACCTATTGTTAGACTTTTATTTCTAGACACAGGCATGATAAGGAAAATTTTAATTACTTTTGCAATTTTGGCATTGTATCCATGTTCAACTCTGTTAGGATTCCAGTAAAAGTTTTCCATGTCAACAAATTGATGAGGCCATAATTACAGTTAGCTCATTGTATTTTTAAAAAATATTGGATCCACAAATCTTCAAGCTCCCTTTGTAAAGTATTTAATTCTTTCCAATGATTGCCACAGAGTAGTAGGTATTATTCTTATAGTCAACAAATGGAGGAAACAAACTGTAAGTAAGACTTTGAAGGTGAGTGTTATCCACAGTGTTATCTTCTCTCACTTCTCACATTAGTGTCAGAATCAAAGCTCCTCCTTGATTCTGCTTTTAACAAGTGTCCAGCTCTAAGAACCCCTCTGCCAGAGCCAGGTTTCTCCACCCTCTATCAACTTTCCTCTAAAATGATAAAACCGGCTTCTGGTATTTCACGGAGACCATCAGAGACTCTTTATTGCCAAATCCAGAAAACTATTATTAATTCTCATTCTATTGGCATATTTTAAATATTAAATATTTATATATTTTCAAAGGCTTTTAAAGTAGTAAATCCTTATTTCCTCTCTTTATTTACCTGTTCCTCATCCTTTAACAATCCTTTAAATGTTCATATTCTCCAGAATGCCATACAACTCTCTTTCATTTGATTCATCCATAAATATGCACTTCTGTGTCTTTAAAATCCTTGCTTAAAACTCTATCAGTTGAACCCCAAACTTTGTTCTACACATCTTCGTCTAGCTGCTCTGCTTATAATCTCCTTCATGTCAGTTCCTCAACCAACATGCTCTATTTCTGCTATTAATTTTCCTATCGATCTTGTCCTTCAGACTTCTTAACAGATATACTCCCATCCTGACTGCATCGTACATAGTATAGCCAGTGGGTTATCAAATTCTTCAAATTTCACCTAAAAAGATGCCTCACAAATGATCTCCATTCCTACTTCCTCCACCACTACCCTGATTACCATATATTTTTGTTTATATATTTTTTAAAAAGCTGCATTTACACATAATTCACATATTATACAATTCAATCATTTAAAGTATGCAACCCAATAGTTCTCAGTGTGAAGATTTTTGCCATCACCTCCACAATCAATGGTAGAACATTATCATCATATAAAAAGAAACTCCATAATCACTAATAGTCATTTCCACTTTTTCCCACTCATCCTCATTTATCGGGACCACGCAATCACTCATCTGCTTTATGTCTCTGTACCTTTGACCATTGTGGACACATTTTAAATGCTCCTCCTATGTAACTGTAATTACATGTCCTCTGACCCACCTCTCCCCTTCCTATCTTTCCTTCCCAAACCACTGATAAGCACCATTATTCTTTCAGTTTCTATGAGATCAACCTTTTTAGATGTCACAGACCACTTGGTGTTTGTCTTTCTGTGACCAGATTATTTCACTCAGGGTAGTGTCCTCTAGGTTCATCCTTATTGCTGCAGATGATGTCTTTCTTTCTAAAGGCAGAATAGTATTCTCTTATGGATATCTGCCAGGTTTTCTTTATCCATTCATCTGTTGATGGATATTAGTTTGATTCCATATCTTAGCTATTGTGAATTATGTACAATAAATATGGGAGTATAGTGATCTTTGACATACTGCTCTTGTTTCCTTTTTATGCATGTACCCAGTGGTGGGATTTCTATATCATATAGTATTTCTACTTTTAACATTTTGAGGACCTTCCACACTGTTTCCCATGATGACTGCACTAATTTACATTCCCACCAACATTGTGTAAGGGTTCCCTTTTCTCTATATCATTGCCAGTGCTTGTTGTATTTTATCTTCCCGATAGTAGCCATTCTAACAGATGTAAGAATCACATCATTGTGATTTTGATTTGCTTTTCCCTGATGATTAGTGGCTTTGAACACTTTTTCACATACCTTTTGGTGATTTGTAAGTGTTCTGAGAATGTCTATTTTGGGTTGTGCCCATTAAAAAAAAAAATTCTTAAGAATTTTCAAGCTCTTGGAACTTCCAGCCCTTATATTAAGTGCCAACTGATCATATTGAACTCTAATTTCCTTCTCCATCAGTTCTAGAATGGACAAACTTATCAGTTTCTATAAAAGATTTTTGAAATTAGGGGTTTAGCTTAGTGGTAGAGTGCTTGTTTAGAATGCACATGACCCTGGGTTCATCTCACAGTGCAGAGTGCTGGGGGAAAAAAAAACAAAACTAAAAAGTGGAATCTAATAGAAATACATACTAGTTATGTTTTATGGTGCTTTTAAAATCATCGTTTTAAAATTGTGCAAAAACAATGTTTACTGCACATTCACCGCTTATAGATATCAAATGAGAGTACACTGGCCAGTCAAGAAATTGCATTTAACGTCATTAATCTTTTCTTGAAGAACACATCGATTCCACTGCCTCGTTTCTTCCATGAAATACGCACTTTGTAAAAACCTAATGATCACTATGAAATATTACTTGAAGTGTGACAGGATAATAAGAAAAAATTAACCACAGAACTTCCTCTTCAGTGGCTTTAACAGATGTCCTTGGGGATGAAGAAATATCTTGAATGAAAGCTATTACATCATTTATAAGAACTTGATAAAACTTAGATTTCCAGAGCATAACACAGTGCTGCCTCACTCTAAATATGGCAGCATCTCAATTATTTAAGGATTGTTATTTCCCCACGTTCATAAACAGAAAGAGATGTTCTATTTTATTGCCATGGCTTCATTGGTTTTGTTTTTTAAGTCAGTTTTCCATTTTTTCTAAAAAAAATTATTGTTCTTCTTGCTTTGTAAGACTTTATGAATGGTAAAATTGTTCTATTTTTGTTGGTGCATCATAGTTATGCATAACAGCAGGATTTATTATGTCATATTTGCACATGCACATAACATGGTCAATCTCATTTCCCTTCACTTCCCTTTCTCTCTCCTCCTCACTTCCTCTGATTCACTTGCTCTACTCTTCTGATCTCCTTTCTGTTTTTATTATTGTCATTATTTTAATTAATCCACTATAAATATATAAAAAGCGGGATCCCTTGTGGTATATTCATATATGTACATAGCATACTTTGATAGACTTTGTTCCCCAGTATTTCCCTATGTCCTCCTCTCCTCCCTCCCTCAATCTCCTTTCTCTACTCTGTTGGTCTCCCTTCTACTCCCTTCTAACCATTAATTACCCTAATTTAAAGCATTTGGAAAATGAAGGAAAATAGTCTTCCTTTATTTCACTGACCTCTCATATTTGAGCATGTGTTTTGATATACTACTATCTGTATAGTTGAAATTTTCCCTTCCCTCTATAAGTATGCCTAGGTCTGAGCATGCAGTTTAACATTGCCACATCCCCTCTTATCAATGCATGCTTTAGCAGCCAGTAGCCATTGGGCTCCTGTGAATGTGCCTCCCTGTTCTAGTTGCTTCTGAGAATGAACTGAGGAAAAGACACAGTCCTCATCCTCCAGAAATTTACAGATTATTTTTTTAAATTATTTTTATGGAATGTATTTTGATTCATTGCACAAATGAGGTACAACTTTTCACTTCTATGGTTGTACATGCTGTATATTCACAACATTCATGTATTCATACATGTACATTGGGTAATGTTATTTGTCCCATTCCACTATCTTTCCTTCCCCCACCCCCTCCTCTCATTTCCCTCTGCACAATCCAACACTCCTCCATTCTTTCCTTACCCCACCCCTGTTATGTATCATCATCCACTTCTCAGAGAAAACATTTGGCCTTTGGTTTTGGGGGATTGACTTATTTCACTTAGCATGATATTCTCCAACTCCATCCATCTACATGCAAATGCCATAATTTTATTCTTCTTTATGGTTGAATAATATTCCATTGTGTATATACACCAGTTTTTTTATCCATTCATCTATTGAAGGGCATCTAGGTTAGTTCCACAATTCTTAATATGACTTGAAGTTACTATTCACATTGTTCTCCCTTGAAGCCTTTATATTAAATCAGTTGAGTACTCAGTGTTTCTGTCTTTAATATGCTCCTTGTATATGTCCTTCTCTATTTCTTCTACCACTACTTTAGCCACATCTTGCCTAATTTTTTCCATAATGTACTAACTAGGTCTGTTTCTGGTCCATTTCCATTCCATCCACCTGCAGATTCACAAGTCTTCAAGAAAAGGAAATTTAGTATTTAGAATTTCCATTTTCAGCTCCCCACCAACATTGTAGTCCACTGACTTTAAAAATCTAGACTCATCATATTTTAGAACCAGGAAATATCGAGAAGATGGAGAACTTGCCCCCTTACATTTACATATGGGGAACTGAGCACCAGAGAAATTGTTCCTTCACATAACTTTTAATTTTCTACCATTATCTACAAAATAAAACCCAAACTCCTCAAAAAGTCATACTACCACTTTTAAACATTTGCATATCCTAGGCTACCTTTTGATAAATCTTTAGACAGGATGAGAGCTCCCATGAGCTTTTCAACAATATCTTTGTCATACAACTTGCCAATTCCTCTATGATTTCTTGCAAGAAACAGATTGAAACACCCTAAAATTCTCTCCTCATAATGCTTTTCTTCTTGCTTTAATAACCTATTTAAAATGTGGTGCCAGAAATTGGACAATATATTTGAGATGTGGCCTGACTAGTACAGCATGTTATCTCAGTGAACCTGATTTCCTTTGTTCTAAACAGCATACCTAAAAACACACAGACTTTTTTTTTTTCATTTAAATTCCATATTGTTAGCATGAATTCATCCTTTTGGTCTCTAGGAATCTTTATTAATTTAAGATTGAGCATCATTTATTCCTCCAGAAAAACTTTGTTTTATGTCTGAGATAAGAACTGTGCTAAGCAATTAGATGACAGAAAATGGGGTAAATGTTTTCCCTGCCATTAGAAAGTTTATGGTCTCATAAGAAAAAAGTCAATGTAACAATGGATTACACCAATCTATAATCTCTATATTTAATACATTTAATAAATTATACATTCAAATGTAGAATCAGCATGCTTCCTATGTCCCTTAGTGTATTAATGGAAGAAAAATAATGTTTATGCAGTAACTATTAATGCCTAGATAATACTAATGGAAGAAGTACTACCCCTACTTTACCAATGGGGAAGCTTGGACTTAAAGAAGTTAAGCAAATTTGCCCAAATTTAGAATACTGAGTCAGAATTCTGAACCTAGTTCTCTTTGATCCATTTGTCCAAAGGATATTGTGAGATATTTTTGTCTCTGCCTTTGTCCTGTGTACCAACCAGGTAAAACAGAATTAGAAGGGGAGTGAGTTTATTTTAGCAGTGCTCAAGTTTAGTAATCCATGCTGCTTCTAAGTGGTTGTGACTTGCTTTTATGAATGCTCTCAAGTTCTCCTTTAATAGCATATTAATAATTTTCTACCATGCAATCCAAAGTTAACACTGAAACCACTACTTTCAGAATAGGAAAAGATAAGTCTTCTTTGTAACCACCAGATTTTAATGCAACACTATAAATGTTGATACAAGCTATTCAAGAAGCAAACAATGTTAAAACTATAAGTATTGGAACGGGGAGATATGACATTTATGCAAATGAGGTAGCAGTATACTAAAACTTTGAGAAATCAACAAAAAATTGTCTAAAAACCATAATTTACACAATAATGAAAATAATAAAATATGTATTGTTATATAATAGCAATACACAGTCATACATAGAAAATAAAATGAAAAGAAAACCCACAATTTTAAAATACCAAAAATTTGATGTTAAATACTGAGTATTAGCTTAACTTGGAGCATATGAAATCCAGTTATTGGAACAATAAAATATTCATGGAAGGGATAATGGAAAGATATCAACAATTTCAGCAAATATGACCTGACATTTATTGTGCACATAATTTGTGACAGGGACTAAACAAGTTGAGATAAATCAGAAAAATTAAGTCTTCTAGGAAATAATCATTTATTGAAGGAGAGAGATGTACAAAGTATTGCCTGCCACAGTGAAAAATGAAATAAATGCCATGGGTAAAGTCTCTGGAAGCAGACAGAAAGGAATAAGTAATTCTGATTAAGAAAAATATAGAAATAAACACACCTAATTGAGAAGCCTGAATATATTATGCTGTAAGAGTTTATGGTTAATTAATAAATGCAATAAAATACCAATTGCAGATTCCATGACATGTCCTAAGAAACTTTAAATCTAAATACATTTATGCCAAAGTATTACTATTTGAATACATGAGCAGGTGACAAGAACAATGAAGAAAGATGAAGATAGACACAGTCACGAACAGATGATTGGTGAAGAACTTGCTTAATAAATTTGCAAAATGTTTATGATTATAACAGACTCCACATGATGTTGGGCTTTAAATGTAAGGAGAAAATAGTAAATAGAATAATAGTTTAGATTTTAAAATACATGTAGGCCTTTATGAGCATTTTAGCAAAAAATAGCAGCAGCGAGTACTATTTCATAGAATTTTGGTGCAAATGACATTGATATGGAAAGTAATTCATGTAAATTCATATTTCACATTTCACTTAGCAATAAATTATTCAATCAAAGAACATGCAATTCATTTTTTGTATATTAAAGAATATACGGTAGCATATTTAAAGATGAAGATAGAAACCCAGGGCTGTTCTAGAAACGAAGGATGATAGAGACAAATTGGATATGTCTGAACTTGTGAAAATAACATTTTATAAGGAAAAATGCAGTGTGTAATAATGAATAATGAAGAAATAATGAAGAAAGCATATCCAATAAACACAATTGATCAAGTTTCACTATTCAAAACATAAACAGGTTTATTTACATGGTCATCATATACATTCTACTTTTACATAATCAAAAGTAGTTGTATAATTTGTATAATGAAGAAATATAATTAACCAGTGTTTGGGAAATCAGCCTCCAATCTAGTAAAATAAAACTCTAAATAACTTTAAAGACACTATGCTTTAATTTTAAAATGCTATTTAAAAAATCCTGTTAGGGAATATGTAACAAATAGTCAATCTTACAAATTGTATATGACAATATAAATAGACTGAGTCCTCCAGAAATAATATAGCATGAAAACAAGCTACAAGAATCCACTCATGTTCTTTGCATAACTGCATTGCAAGCATTATACTTCAAGAAATAATCTGAGAGTAGAAAACCAAGAGGATCTGTTTACTCTTAATGAAAATTGAAAACATCTTAAGTGCTAAAAAAAAAGTGCAATCATTAAGGAAAGAGGATATTAATTAAATTCTAAAGTATGAAATGACAACTGCTATGGTTTAGGTGTGGTCTGCATGCCCCAAGAGTCCCTTGTGATGAAAGCCTTGGTCCATAGGGTGATGCTGTTGAATGGCAATGATGCTTTGAGTGGTGGAACCTAGTAGAAGGCCCTATGATTATTGGGGTGTGCATTGGAGAGGATTCTGAGGCCACAGTCTCTCTGTGTTTGACTTCCTATTTGGCAATGTAGCTCTTCCATATCCATGCTCTCCTGCCAGAATGTACCACCATCCATCACTTTTAGCAGAAGTCAAACCAATGGGTTGCCTGATCTTGGAAACTAAACATTCAAAATCATGAGCTAAATAAACCTTTCATGTTTATAAAGTTATCTGTCTCAGGTATTGCATTGTAGTGATGCAAAGCAGACTAAGACAACAATTATTTGAACTATAGCACTGCTAGGAGATGTTTGCATAACATTATAGAAGTGTGAAAGACTGAATATACATATTAAATAAATGCCAACCCTTTTGCTATCTTTATTCTGTTCCCAAAGGAGAAACATGAACTAAAACTTCAGCCATGTTGGAAAGATCTTTAGAAACATTACTTGCGGACATAAGATCATGTTCAGCCAGCAAATTATGACTCCTAAATACTTATTTGATAGGCACAGCTTGTATTTCATTTTGCATTTTGTGTTTTGTTCTTTTGTAGTTATTTTTAACTTTCTAATTGAAGTATGACTTGCATAGAGTTAACTATAAATGCAGCAAAGCCATTATTAGATATTCTGTTTGATGCAGCTTTAAAAATGTGTACATCCATGTAACACCCTCCAAAATGGAGACACTGAACATTCTCAGCAGCCCAGAGGATTCCTGGTAACCCTTTCCAGATAATACCTCACCTCAGAAAGCAACCACTGTTCTGATTTCTATCACCATCTATAGGTCTTACTTGTTCTTGCACTTTATATCGATGGAATCAATCATACGGTCCTTAACCTTTGCATCTGTTTTCGTTTGAATCAGTAAAATATCTATGAGAATCAGTCACATAATTCACTGATCAGCATATCATTTTTATTAGTATATAAGATTCCTTTATGTGAACATAACACATTTTAATTATCATTTTCCAATTAGTGGACTTTTTGGGTTACTTCTGAATTTTAATAATTATAAATAAACTTCCCTATGTATGTCTTTCAGCAAATATACACGCTCCTATCTCTCGTATAAGTATTCAGGATATGCATGGAAGCAGGATGACTCAGATGAAGATTAGGAGTATGATTAACTTTCCTAGATACTGACATATTGCTTCAGGGGGGAAATATGTGTTAGCAACAGGCCTTTCCAGTTTGCTTTTCCATATACCTTTGTTTATCTTGCTTGCTCCAGAAAGGTTGAATTTGTACCTCCTCACAAACTTAGGATTTAGTTTGACTCATCTGATATTGTAAATTACAATTTTTTACTGATAATGACTTTTATGTATTTAATTAAAGAAATGTAAACTTTTCCGAGTGCAGTCACCCATCTACTTGGAGGCAAGGTTACCTCAAAGTCAAGAGCAGAGGTTGTTTTCACTCTCTCGGGATGCACAAGAGCAGAGGTTGTTTTTCACTCTCTCGGGATGCCCAGCGGATGCAGTTGTGTGCTCAGGAGTCTTATCGAGGCTGTTTGGCCCTGGTCCTGGGTCTCTGCCCTGGCATTGCCTGCTGAACAGCCTAATCAACCTGACTCACTCTGACAGCCACAGGGCCCAGTGCTTAGGCCAAGGCAATCATCTTTGCATTTATTTCTATTGCAAGGATCTCTCATTTCCTTGTATTTCACTTAATAAAATTAGTCACCACACATGGTGGATTAGCAGCAGCAGCTCAGCTTCCTTGGATTTACATGAATTTATTCTCAGTGGAGAGATCAAGAGGCAATTTGTTCAGTTGTGGCCTTATTGGGAGTTTCCATCATCTGACCCTGCAGCTCCATCTGAATAGCATGTTTGCAATTGTTTTCTATTTGGGATGATTATTCCACGTTTGCAAGCAGCTACTTAGAGATCATTTCCTGATTCAAAATTTTTCCAAGCTACTTTCTTAAGAACAAGAGGGAGTGAGGGAATAAAAGGTAAAAATTTGTATGAGTGGGCAAATACATAAAAATTTTGGCTGATTACAAACACTGATCAAAGATCGTACTTTTGCAAAAGTGATTATCAGGATATGTACCTCCCAAGATATCAAGAGCTGTTTCCAAATTGGCTGTCTTCACACACTGTGTATGTGTTACGGTTTGAATGTGAGGTGTCCCCTAAAAGCTCACATGTGAGACAATTCAAGAAAGTTCAGAGGAGAAATGATTAGGTTGTAAGAGGCTTAACCCAATCAGTGAATTAACCCCCCAATAGGGATTAACTGAGTGGTAACTGAAGTGGTAAGGTGTGGTTGGAGGAGGTGGGAATTGGGGTATGGCTTTGGGGTATATATTTGTATCTAGCAAGTGGAAACCTCTCTCTCTCTGCTGTGTGATCATCATGTAAACTGCTTCTCTTTGCCACACTCTTCCACCATGATGTCCTGCCTCACTTGGAGCTGAGACCTCTGAAGCTGTGAACCCTCAAAAAACTTTTTCCTCTTTGATTGTTCTGGTTGGGTCTTTTAGTCACAGCAGTGAAAAAGCTCACTAAAAGAGCATGCATTCTCAACGCAAGGGAAAACAGTTTCTCAAGAATGGCAAACTGTTAGATCTAAGGTTAGAAAAGGGACAGTTTCTCCTAAGTCTATTCCAAGTGAGAACTCAACAGGGAGGAAAAGGTGATGGTGCACAATGTCCTCTCCCCTTGACTATCTAGAGATATTTCTGTATCTCCACAGAAGTTGCTGAATCTGGAACCACCAAGCACTAAAGAGAAGAAGAGTGCTTTTCTTTTTTCTTTT
This sequence comes from Sciurus carolinensis, assembly GCF_902686445.1. NCBI lineage: Eukaryota > Metazoa > Chordata > Mammalia > Rodentia > Sciuridae > Sciurus > Sciurus carolinensis. The sequence goes on along the minus strand of NC_062222.1, from coordinate 102,136,562 downwards.
TTTTTTTTTTTTTTTTTTTTTTTTTTTTTTTTGCATGGCATCAGAGTATGTGGAGAGACCAGGAAATAACATAAATGTTCATTTGCTCACTCTGCTCATACATAGAGTGTGCATTACAATACTGCCAACCAAGAGGACTTTGGTGGGACTTAGGCCCTATCAGGCAAGGCCTCTAGCACTTAGGGGCTTATTTAGGAATATTAGCTATATTTGTTATTTTTATAATTATTGTCCTTGCCTTATTTTCTTTATCCCTCATCTTCCTTTCTCTTCCTCCCCTTACAGACTCCAGTCTCTGCAAAATAGAACCACAAATTGCACATACTCGTAAAAATGGCCTATGGGACTAGAAAAAGCCATAGAAAATCCAAATATATAGAGTCTAGCTTTTATTTAAATAATGAATCAGCACTCCTCATTTCCCTTGCAGATCAGTTTTGAAATTCTGCTGCTCAGAAAACTGTCCCCTTTCTTCCTGTGTTTCAGCTCTACACATCATATATAGTTTTACAGGTTATTTTTCCAGTAAAAGAAACTGAAAATCTGTGTACAGTGATGTCTTGTGGTGGGCAGCAACAATAGAACTTTCACACTGAAAATATTTTTTAAGTTGTTTGAACTTAGAGGTAAGGTGTTAAAATATGATAGGATGAGAGAATGTGATTGGTATTTCCATTTCTTCTTTGCCCTATTAGACCATGTTAGCCAACTGAAGTGATAATTGTGTGTTGGCACTGGCTAACAAGAGGACTGATTGGTTATATGGTCTTCCCTCCAAGACTGGGGAAGACCATGAATGTTCTTACCCACAGGGAGACTGGCAGCCTGGCACACTTGGGCATGATCTCACCTTGATCCCCTGTATATTCTGGGTTTTCCTCTCTTTTAAAATAACTTCTGCCAACAATCCATGTTCTGTCCCCTTTTTAAAATTCTCATACTGGACCATATTTTCTTTTTTTTCCAATTTTGATGTCCTTTATTTCTTTCTTTTTTTTTTTTAGCTGCAGTTATATTTTTACTTTTTTAATTTTTATAGACTGCATTTTGATTCATTGTACACAAATGGGGTACATCTTTTTATTTCTATGGTGGTACACAATGTAGATTCATACCATTCTTGTAATCATACATGTACATAGGGTAATGATGTCTGTCTCCTTCCACCATTTTTCATACCCCTCAAATGCTTCTTCAGAAGGATCATCTCCTTCTGCACATGGAGAAGCAGAGGCAATGCTCAGGGATCCCTGAACTTTACTTCTGACTTGCAATTTTAGCCCATGAAATATGAAGATGTTTGTCAATATTTGTTTAACACAGATCTTGTCTTTAATTATGCAATATATAATTTTACATCTGGTTCCTTAAAATTATACATTTAATATTCTGTGAGATTTTTCATAGGCTAAATTCATTTAATTTTTTCCTACATACATTAAGCTAAAATGAAAACATGCACCATATCCTCATATAAATATTAATAAAAATGTACCAAGTGGCCAGTATTCAATTTTTTTTCAGATAACCCATCATTTTTGTTTTATGAATTCTAAGTTCTCAGTCACTGGAAGAAGAAGAGGATGTTCAATTATTTATCATGTAAAACAGTCACATAAAGAACTGATAGTATTTCTTATTCCCTGGTAAACATATTAGGAACTCTGGGTATCAATAAGGAATTGAGGAGGAGGAGGAAGCAAGATTTATACATCTACAGACAACTGGGAAATTGAGAGTCTGCTCCTCCAAGAGATAATCCATAAACACAGCAGTCAACAACACGAAGCCCATTGGAAGCTATACTGGGCTACAAGGAAAGCAGCCTAGGAGGTCTAAAATGATGATATTCCAATAGTTAGACCATTTCACCAGAGGACAATTTTAACCACCACGTTTTTGCATTGAGAGAATGAGGAGCATTGTGCATACTATGGCCATGTTTATTTAAAAAAAAAAAGTCTGCACAGAAACCTTCTGAAAGAATATGTGAGATAGTCTGAATACTATTTGCCTTTGCTTTTAATTGTATATCTTGCTTTATTGCTTAAATTCCTTACCAGTCTACATATTATTTTATTTATGTTAAAAATTGTTTTAAAAATCACTATAAGTAAATTAATGATAATAATAAGCAAACTTTTTATAGAACATACCATGTTCCAGACACTGTTCTAAGCACTTTATTTACATGGACTAATTAATCCTCCCAATAACCTTAGGGAGTGGAAATGATCATTATCCCCATCTTACAGATGAGCAAAATGAGACACAAAAAGTCAATAATTTGACCACAGTCACATCTCTCAGAAGTGAGTCATGATTTGAAGCAAGGCAGTGTGGCCCCAACTACTGAGCTCTTAAACAAATATTTTATAAAGTACTTGAGATAGTGGAAGAAGCTGAGACTTTGTGTGATTTTTGTCCTTCTGAAAATGGGGAATTTAAAAGAAAAGAGAAATTTATTGGTTGTTTGTATCTATGGAGAAACTCACTGTGAATCTAATGAAAACAGAAAGAAACAGAATGTTAAAAGACTTTGTCAGTTGAAAACACCTTGGAATGGCACACCAGGAAAATATGGTCGTATTTGTTTTTAACTGGTAACTCTAAAATCAAGGCAATTAAACCCTCTATCTTTACCTTTACCATTATGTCTCTCATTCTCTCATTGCATTTCCTTAGGCTTATTTACAAATTGCTCCTCTTCAATGATCTACTTGCTTAAACGCCTTAAGGAATAATATCTTGAAACCTCTCACCCTCCTCCATTACAGTAACAATCTTACTTGATTGGCCTCATTACTCCTGTTTTTTGTCCATGGATGAAGTTAAGATGATTAAATAAAATATATAAAAATGAATAACTAAGACAGTCTCTGTGAAGTACATGCAGAAAAACTAATAAGGAGATTTTTGAAGCTCTCTTTTTTAGGACACAGTTTTCCAGTACATAAGGAAAAAGCCATAATAGCCATGTTGTCCAAAGAAATGTCATAATGAAATTTCTTTAGCAAAATAGCTAATGGACTGGTAATTGTACACTTTATTGAATATGCTGGTACTTATCCTTAATGTGATTCCATAAAATGAATAACATCTTTTACTTTATTGAGATTGGAATAGCAAATGTGCTAACATTGCTTAAAAATAAATATATAGGCTATTCTACTGACAATGGGGACATCTTGTTTTTAAAAGAACAAAAGGAATGGAAGTTTTAAGCGTTATTCTGTAAATGTGATACACCACTTTTTCTTCTAATTGTGTCTAGAGCTCACAATCAGGCTGAGTCCTGTCATTCCGCACCAGAGAATATACAACCAGGAACTCTCCCCCACTTTGTTGAGAAATAAAATAACGACTTTTCTAGTAACTTTGATACCCCCTGCCCCCATACCTCACCCACCATGACATAAAACATGACGTTTTTTTTTCTTCCAGAAATATGCAGATGAATGATATTCCCACTTCCAAACTGTAGGCTATAATTTTTACACAATTCCTTGCCAAGTGCTATATTGATAGCCTTTCTTGCCCTTACAAGATACATTAAAATACAAGAACCTCAGAGGCACATTATTATTTTACCTACCTTGAATCCTTATCAATGTATGCAAAGAATAAATAATAAATAAAATGTATTGCTTTACATAATATTTTCCGAAGACCTTGCACCTAATCAGTGTGAAAGAACTAGTTGATTATGAGACTGGGAAAAAACAAAGCTAGACCATATCATACATTTTTACTATTTGCCCAGTGATCAACTAGAACAAGACTGAATTTCCTATAGAATAGTGCTCTTTCTCTCTCCTTTGCTTGAATTAAAAAAAGAATTCATGATTGAAAAATTGGAAACAATTGCTTTCTCTATGTTTCAATGTCGATATAATGTTTGAATATTTGATCTTTGAAGTCACACAGACTAGAATCCCTGTCCTCACTCTGCTACTTGTTAGATATACAATCTCGGACAAGTTATATAGCCCCCCAGAGCTTCAGTTTCTTCATCTATAAAATGAGACCAACTAAATAGAGTTCAAGTCATTAACTGCTGTTAGTGGGAGAAGGAGCATTATTCATCATTGTCTGGCATATTTCGAAGAGAAATCTGATTACAGAAAAGTTTCCTCCTTTGTCCTAACAAATGCATTGGTCATTCTGAATAAATATTTCTATAATACTATTTCCCCAAAATATTATCATAAGATTTAGTTCCATTCTTGTCAAATATGTGAGTCATCTGAACAAATAACTAGATTCAGGGAAACCAAAGTAAATGTTATCAACCAATCAACAAGTATTTATTGTCCTCTTTCTGGAAGAAGAATAAGTGAGAAAGCCAATCTTGTAGTCTTGGGTTCTAGAAAGGTGTCTTAAAGATGGAGTAGAATGAACCTTCCAGGAAGAGGGACTAGCACAACTTAAGACTGAAGAGGCAGGTCAGTGTCTCCCAAACTTGAGTGTGAACCAGAATTACTAGGAGAGTTATTAAAACACAGATTGTTGGGCCACATTCCCAGAGTTGCTGCTTAAATAAACTTCAGATAAAGTATGAAAAGATTTCTTTATAACAGTTAGTTTATAGTTGATTTTGATGTCCCCGACCGGGGACCACGCTTTGAGAACGAGTGGAACAGGGTGATGTGATGGGGAACTAGAGGGACTGTACTTGGTTACTCATGAACCAATGCAATGGAGACAGCAAGAGATAGATGAGAAGAGGAAGAAGAGAACCTGATCATGAACAGCTTGGATATCTACCCAAAAAAGTCCCTACAATGGCGCAGATTTAATTTGAGGTCCAATTGGGAAAAAAATCAATACCATAGTAATGGATTAAAGAATAGGAAGTCTGAAGCCTGATTGACCAACTGAGAAGTGGGCATAATAACCCAGGGGAAAATAATGGAGACTTGAGCTAAGTATGTGTGGAGAGGAAAATAAAATAGGTAAGACTTGATGATGAGAAGTGAAGATAGGAAATAAGCCTGGCTCAAGGATGCTCTTCAAGAAATCATGGCCTATAATAAACTAATAGTTCTAATTTTGAATTATTCCATGTTTACATACACACTAAAATAGAACAGGCCTGAAAGAGGCTCTACTCAAGTATAACAGACTTTTCATCAATCTTTGTCTAGTTATATAAACAATTGCCCATGTGTATGTGTATGAATAATAATGATAGCTATTGTACATTATGCTTACTTTACACCGGGAACTGTATCATATACACTACATCTGGTATTTTATTTCATTCTCACCACATTCTAGAAAGTAAATACTGTGTTAGTCCTGCTTTTATGCATGAGGAAACCCATAGCTCATGGGCTAACTCATTCACCATTTCATATATCTTCCATTTAACCCTCAAAAGCATTACTCATTGTCTCCTACCTCCTTTGTTTCTTTCTTTTTTTATTAGCAAATACATTTTTATTTAAGTTGAAATGAAAAAAAATCTTTCTAATCACATGGACATTTTTCTTCTTTTTGTTTGTATCATATATATTAAATAGTGCCTACAACATGTATATGCAGTCTATACAGACTATTTTTTTAATTTGTTATTTTTAGATATATATGACAGTAGAGTATATTTTGACATATATACGTAAATGGAGTATAACTTATTTTAATTAGGATCCCATTCTTGTGGGTGTCCATGATGTGGAGTTTTACTGATCATGTATTCATACATGAACATAGGAAAATTATGTCCAATTCATTCTACTGTCTTTCCTATTCCCATCACTCCCCTTCCTTTCATTCCCCTTTGTCTAATCCAATGAACTTCTATCCCACCCCCCTTATTGTGTGTTAGCATCCACATATCACAGAGAACATTTGGCCTTTGGTTTGTGACTGGCTTATTTCACTTAACATGATAGTCTCCAGTTCCATCCATTTACTGGCAAATGCCCTAATTTCATTCTTCTTTATGGCTGAGTAATAATAGTTCATTGTGTTTATATACCACATTTTCTTTATCCATCCATCTGTTGAAGGGCATCTAGCTTGGTTCCATAGCTGGGCTATTGTGAATTGAGCTGCCATAAACATTGATGTAGCTGTGTCACTATAGTAGGCTGATCTTAAGTCCTTAGGGTATATACCAAGGAGTGGAATAACTGGGTCAAATGGATCCACCTACTTTCTTTCCCAGAAGGAGAACCTATGTGGATTGTCTTCCATTTTAGTTTGGCCAATGTAAGAACCTGGCAGGAGATCAAAATAGGGAAGAAAATAAGGTCAAGTTGTTTCCACCTACCTACTCCTTGTATGTTGTTACATACTGGTTACTTCCTTCATCAAATGATCAGATCCTCTGAAAATAGCCCTATCTATACAATTTTCTCCTTCCTGATTCCAGAGAGTGATTTTTCCCTCTTCCCTTCTGGTTGGAAGCAGTAATAGAGACTCTTTTCTTAGAACTGGAATACGACACCATCCCTCATAGTTCCCTGACAAACTGCTTACACTTTAAAATTAGTGGCTTTATAGAATTCTCATCAGATTATCCCCTATAAACGCTGAGCATTCCATCATTTTACTGGAACCCTGACTGATATAATTGTTCAAGAAACACAGTTAAAAGAAAGGGGAGGCAAAGACTTGAAATCCCACAGTTTGACACAAAGCACCAAGCTCTTAAAGTCAGCCGTGTCAGGGGCCCTTGGGGAGGGAGGATAGATTAATGAGAAGGGTCTTCTCCCCATATTTCTGGAACTAAGTTTAGAGAAGGTTGAAGAATGACTACCTAGGTAAAAGATTTCTACAAATCAAAAAAAGTTAAGAGCCATTAAAAAGCCTAGCAAAAACCTGTTCTTTGGCCCCCTTGACTAGTTCACCCTAATTAAGAAATAAAAGAGGATTCTCTACAGGCTCTTCAATGCCTTCATATGACACCAACAACCTGTTCAAAAACAGATGGAGTTTAGGTACTGCCATTAAAAAGATAATAAGTGACAACCTTTGGTTTTCTCAATCTCACACCTCACTCCCAGGCCTGCCCCCTTCCATTAGCAAGAAAACCAATTAAAATTATGCAGTTTTAAAATGACAGCAGATAGAGTGAAGCTTCAGTAAATTTTCTGAAGAGACTGTTTAAACTAACAACCTTGTCCACAGTGTAGATTAATATTTTTAGAGGGTAAAATAGAGTGAAATAGAAGAAAGCAGTGTTCTAGAGGGGGATTCTTTTATTCTCTCATGTTTACACCCTCTTCAGTTAAAAGAACTTATTTTCTCATGATGTATGGTATCACATTCCTAATTAAAGAGCATCATATACAGTGAAATATATAGTTATATGTAACTAAAATTAACATACATGAAATCATCAGAAAACAGATGGATGCTCAACTTTCCAGAACTGATTAGAATTGTTAATCAGAGTTCAGAGAAGGGTACCATTGCAGCCAAGATCCCAGTTCTATGTACTCTTGGAAGTTTTCCTAACAATCTGACAAGCCACAAATCCCTGAGCCTAGTACAGATGAGTTTAGGTGATGCTCCTACCATTTTACGTTTGTAAAAATAAATTTTATTGTATATGTTTGAGGTATACAAAATGATGTTATAGGGTATATAAAGACTGTCAAAAGGTTACTATGGTGAAGCAAACTAACATATCCATCAGCTCACATAGTTATGCATTTTTTTTTCAGAGCAAGATTAGCTAAAGCCTACTTACTCATTTAGCATGAATCCCAAATATGGTACAATTTTATTTCCTGAAATTCTCATGTTGTACATTAGATTTCTAGACTTGTTTGCTTATTCATCCTATGCATCTACTACTCTGTATGTGCTGACCTTTTACACTTAAATATATTAGTTACCTAAATCAGAAGTGAAAAGTTATGAAGTTGTTGCCCTAAAATTTTGACACACAATGAAAGCAAACATGGCAATGTGACTACCCTTGCGAAAATAATAACGACATTAGAAAAATGAGAACAAATTTAAAAGATGTGGCAAACCTGGTTTCTTTGTAGGAAAATTGTAAAGTGAAAATAAACACGCATGCAAAACAAATGAAGTTTTTAGACTTTAAGAGAATGACAAATTTACTAGTCAAAACCTGATTCTGACGGAATTATAATATTCAGTGTATTTCATTTATGTGCACAAAATAACATGAAATGCTCAAGAAAACCACTGCGATAATCATATCCAGTACATATATGATCAAAAGCAGTTCAATTTCTTTTCCTGGAAAGTGTCTCATTAAATTGGAAATAAATGATACACTGGTGCATTGTAAAATCCAGATCTCTTGCCTCTAAGCCCAGGGTTATTTTCACTCTAGTAAATTTCTGTTCCAACAAATTACACAGAAACTATTAATAACATCTCTTAGTTCCCATGCCCCTATTCGACTTTCTGCTGGCCTCCCTGGAGCTTTAAACAAAGGAGTCTATTCCTGGTCATGCCTGTGTATGCTGTTGATTTAAAGAGACTGCAGCCTTGAGTGGGACTTTCATTGCTGCCATCAGTGTGATCAATTCTTGTCCCCACAGCCAAATTGATCAAGCAACAACAGACATCCATCTTTGAGACAGCCACATTTAGCAATCCCAGCATGCCTCTGTCAATTCACCCACAGACAGTCTGACCCTCACATTGCACAGGAGTCTTCTCCAGTCTGGAGAGAATGCTGCCCTCTATGTCAAAATTCTAAGGTTAATGATTTGGACTCTCCACCAAGTTTATGACCATAAACTTGGCAAATGGGGAGGTAAATAGGTAAAATTGTAAGCAAAACCAATCCTGGACTTTGAAACAAATAATTTTTTCCTGTAATATCTGTAAGGTAACTTTGTGTATATTAGAAGTGGCTAACATTGATTGTATCATTTTATAGGTAACACATAGTTGTAAGTTTTCAAAATCTTCTCAATTTTATTTTCATTAAATGTCCTAACTTTATTTTCATTAAATGTCCCGTTTGATCTGCTGAATATTCTACAAAATAGATATTATTAATAGCAGTTTATAGTGAGGAATGAAGAAGGTTGAATAATTTGCAACTGGCTCAGGCAAGAATCAAACCTAGACATGAAATGTTCCCAGACACCATTGGATTTGCATTCTCTAAACTTCCCCAGTCTTAGCTAAGGTCCCCACTGCTCCCTCTTCTGGTGGTATTCACAGCACCTTTGCTAGCTCCCCTCCTCTCAATCCCAACTCCAACCAAACCCTAGGGAAAAAACTGAAGTCTATTCCAAATTACAGATAATGGAAAAGAACTTAAAAGATTAATGAGAATCAAAATTTTAAGACAATATTAAATAGTATGTTAATCATGGGAAGATAGTTTTAGTGGAGAAAGGAAGCTTTGATTTCCTTGAACTTTTTTTTTTTTTTTTTTTTTTTTTTGTGGTACTGGGCATGGAAACTAGAACCTGGTGCATGCTAGGCAAATGCTGTACCAAGAACTATGTCCCTATTCCCCAGGCCCATGACCTCTTAATACAGCCCATCAGATGGTCCCTTCTCTATGAAACATAAGCAATAAATGAGTAAGAGGGTAAATAAAAGAGGTCACCATGAAGGACAGGCAAGAACAAAACATTGGAGAAGGCATGCTTCACTCCAGCACTTTAAAGATTTTTGAATATTTGGCTGTTAAATTCTATTTTTTAAATTGAAAAATAATATAATTCTAGCAAAATATTGAGAAATGAACTCAGGAGTCAGACTCTGCCCACTCTTCAAACATCACCAGAATGACAGAGGAGAAATAACAGCACCTCAACACTCAATGACTAAACAAAGAAGAAAACAGACAAAACCTGAGGGGTAATAGCAGCAGGGAGGAAATATCACAAATACCATGCTGAAGAGGTGTTTATGGATGCTGAGAAGAGAAGGCTGAATGTTTACAGTCTACAGAAGTGAATGGAGACAAAGCGAACGGTGCACCCCCCCAGAAGGAATGAAGATGGGGGTGAGGCCACCATACTGCATAAAATGTCAGGAGGGGTTTAGTGTTAAAGAGAGCAGAGGTGGGAAAGCTTGTAAAGAAGACTTGGACCCAGGCTTCTTCCTTCAATCTTGATAACCAGGCAAATATCCCTCCCCAGTTCTGCAAGACTGGAAGCGTTTTAGTCTCTCCAAAAACCAAACCAGACCAATTGAACAGTAGGACAAGATAAGTTCCAGTGTTCACGGCCTTGGGGCCACAGTGAAGTACAAAACAGAAAGCAAGGAATTGAAGAATGTGTGCATTAAGTTCTATACAGAAATACCCAGCCCCATTCTCACCACTGTTCACAACCACTGGAGAGTATTATCTCTAAAGAGACTGAAAGGCTTCAGAGGAAAACCCATAGTTCATAACACAAAGGATGGTCTCTGAACCCAAAGGCAAGGCCTTGAATGCAGACCATTAACTGAAAAGTCCTACTTACCTTTTAAATGCCTCAGTCTTCATATAAACAAAGAAGTCCTTTATGAGCTATGAGACAGAGGTGAAAAATAAAATTTAAAAGAAATGGAGATAGCATCAGAGATAAGAAATTGCACATATTATATTATATATTATACATTACATAAAATATATATAATATCATATATTATATATTATGTGTACATATCTATCTCCTTGGAAAATAGTATGAAGATTCCTCAAAAAGTCAAACATAGAAAAAATAGAAGTCATATGATTCAGCCTCCCTACTACCAGGCATATATCCAAAGTAAATGAAATCAATATGTTGAAGAGAAACCTGCATTCCCACGTTCACTGCATCGACATTCACAGTGGCCAAGAAATGGTAACAACTGAAGTGTCTATCAACTGAGGAATGGACAAACTGATGTAGCATGTGTATACACAATGGAATACTATTTGAGCATAAAAAGGAAGAAATCCTGTTGTTTGTGACAATGTGGATGCAACTGGAACATATTACATTAAGTGAAATATGCCAGGAACAAAAAGAAGGACAAATACCCCATAATCTCACTCATGTACATATAAAAAATCGATCTCATAGAAGTTGGGAAAAGGGAGGAATGGGGAAAGGTTGATGAACAGGTATGAATTTACAGTCAGGAAAAATAAGTTTTAGCATTCTATTGCACAACAATGATAATTATCATTATCATTGATAATGATATATTTACTGTATATTTCATAAAAGCTAGAAAGAAGGAAGGACTTTGGATGTCTTTTATAAAGAAGTGAAAAATATTAAGGAGATAGATATGTTTATCCTGATTTAAACAGTATGCAATGTATATGTGCATTGAAGTATCTCATGGCATCCCTTAAGTATGCATATTTTTTGTGTGTCAGTTTAAAAACTCGATATAAACAGAGAAGAGATTATTCCTATATGCAAAAAATGGTATGTTAATTTTAATACAAATAAAAAAGAACTCTCAGAAATTAAAAATATTATAGCTCTGGGGGAAAAACATCAAAGAAGGAGTAGAAATAATAACCAAGAAAGCCTTATAGAAACTGGAATAAAAACCAAAGAGATGAATCATGAAAGAGAAAAAAAGCTAAGAAATTCAAATATTAACTTGAGATGTTAACCATCCAAAAATATTTCATGAGGGAAAACAAAAGGGGGGGGGAGAAAATTATCAAATAAATCAAGTAATTTTAACATACTGGTAAAAATGAGTTTCCAGGTTGAAAGAACCCAGTAAATTCCCAAAACAGTAAATTTGAAAAGCCCTCTCCAAAGCCCTTACAATGAAATCATAGCCTCCTGGAGAAAATGAAATTCTTAAGAGCTTCAGAGAAGGAGACTTTAATCATAACCAAAGAGCAGGGATCAGTACAGCACTGGGCCCTTTAGAAGAACAGGAATCTAAAACACAGTGCAGAAGAACCTTTGAAATCTGGACCAAAAATAATCACACCCTAGAATGCTATGTATAATTAGTCATCCATCAAATGTAAAAGAGGTTTTAAAATATTCTCTGATATTCAAAACTTAGAAATATTTACCTTCATTTGTATTCTTCCTTAGGAAGTTGTTGTACAATATGCTACTAAAAGATGAAATAACTCCAGATTAAATTTATTTGTTGATCACATGGTGGGTGTCAGAAAATGAGCCATTGGAACTCTGGCAAAAACATGTTTAGAAAAATAAAAGTGAGACCCATTTGGGCAAAAGATAAATGACTAAGTTATTTTTCTGGAGAGCAGGACTAAGGGGGTGGAGAAGAGAGGAATAGGGCTCTTATATTTCCTTAGAATTTAAATTATTTTTACAATGTGCATGTCTTATATGATAAAAGTGAAATTTGATTTAAATAAGAATCCATTTGTAAGACGTGAAAGTACCATTTTATTTATTATTCATTAAGCTCTCCAATTCACAATGCTCATTAGTCATTAATTCATTAATTTCAGATTATCTGGTATTCTGTGATCTTGTGGGGAATAAAAAGACTCTTGGAATGTATGCTCTGAATGAGAAAAACCACACTGAAAAAAACTGAGAGAATAAATCCAAAGCTATATGTATATGACAGTAAAAAAAAACAACAAAAAAAAACTTGCTACATCATCTTTATCACCTGGTGGTAGACATAGCACAATTGATTAAATGAGAGATACAATTTACATTATACAGATTATCATTTACTGTTACACAAAAATCTTGAAAACAGTCACAGTGTGTATATGAAAAACCACTTTGTGAGTGTAAGAAAACTCCTGTTTCATACAAAACAGGCATTCAAGCTGTTTCATTTTCATGCCTGGCTTCTCACTTGGCAACCACTTTTAGTCAATACTGGAGCTGAGACCTGTGCTACAATTTATTATGATGGTTTCCAAAATCATTGATTTGGGCCGTGGCTTTTGCGCTGTTCAAGATTTATTCAATGATGTTTAGGTTGGTTTCTTTTTTTATCCATTTGCACTGATCAATTTCTTACTGTCAGCTTGCAAGGAGAAATGTATTAAAGTGTTTTAAAACACTATTTAACTCTCAGAATAAATATAACTCTCTTATGGTAGGGCTGAAACTCCCTAATCCTAAACTATTTCTGCCCCATTAAAACATTGGTTTTCATCATGCACTTCTTTATTAACTTGAGGTTTCTTAGGCAAGCATCACTGTATTAGTGCAGAACAGACATTGGAACATTTAACAGAAAGCACGATTTCACTGGAGCATAATTAGATAATGAAAGCCACTGTGTGAGTCAAATGCATTCTGCAAAATCATTTCAGTTAGCTGCATCCAGCAAGAGATGAATCCACTGGGGTTTAGGGCTAGGGTGGGCATTTTGGCAACATCCAATAGTTGAGGCAATTAGAAATGGCACTACACCATAGCCAGACGTAGCTCATTCTGCTTTGGTTCTTTTCTCCTCTTTATTTTTTTCTCTCTATTCTACCTTTATTGTTTTTCATTTCTCATCACTCCTTTCTCCTCAATGACTTTGTCCTGACAAATATACGGATGTAGCACATACAATGTGCTAGGACCGATCAGCAGTGTATGTGTATTAACTCTTAACCCTTACCACAAGTCCATGGGGTGGGTCTTATTCACATTCCCATTATAGTGATAAACACCATGAGACACAAGAGATGCTCTCTAAAATCATGTAGCTACAAGAACCTACATTCTGTATTTCTACGTAACTCTTGATTATTACATGAGTCACTGCCTAACAAGCCTGGGGCTCTCAGGCACCCATGTTAACTCCCTCCCCATACAAACACAGGCTTTCTGAGTCTGGGGGCTCTTCACAAAGTCCAACAAACTGAAACTTCAGCTAGCACACCCAAATTGGTCAGTCTTGTGTCTATCAGTCGTGTCTGTTAGTGGTTAGTTTTCCAATTTGCTTTTGGATTCCTATGTCCTCTACCTTAAAAAGAAGTGTGGAAGTTTGTTACAGACAAATGAGAGGGAACAATCAGAATCACTGGATCCGAATTCACCCCCATGATGGGGCTGTTTTGGTTTTAGCCTTGGGGTGCCTGTTTCCTCAAGCTTACCTGTGCTTCCTAAGCCAGTGTTGGTGGACTGTTGCTGCTAAAATGAGGAATAATTCCTGCCTATTAGCAAGAGAGTTTACCTCCAGGAAACCACTGAAAGTCAGTACAAATCAGAAGAGTTTCGGCAGGAGCCTAAATTAATCTGCAGGAGCCTTTCAGAGCTGCAAGCAGTATTACTCCCAAGCACAACAAGGTCAGGCCAGTCACGATTTTGGCTGTGCTTCTAAAGTGGAAATGATTTGTGAAAGGGAACTTGCCTGTTGCTTTGTGTTGTGGAGGGGGGAAAAACAACCAAAACATTAAGAAAATGTGACTAATCAAGTGCTAGAAGACTTGAAAACAGAAGTTTTCTGATTAGTAATGCAAAGCTGGGATCATGTCTTCTTGTATTTGTCAAAGTGGGGAACATAAAATCCTGCTAACCTATTCAGCTTGCTGAAAGGTTTCCATGACAACAGTGGGAACTTGGAACACTCAGTACTCTTGTCTTCAAAAATAACCTTTCAGTATAGGCAAGAGATTGTTAAAAGCACTCACCCACTTCACCTGTGTGGTCCAAGGTAACTACCTGGTCATTTTCTTGGTTTCTTTTTGCTCTGGAAGAATGTCTAATGGTCTGTTTATCCTGCAGCATAGGAACAAAATTTAAGATGACCAGGCCAGAATAAACTGTTTAATCTCAGCAGGTTATAACACTTTTAGTTTGTGCTCTCATTAGTCCCCCTACCCCAAGTGGAAAGAGAACTCACTTCTTTGAAAGGAATTATAGAGGTTGTTTCTTCTCTCCTTTTAAAGCCAACCAAGTTGAAAATAGAAAATACAGTTATCTCACAATTTTTTTCTGCTGCCAACACATGTTCATGGTAGATAATATAGAGAAGTTTTTAAAAAATGCTATGGGGGAAAGAAAAGCATGCATTATCTCACAACTCAGAGGCCTAACCATTGTTCAAATTTCTATGGATTCCCTTCTAGTTCTTACACTGTTCATCTATTTAGTTTGTTCATTTTTTTTAAACTAAACTATTCCTTAAATTGACCCATGTAAATAAACTTGGATTATACAAGGTATATTGCCAAAAATAATACCCCAAAATATAGTAGGTATATCTAAGGCTGACTTCATAAAGAACCCAAATAATAGCTTAATGAATACTGAAATGTAATTAACCTACCTCATCTGTGCATTTGGCATTCCTATTTCTGCAGAAAGAGGCTCTGATTGGTCTGCTGGCCATCATCCAATCTGGGGCCACTCTTTCCCTGGCATAATCAATCCTTGCCCAGGTGGCACATTTAGTTTCAGGTACTACAAATGACAGAAACCCTGGAAACCTCACTAGGCCATTTCAGCCTTCCCCATGCCCAAGACAGCTTCAAGGGCTCCATTCCAGGATACGTGAGACACAGTTTTATATATTCTTTTCAGAGATGTATCCTCAGTGAAGTTTCAGAAGGGGACCCTGGAGTGGTTCACCTCAGGTTCAAGCAATGTAGAAGAGAAATATTATAGAGAAATTAAAAGCAGCAGTCAATAAATAAATCCAACTAAACTTGAGCCTGCTTTACAGCCTCATGGTGCACCAGCAAATCTAAATACCTGTGATAAAATATTCCTTTCCCCATAATATTTTTGTCCAAGCTCCATGCAATTATTGAATTATTAAAGAAATTTATGGGTTTTACATATTTATATATACATATGTGTATATATAATGTATATATATATACATACATGCATATATATATATATATATATACTTACCCACATACTGCAAGAAAGCACATTTTCATTATTTAAATTAGTAAACTTTGTAATCTATGTGGAAGTTAATTCCAGAGACTCCCTATCTGTGATGCACAGAATTATCTCCACATATTTCAGTCCTCTGTAAAGTAAGACCTGCAGGGTTCAGTCACTCAAACTCACTTTAGGTACTGTTCATGCATTCAATTCCTATGCTGTGTATTCCTGCTCTCAATAGTAGATTTGAAATATGCAACAAGAGCATAGTAGTTGCAAAGACAAGAACAGAACCTGGGTTACTAAATTCATTCTCTCTATAAATCATTCTCTGAAACATTGAGAAATTTGTTATTTTGGAGGTATTTCTCTATAGGCTTCCCCTTCCATTCTTTCCCCAAAACCTGTAACTTTATGATCTTTATACTGCAATATGTATCTTTAAAATGTATTTTACTTTCTATATAAAATACTCAAGTACTCTGTGACTCATATTTCTATTCTGGTCATTATTATTATTTGTTACATTTAATAATTATCACTTGAAATACCTTTATCCTATAGAGGAGATAGTTGAGTCACTCAAGTTGTCAAAGAGTCTAGGTATTCCACTGTCATGTTTTAAGCATTTAATGATATGAAGTTTCCATCATAAACACTATTCTACTATATTTTGTAATAATGTTCATGAATACTGCAATATAATATTATATTATTCCTTTATCAAGATAGGCCAAATTTATGTAACTGTTAATCTTCTCTTGTACAGTTAGCTTGCTTCCAAGTTTGTCTTAATTTTAAACAGTCCAGTTGAATATCTCTCTGTACAAATTTTATTCCCACCTTCTGACTGTTTCAGCCTAATTTTATGGGACTGCTTATAGGCAATAAACAGAGCCAAAAAGCAGGGCAGAATCACAATGATTGATTATACACAAACTAGATGACGTAAATCATTGCTGCAGTGAACACTGGCTTATTCAGTAATTATCCACAAACTGAGTATCCATAATTTAGATGACCTAGCTAGAGCATCCTAGGGAAAAAAAATTAAGAAAAAAGAAAATCGTAACAGTGTTTTAGCTTTAAAATGCCTTAAGAATCTCCCCTTTTTATATATGCGTTTATTATTTATATGCAGTATTCTTGAACATTTCCATCTATCATGTTATGCAGAAGCTTTGCAGAATAAAATCCTCCCAGGCAGCTCCTAGTCATCTGGGGCATCCTAATCTGCTATATTTATTCATGTTTCAATGCACACGCTAAATAAGAAATTGGCAAGATGATGCAAGGGGCTATGGATACTCAGCTTTGCTCTTCAGTTTGGAGTCAGTCAACATTTCTCTGGCTGGTTTTTTTTCCTACCCATCTTCTGAGAATCTGATTCACTCCCACATGAAGGAGGCAGCCAGGCCCTGAAATCACAATGCATTGTACTTGGCAGAGGATTGTTCTGTGAGAAGTAGGACGCAGTGTTGGTTAAAAGTTTGACTGTAGTGCCAGACTACCTGAGAGGCTGGATGGGCGACCTTGAGCTAGTCAGGGGTTGTACCAAGTTCTAAGATAAAAGAGTAAACAACCTACAGTTCTTCCCCTGCTGGAAACTTAAGAGTTTAGAAAAAGAGATAGGAAGGTGGAGAGAATCAAACAATTGAAAAACATTATTACATAAGAAAACACAGATCAGGGCATCTCACCCAGCCTCAGGATATTTCAGAGCTATTATTTTATTTTTGTTGAAAATGGTGTTTCCTCCTTTATATTAAATCTCTTTGAAGGTAGACCACACACTACACACACACACAAATGTTGAAGGAAGAATTTTTTTCCATGTGAGTATGTATATGCATATTTATATGCAAATAAACATTTACATAAGTACATAAAAGTATTTTCCTCCAGGCAAATGATCCTTCCATCTATTCTTATTATCTGACCTTCTCTCTCTCTCTCTCTCTCTCTCTCTCTCTCTCCCCGCCCCCTCTCTTTTTTTTTTTTTTTTTTTTTTTTTGTACCAAGGATTAAACCCAGGTGCACTTAACCACTGAGTCACATCCCCAGCCCATTTTCTTATTTTTTGTTTTGAGGCAGGGTCTTACTTCATTGCTGAGGCTGGCTTTGAACTTGGGATCCTCATGCCTCAACCTCCCAGGTTGCTGGGATTACAGGCACCCCACCAGGCCTTCTCTTTTCTTGATCAACTAAAAGCAAGAAATTCAAATTCTTGACTCAAGTCCAAATTCTGCCTTTTGTCTGTTTTCCAACCTCTGCCAAATTTACTTAACTTCACTAAACCCCATTTCCTTCATCTGTAAAGTGAATATTAAAAACAATATCATCTCACAGGGATTTTATGCAGATTATAAACAATAGGGTATATAAAATGTTTAATAAAGTACCTGACACATTGTTAAGAATTCAGTTAATATTAGCTGCAATTATAATTAGTAATTAACTTCCCTGCATCAATATAATTGACTAAGCCCTCTATTGACTGGGAGCTCATTATTATTGCTTTCCCTCTGGGATCTCACAATTATTAGAGACCTTTTGTTGAACACTTATAGGGAATAAAAATTACCTATACATAGAGGGGGTTATTTTCTGTTAATGTATATAAATTGATATAGAAGATATAGAAGTTTGATTCCAACTCCTGCATCGTGCCTTATTGGAGCTCTGCTCTCCACACACACTCAACACCTTTAAAAGTGTCCCATGACCCCAAAGCTCAGTTTCAATGTGTGGAAAAGATCATTGCCCACACTAGGAAGTTAAATGGAAAACCAAGGAAAGTTTCAGGCTCCCAGGCAGGAATCAATTCTGCAGAAGATTGTAAAGGCACAACGCTTACTGTTTTCAAACAGGGAGCCCATAACAGGAGGACAGAAAACTTGGGCTTCGTCCACCCTCACTCTCAGGGACCGCGGTGTCTCAGCACCAGTATGGCTGCCAACTGCACTTGCTGTGTGGAGTTTGGGGTCTCTCCTGTGGACTTAGCCACTATCCAAATGGCCATCCACATTCAGCTAAAGGAAATCTTTTTCAGTCTATGGAAGGAGATCAATCACTGGATTTTCAATTTCTTTTCATGTTTCCCTTGAAATAAAACCTTTGAAAAGTCCAGAAATTGTCAAAATAGTTCAGGTCAGGGAAACTGGGAAGACAAAAACTGAAACACCTCTCCTTCATGCACAATGTGCATCCAGTTGGTTTTATGAGAAACCAACAACGAGGAAAAGCAAGCCCTCCAGCTTACCTCACCCCTAGACAAGTTGTAAATGTAGTGCTAAAATACTCACCACTTTGCTGGGGCAGGGAGGCTGTTAAATGAAGAGAGGTATTCTCTACTATGGCTAAGACTATGAACTCAGGATTTTAAAAGACCTGGGCTCTCATCTTGTCAGCTTCACATCGCAACAACAAATATCTAAAATAATCAACTTAAAAGTAAAGGGTTTATTTTTGGTTCATGGTTTTGGAAGTTCTGATTATGACCAATTGGTCCTTTACTTTGGGCCTGTGGTGAGGCAGCATATCATGGCATGAGTACATGGTAGAGAAAAACTGCTCCCCTCATGGCCAGGAAGCAAAGAGAAAGAGAAGAGGTCAGGGTCTCACAATCCCCTACAAGAGCACACCCTAGTCACCTAAAGACTCCCTTGCAAGGCCCCGTCTTGCCACCTTTCACAGTAGTGCCATCTTAGTACCAAGCCTTGAACACATGGGCCAAACCATAGCAGTTCCTATCCTTATTGGCTTCTTAATAGTGAAGTGACCTTGAACAAATTATCCCATGTGTCTGAGCAGTAGCTTCCCTAGTTGACAAAGGAGATGATGGGGTTCGTTCCAAATTCACACTGTCCTCCGAATTAAACAATAATAAAGTCTTGGCATAAGAAAGAAAAGTAGATGTTAGCTTCTGCTCCTCTTATAGGAGGTAAATGGAGGGAGGTTTAAAGCAAGAAAATTTTATTGTATCTGTATTCTGCTGTGCCAATCCTGTGTTACTAGTTTTCCAAGAATAGGAAACCGCCAGATGCCTCATCTGATGTTAGGAACTCATTTTTGTTGTGCAAAATTCCCATTTGCAGGCCTCCCAGAAACAGTTATAGAATGAACCACATAAAAGATTCATGCATATCAGGCAGTTACCTCCCGGATAGCACTTCTCAGGGGATTGATTAAGGAATTTAATTTAAACCAACAGAACCAGTAGTATTTCTGCTGATCCCTCGTGTAACTGTGTTAGTGAACATAAATATACATGGACAGGCTTCGGATATTCTGTGATTCTTACAATTATCTAGTTCAAAGGAAAGAAAACTGATTACCATATGCATGAAACTGAGAAAGGGAAAGTTCTGTTCAGTGTCAGCAGTAGGAGAGGTGGTTTTGAAATCTGAATGTCTTCCTACTTTCATTTGATCTGTTTCACTGCTTGCGCAGAGAAAATAATCAACAAAATATGACATGTAGAAGCAAGTTGAGTGTATATTTTTCTTCTCAAGTTGCTGTGCTCAATCTTGACCAAAAGTAATGCTAACTAACATAACCCTTGCAGCAATATGCACATCAAGTGATTAAATGATAAGGAAAAGAAGGGCTGGCATCCTTTTCCCATTAGTTGCTAACATTATATACTTAAATTATTAATTTTAGCCTTGAAAGGGAGTCTTTAGGTGACTAGGGTGTGCTCTTGTAGGGGATTGTGAGCAGGGTGCGGTGGCACACACTTGTAATCCCAGTGGCTCAGGAGGCTGAGAGAGGAGGTTCAAGAGTTTAAAGTCAGCCTCAATGGTGGTGAGGTGCAAAGCAACTCAGTGAGCTCCTGTCTCTAAATAAAATACAAAATAGGTCTGGGGATGTGACTCGGAGGTCGAGTGCCCCTGAGTTCAATCCCTGGTACCCCCCCAAAAAATATAAAATAAATAAAATAAAATATTAATTTTGCCTAGAATTACATTAAGCAGTAAAGAGTTTTATCTTTTTCAATAATATCTGTCACAAAACTCAATATATAAAATAGATAAAAAGCAGGAAATGTCTTGTTAAATTGTGGCTTAGATGACTGGAATTTTGACTTTGTAGCCTCTTTCCAGAAATAGCCCCCAAAATGACTGCATAATCCAAGGCCTCAAGAGAACATAGTTTGAGAAAAGAAGTTGTATGATACATTACTTTTTATTACACACTTTCACATTATTTTATTTTCCCCTCACAAAAGCTGTGCAATGTTGATCTTACCCTTGCTTTATAGATCAAGAAACCAAGATTTAGAGAGAAATATTTTCCAGAGCACTAGATGATGAGTGCCAGCATTTGACTGCAAACCTAAGTCTTACTCTAAAGCATTTTTTTTTTAACTTGGGTACTATTGATATTTGTAAAGGGATGATTCTTTTTTCTGTGGGGCTGTCTTCACATCATAGCATGAGTAACTACCATTGCAGATTAGACCCGATATGAGGGTATAACATACCACCCCAATCATCACAGTCAAAAGTGTCTCCAGGTGTTACCCATGGAGGGGGAAGGAGGGAGGGGAAAAATGAACCATTTTTCTATTTTGTTGAAAAACATGGCTCTGGGTCCCTAATCTCGGGGTCCATGGACCTCTGAAAGAATCCATAGTATTCTAGGGCTCCTTGAACATGAATACAAAAGATTTACATCTTTATTTCACTAATCTCTATTGAAAATGTAATATTTCTTTCCATAATTAGTGTAGGAAACATATTTTAGTAGTTTATCAATACTGTGACTTATAACCAATAGAAAGCACCAGCACGCCAATTTTTCTAATTAGAGTCATTGCAGATATTTCAAAATATCATTTACTCTATTTGCTATTTCAAAGTTGTGGTAGATATTTGACCCGCTGTGGGATTTTATTTAACACATTACATAAGTATGCATAATGATATTATGTTATTCTTATTTTGTTAACTACACTTTATTGGATTTTCTGTAACATTTTATCTAGTTTTGTGTACATATGTATTTTGTGAGATGACACCACAGGCTTGATTTGACTGCAGAAGGGATCTATGACACAAACTCTAAATTCTCTACATCTTACCACCTTTGAAAGAAAATTGGTAAAGACCACAGGTTGTATTACACCTGCACTCAACTTATTAGCTATAAGCTTAACCAGGTTAAATAATTCTCTGCCCCAGTTTCTTCATCTGCAAAATGAAGATAATAGTATATACATCATCCTGGCTCACAAAGTGTTAAGGAAGCATTTAATAACCATAACTTTTTATTATTGTTGCTTTATTGTCTTAGAATATGGCCTCTGTTCAGAAATAGTTGTCCAGTAAACATTCTGCCAATAGCAGTGGCATTGACAAAGCACAGAAATCTCTGACACCCACCCAGGGAATACGAAATGCTTGCATTAGTCTCTCTCCTGGCTAGTGGTAGTGAGCATTTTCCATTTTCAGGAGATATATAAGAAATTCATTTGTTTGAAGAGGAATTTGAAAGTGCTCAAAAGTCCATTTGTTCCTAGACACTGTGGGGATGGAAAAAGCACTTATTTCACAGTGCTGTGCTCAGTGGGTGAGAAGGCAATAGAAACAATAATAACAGAAGTAAACTGGGAATTGTTGGACTGGGTGGAGCTCCGAGCCCCAGGTTTTTGCCTTTTGCCTGCCCCTCGATGCCAATTACCAACAGACACCTGCTGATCCTGCTTTTCCATCTCTGCTCCATTCTCACTGCAAAGATTTTTTTTTTCTTGTGTGATGCCAATTCATGATAAATGCTCACAAAGGCATGACAATTTCAGTTGCCAGACCATCTGGCTACTGGATATTTCATCATAGCTCTTAGAGCCAAAAGCTTCACCAGTTGCCCTGTTTCTACGGAAACAGAAGCTATGGTGACAATGCATGTCTTAGATGAACTGTCTCACTGCTCATTAAGAATGGCCTCTGGAGGTCAGCAAGCACAAGCTGTACTTGTGTTCCTGCAGCCAGAGTGCTGGGTATTATTTGTTCATTTTCATTACTCTTATTTGTATACTTCTTTCTAAGGCACTTGGGGGAACTAAATAGAAATGTGATCTGAGCATAGACAACACTTTATTCTACCCTCTCTCTCAGGGATGGATGCATGGATGAATAAATGGAAGGTTGGATTGATGAATCATTCAGTCAAACAACATATATTGACAATTTGAAAATCAGGTCATTTCTGTGATTAACGTTTTTAGGATACAGGCCAAGTCTCTTAGTTTAGCAAATGAAAACACAAAATACAATGACTATGTTAAAACTATAGTCACTTATTACTGAGTGTGTTAGTCAACCTTCTGCTGCTGTGACAAAACACCTAAGATAATTAACTAAAAAGGAAGAAAGGTTTGGACTCAAGTTTTAGAGGTTTCTGTTGATGGTAACTTAGAACTATTACTTTGGGCCTGTGGTGACTGGAGTGTGTGGCAGAGAAAACCTGTTCACCTTATGACAGATAAGAAGGAAAAAAGATAAGAAGGGGACCAGGTCCCAGTAGCCCCTTATAGGGTATGCTTCCAATTAACTAGCTTCCTTCCACCAAGCCCCACCTCCTAAAGGTTTCACACTTCCCAATGATGCTGCAGACTGGGGACCAAGTCATCAACACATTAGCCTTGGGGATATTCACGATCCAGACTAAGCCACTGAGTGAAATCACCTTAGTAGGTGGTGACAAGCATTTTTGAAAAATAATAGAAAGGACAGAATGTAGCAGAGTGCATTGTAAGTATTAAGGGTAAATATCACTTCATCAAACTTTTGTTTTCAGTTTTTGTTCGTTGTACTGACCCGCAGGGTAAAATACCTTTCTTGTCAGAGAGTGAAGTGAAAGTTTGAAAGCCACTAATAGGGAAGGGCCTTCTACCCTGCTCTCATTTAGACATACTCAATGCTACTTAAAACTTCCTTCTCTAATCAGACTCCAGTTCTCTGAAGCGTGTGTTCTCTTGTGAATTAAGCCCTTATGAGCACTCATGTGCTCTCTCTCAGCATGTGTGCCAATGCCTGAATCTGGGCTCTGTCCTACCTATACTCCCCTTTGGGAAAGTGCCCCCACCCACACTGACCTGGGTCAGGTCCCCCGGTAGCAGTTTAGAAATTCCTTTTGTGTCCTAAAATGTCTATACCTTCTCACAGCTATCGACTTGTTTTTCAAGTCTACTACTACTCCTTTTCTACTATGTTGTCTTAAAGATCACAGCCATACATGATTGGTTTTAGTAGCCCCAGCTTTTAACTTCCATGGGTGACATGAAAAGCAACCAAGTCTGACTAACAGGGATCTAGTTCAGTATCATTTAAGTAAGAGATACTTATTAATGCTGGTGACACCTTGCATGACTTTTGACTAGGGCACAGAATCTAAGGAACATTAAATAGCAACGACATTCAGTAGTATTGAATCATGCAGTGAAGAAGTAATTCCCTTTGCAAGTCTGACCTATCCTGGTTACAAATCTTATCATCCTTGGTATGTTAAGGGATAGATTTTTTTAAGCATAATAATGACCCATACCAATATAAATTAAGCATGTATAAAACTTTATTTACCTCATTGATCAATAAGGAAATCACTAGTGATATTGCAACCAGAGCAAAGGAAGATTCAGAAGTCTTCAGTAGGTTAAGAACAGAAAGGAGGTCATTGGATTTGATGATGTGAAGTCAGTGGTGACCTCTGAGTGCAGAAGGTAACTTTTGAGTGCAGTGCTTAAGCTGTGGGTGGTAGGAGAAGCCTGTAGGCACTCTCCCCAGAAGAGAAAAGAGAAGGAAGGCAGTAGCTACAGCAGGAAGAAACTGTTTTGTTGTTACTCTTTGAGCTTTTTGTTTGTTCATCTGGCATATCCATCTGAGTTACAAAGCCTTGACCATGATTATAGGCTAACGCAAAAAAACCTAAAACAAACAAACAAACGGAAAAGAAAACGTTTCAGAAAAGGACAGGTAGAAGATGTGAGGGGTGGGATAGATAGCTGACTGACTCAGGTCCTGTCATTGGTGAAAGGGGACAGGATTGTGGAAACATTTGAGGATTTTACTCAAATGGAAGGCTCAGGGCGCACATGAATGTATTTGTAGGTGGGGAAGAGGACTCACTCTTCTTGGTGAACTGCGGTCATTCTCTGCAATTTTCCTGCTTTTGTGACCTAATTTGCACTTAATACCAGTAGAAAAAGAGGGAAGAGGATGGTGCCAATGTCATCATTTATTAAGAAGGCAAAACTCTTGCTGGAAGTACTGGAAAACTTGCTTCTTAACATTGCCTCTCTTCTAGGAATTGAAGTCTACCAGAGCCAGCAAGAGTTTGGGAGTGGGTTTAGCATGTACCAATAAACAATGTCTACTCTAGAGAGACTCAAAGGAGTGATGAGATTAAGGGTGTTGAGATGGGGAGATTCATCTGTATGATCTCAGTGGACCAAATGTAATCACAAGAGTCCTGAGGAGAGACGCAGAAAACTTAATTTTTAATCCTAATTTTTAAATTAATTGTTATTCTTGTATTAATTGTTATACATTAACTATATTTTTCTACACTGTTACTGATGAGTGGGCGATAAAACCACAATCTTAACCTTTAAGATTTAAGTCGAATAAAAGTTTAAAATCAAGAACAATTCACAGAACATAAAAGCAAGTAAACCAATTGTAAGAGAAAAGAAACAATCCTCCCTTTGTTACCCAGAAATGATGCAGGAGATGTTGTACTAATCTTAATTTTAAACATTCAAGGACAAATAACCATAAATTAAAGTTCAAAGAAGCAGCTATTGTTTCTGAACTAAATGGAAATATTTCAATTAATAAGAAAAGAAATGATATCTAGCCAAAGTAGAAAGGAATGAATTTGGGTAATATGGTACCATTCAGAAATGCATCCCCTTTTCTCATCTTTTCCTTCTGGTTGTTCCCTGGATTTGTCCCTGTTTTCAGGCTCACTTATGGCCTGCTGAACCACACTCTCCTGTGGCTCAGGTTCTGCCACCAACCTCAATGTCATCCACATTCAGGCAGGCGCTGCCTTTCTATTGCTGCTATAGCAAATGACCACAAGCTTAATAATGGAAAACAACACGCGTTTATTATGTTGAAATTCTAGAGATTAGAATCTAAAATCAAATTGTTGCCATAACTGCGTGCTTCTGGAGGCTTCTAGGGAGAGACTGTTTTCTCACCTTTTTGGGGCCATCTGTGTAACTTAGTTTGTGAACCTCCCTTGCATCACTCTGACCTCTGCTTCACTAGTCACGTGCCCCATGCTTTGCTCTGCTGTAGGGAGCTTGCTCAAATCGATGATATGGAAATGTCTTACTTAGGAATGGGAAAGCAGGAACCTTCTTGAAATTTTCTGATGGGCTGTAGGTTCTGTCCTGAAGCCAGTTCTTCTCACAGTGCTAGAGATGCCAGGCAGAGACAAGACCACTAATTCTGTCAAGACAGGCCAGGATCTGGCAGGCTGGGTCTGGTGAGCTTCTGTTCACTAAGAGGAACAGACTTCTTAGCTGTGGTCTGAGTATTAGACATGCAGCTGATGGACCCTCACCCCCGGGTTCTAACTGCCAACTCCAGCCCTTCTAAAAGCAAGACAAACATGCAAAAAGGACACCACTGCCTACCAGGAAAACACAAAGCAGAAATACACCAAGAGGAGTTCTTCTGCACCCTATGCATTTCTTGATAAACTTCAATTCAGTGCTATTTTCTCCTGCATACTTAGTCGTTTCCAACAATACTCAGCCCACAACATTCATACCAGACCCCAATACTTTACTGGGGAGGCAATAGTGTCTTTGAGGTTTTTTGTTTGTTTATTTCTGTTTGGACAAAGGATTGAATCCAGGAGCACTTAATCACCAAGTCATATCTTCAGCCTTTTTATTTTTTGAGACAGGGTCCCACTTAGTTGCTTAGAGCCTTGCTAAGTTGCTGATGTTGGACTTTGAATTCGTGGTCCTCCTGCCTCAGACTCTGAGTTGTCGGGATTACAGTCCTGCATCTGACTAATGCTGCTGTATCTGACTAATATTTGTGAATTACATTTCTGTTCTTCCAAGTGGGAAATTATTTTTTCCTTTTCATTACAGGGTTTGTGTCATATAAATCTGAATAATTTATATTTTTCACTCAGCATTGATATTGCTTTTTAAAAGCAATTCTAAAGTGTCTTTCTTGCTCCATTCTACTGTCAAGATCTTATAACCAAAGCTAAAAAGTAGCCATGCTTGGTATCTTCTTGATTCCTGTTAGTTCTGCCTATGTCTCCCAATCTCCTTGTGAAGGTCCCAGCACAATGGGAGTAACTAGGAAGAAGGGTGATGCTCATCTAATCTTAATCACCAATTTATTTGCAGTATACAAGACTTAAATTTCTGCGTGAACTAAGTTGCAAATTAAAAAACTGGTATAAATCTTTACCATTACTGAAAAAAAGTGTCAAAATCCAAATTATTCAGCCTATGTAAAACTTTTCTGTGGTACACAAAGGACAATCATTTTCTTTGTCCTCTTAGATATACCAGTAGGAGTTCCAAAAGAGGCCCAGTGATTTATGTCTTTCTCTCAGTTTGCATGGTTTCTGCCTTCAACCAAAGTCATTTCCTTCCTTCACAGACTATTAAGCATGCTATATCTTCCCTGGAGCCTACACAAATGACACCAGGGGGACATCTTTTGACTACCTTGAAATGCATGCATCATCTTATTTGAACCACATTGGGAATTTAGCATATATTACTTTCAATTATTCTTATACAATGTGATGTTTTTAATCAAGTTATATTTCTTCTTCTATCCTTCAGTGACTATCCATTGCCTGCTAGATAAAGTTCATGTTTCCATACAAGGTCTTCTCCACCTTTCAACATTTATCTCCTCCTCTTTCTTGGCAAGTCCCCTTTACTCCAACCACACCATAATAGTTCAAGTTCCTTGATATAATGTGCATTTGTTATATTCAACTGTGCTGAAAAGTCAAGGAAAAAAAAAGGCAGATGAAATTTATAAGAAATATTGGGCTCAGAGAGTAAGCCAGTAGCTTATGAGATGTGGACAAAACTCATAGGATAATTAAGTATAGATAATGAGGAAGCAAGTAACTCACAAGAATTCACAAGCTGTTACCTAATATAGGCAAGAAATTAATGACATGTATGACATTCCAAAGGACAAGTAAAAAGAAAAAAATATATATGATTGAGAAAACAAACGTGTTACTTACAGAAAGAAAGGGATAAAAAGATCAAAGTCTGGAGCATCAATTGACAACTATGATACCCCAAAGTGGCTACCCGTTAGCCATTCTGGCTCCACAAAGTGTTCCACCTAAGAGAGCCAAATAAAACCCATCGTTGTTCAGGGGCTCGTCACCATCACGCAGCTGTTGTCCCTAATCTTTTCTGTGCATAATGTGGACAACCTTGCTCGAACTTCTATTCTTCTGGCACTCATACCTCCAGGAGGGAAGCTAAGGAGAGAGAGAGAGGGAACATATGAACAATGGATCCCCTAGAATTCAGGTAGTTAGGGTCTCATATACCTTCTCATACCCAATCATAATGGTAGCTTTTCTCTTATCTTCCCCTTTTTTTCACTCTGTTTTAAATTGATTAAACACATGACATGAATCCAGTATTTCAATTTGACCAATGAACCTCTCTGTTTCATGGCCTGTGAGTGGTTTGCTCGTTACTATACCTGCAAGCCCCCATTGCATCGAGATAATTTTTCCTAGGACACCTGATCTCATCATGTTTTTCCATATGCTTTTACACACTTTAGTCTCCCTCCCTAGAATGCCCTTCCTACACATTTTGACAATGAATAGTTACTTATTCTTTAAACCCCAGGTCAGACTGTTTCTGTTGTCTTCCCTCTACATTCTTTGTTTCCACACTGGCCCTTACGTCAGGCAGCCTCTAAAATGGAGCTCAATGAACCCCAACTTCTGGTAGTCACTAAGTTGTGTAACTTCTTTTTCTTGAGTGTGGCTGAACCTAGTGATTCACCTCAAATGGATAGAATATGGTTACAACATCACTAATGAATTTAGTTTGAAAGAGGACTCAATCCTACCTAATTGGCTCTCTCTTGCTACAATGGAAGCGAGCTAAGAGTTACCCTGTAGAAATGTTTCTGTAACAAAGAACTGAAAAAGACCCTCTGGCTAAACACTAGCAAGGGATTGAGTCACTCAGTCCAGCATCATATAAGGTACTGAACCTCACCATCAACCATGTGAAGGAGTTTGGGAGTGGACCCTTTCTCAGTCACTTCTGGAGAACAAACTGCAACAATCTTATGAAAGACCTTGATATAGAGGCATCAGACTACATCAAGCCCAGATTCTTGGCCAATAATACCTATGAGATAACAGATCCAAGCTGCTAATTTGGGGAGTACTTCGTTACACAGTACAGCAATAGGAAGCTAATATTTTCTCTGTACACACATCTATCTAGCAGTAATTTAAGAGCACTAAAATGTTATGTCTTTACTACTCACAAGATTGTTAGCATCATGAAGATAGAGATTTCATCTTAGTTCTCTTTTCCTAGGATCTAGCAGGCCCTGGAATGTGTTGAGTCCCATAACTAAAATGTTTTGTGATCTGGAGATTCCTCATAATAATTTACTCATAATCACAGTAGCACACATTTATTGAGTCCTTGTTTTTCAAGGAAATATTTAAATTTTTTACAGATTGTTATTTTTTCTAATACTAATACTATTACAACTTGAAACCAAGTCACAGAGAAGTCAGGCAACTTACATGAGGTCAACAGCTGATGGAGTCTGACTGTGAACACAGGCAGTCTACCTAGAGCTCACATTCTTGACCACAAGCATTACATCCATTTATACATCTAATATATCTTATGTAATCATATCTTTTTATTTTACACACATTCACTAGCATAATATCTTGATTTAAATTATTAATATATATGAGTAAGTAAAGGAATCAACACCAGACATTTTTGTTTTGTTTTGATTTCTGGTTGAGTTTTGTTTTTCTTTTTCTTTTTCTTCTGAGCCAAGGAGACATGCATATCAACAACAGAGGAATTTTTGACTCTTCCCTGTGGATCCATTATCATCTGTGATGATGTGAAACAGAAACCGTTGGTCCACAGAGACCCTTTCAAATCCCCATGCTGTCTGAATAAAAACTAGAGAAATGCACATTTTCAAGGGCTTTTATTTCTTTCAGTTTTTGTTTCCACTTTAAACCTACTGTTTTAAATGAGCTCTCTCAGAAAATGTAAGTGCATTGTGACACATAGCTGTCACATGTACAGTCAAACTTGAAATGCTGGTAATCACAAATCAAAATTGATTTTGGGGTGGAGGAGATTTTTCATGGATTATAACAGATCCAGTGATGTGATCAACCCATGCTTCTGTCCTCAATCTTCAGCCTGCATTTAGGAAAGTTAATTAAACTCTGTAACACAGAATGTCTTTTCCTGGTCTCTGATGTGTGCTCACTAAGGCAAACAAGCCACTCAATAAAATAGTGTGAACCTTATTTTTAGGAGCTTAGTCTATCAATTAGCAGATTCAACTGTCAAAATTATAAGGGGAATGCAGAGTGAGCAAAGAAAATCCAGGTATGATGCAGGAGAGTTTACTGGACTTACTGCCTCTATTCATGGACAGAGCTGATGACTTGAATCTGTCAACCTAAAAGGCACATTGAAGCACACTGAGTATGGGCGCCAAAAGGTTTATTTGAGCCAAAATGAGAATGATCACCTGGGGAGGAAACACAAATTCTAGTTGCCCAGATTTGGGGGTGGGAGAAACGCACAAGAAGGAGGAGTTTAGAGCAAACTGACTTAAATTGCATTGGTGGCCCAGAATAGCAGAGGACGTTGATTGACCATTGCTCACTATTTGATAAATTCCAGGTACAAATTGTAATAAGCAGAAAAAGACTTTTTACTAGAGCTATTTATTGTTTTCGTGTCATGAGGGAGTCATAGCATCTTTCCATGTAGGTCAGAATGCCGTAGGTGACTATGGTCTCATGCTTCTTGTTTCCCTGGGGTAAAGAATTTCGTGACCTCTTTCTTGACAAATGGGCTAAGGAAATGAACAGACACTTCATAGAAGAAGATGTACAAGTAATCAACAGATATATGAAACAA
The DNA here is from genome assembly GCF_902686445.1 of Sciurus carolinensis. Taxonomy (NCBI): domain Eukaryota; kingdom Metazoa; phylum Chordata; class Mammalia; order Rodentia; family Sciuridae; genus Sciurus; species Sciurus carolinensis. The sequence continues at coordinate 102,105,644 of NC_062222.1, read as the reverse complement.
TGTTCAACATCCCTAGTAATAAGGGAAATGCAAATCAAAACTACCCTAAGATTTCATCTCACCCCAATTAGAATGGCGATTATCAAGAATACAAGCAACAATAGGTGTTGGCGAGGATGTGGTGAAAAAGGAACACTCATACATTGCTGGTGGGGTTGCAAATTAGTGCAGCCACTCTGGAAAGCAGTGTGGAGATTCCTCAGAAAGCTTGGAATGGAAACACCATTTGACCCAGCTATCCCACTCCTTGGCCTATACCCAAAGGACTTAAAATCAGCATACTACAGAGATACAGCCACATCAATGTTCATTGCCGCTCAATTCACCATAGCCAGATTGTGGAACCAACCTAGATGTCCTTCAGTTGATGAATGGTTAAAGAAACTGTGGCATATTTATACAATGGAATATTACTCCGCAATGAAGAATGATAAAATTATGGCATTTGTAGGCAAATGGTCGAAATTGGAGAATATCATGCTAAGTGAGATAAGCCAATCTCAAAAAACTAAAGGACGAATGATCTCGCTGATAAGCGGATGAGGACATATAATGGGGGGTGGGAGGGGCTAGCATTAGGTTTAGGGTTAGGTTTAGAGTTAGGCTAAGGAGAGCAGTAAGAATGAAGGAAAGAAGGACTGTGTAGAGGGAAAAGAGGGGTGGGAGGGGTGGGAGGGGTGGGAGGGGTGGGGGGGAGGGGAAAAATATAATAAACATCATTACCCTATGTAAACGTAAAAAAAAAATAAATAAATAAAAAAAAATAAATAAATTTCATGCATTTAAAAAAAAAAAAAAAAAAAAAAGAGTGTCATTCTAAATCCTCTTTTAAATCTGAAGCGATAACTACCTAAAATCCTGACCTGCCAGTTTCTCAAACATTTTTAGCTTGCACTTTTATAGCCCCTTGGATATCAACTAGGTTATACATTACATTAGCCAAAAGTAGAATAAGAGAGCCAAGAATATTTGGTGCCTTCAGAGAATGTGATTCAGCACAAAAACTGTGAAAGAAGTAAGAAAATCGAACAAATGAGGGTATATGCCCTACAAATGTGGTGGGGAATGCTGAAAGACTGCCCTCTCTACCTCACCTTCCTGTCTAGTTGCAGATCTCCATGGCATGTGTGGAACAGAATGGAACTGTACTGTCTAGAAGATGCTACTTCAAATTAATGAAGTGAGGTTTTGGACAACAAACAACTGTACTTTTATGCTGTTTAACTCCTTTAAATAATAACTAAAATGATGACTGAAAATGTTACATATTGTTGTTTAATATCCTCAGGACTATGATCAATATAGAAAAACTCAAGAGAAATATTTTGTAAGAATTTTGTCCAGGGTTTCTCCTGAAGTTAAAAGATGTATTGGAAAGCAATGGCATTGACCAATTCCCAGGAACTTACCATAAAGCCTACTGTCTGAGTCCATATTGTGCTATCATAGAAGAATACACCAGACTGCGTAATTTATAATGAACAGAACTTACCAGATCTGGTGGCTAGGAAGTTCAAGACTCAAGGTCAGAATTTGGCAAGGGCCTTCTTGTTGCACCATTTTAGAGCAGAAGTGGAATTGTAAGAGAAGAAGAGAGGGTTGGGGCAGGGACCAAATGGAACTTACCCTTGCTCTTTTACAACAAGCACACTCCCAAGATAATGGTATTAGTCCATTCAGGAGGAATAGCCCTCATGGCCTAGCACCTAATCACCTTGCCAACTAATATTGTTATGGCGATTTAATTACAGCGTGACTGTTGAAGGGTTCAAATATTCAAACTATAACACTGTTACAAAAACATTTATATTAATAATGTTTTATCTACACAAATTTAATTTGAGGCAGGATAAGTGTGTGTTCTGACTATTCTTTATATGCAACTCTTACAAAATTACTTTGTGATTCTCAGGGACTCAGGGAAAAATGGAACAGCTTTATTTAAAAGATAGAAATATAGATTTTTATAGAGATGTAGATGGAGGTAGGTCTAAATATAGAGATAAATCATGTGATTTAGGAATTGCAAAATAAATAAAAATCATCAGAGATCTGAACATTTGATTAAGATGGAGTCACTGGTTCCAGCTTAGTAATCAGGGATTTTTTTGTTTGTTTTCTTATTTTCTTAAATAATCAAGGGCATAATAAAGTTATAATGCTCAAGAACACAAAGTAGAGAAAATTAAATTATTCTAGGAAGAGACAGTCTATGTAATCTGGAAACCAATTACACAGGATAATTTTCCACATAGTGAAAAAGTCATTAATCAGGAAATCATGTAAGCAAAACAGTGGAGATGAGTTAAACCATGCTAAAAATTTTACATATTTCATAGTTTATTATCAGACTCAGATATTATAGATAAAGGCCAATAAATTCACTTTCAGAATTTGCCCTTTATTATGATCTTTTATATTCTGGAACATATGTACACTTCAATTTAGGAGGCAGAGTGTCTACATGGTCAACCTTTTTCATAAATACATGAAGATGATAATATGCAATGCAATTATCATTGCTCTTTCAAAATGAATCAATAAATACAAAACAAAATATGCCTAAACTTTAATTTTCAATATGGCAAATATTCATAAACTTGAAAGTGTTAATAGGTCAGAAGATCAAAATATTTGAGAACCATTTTTTCCTTAAATAATGCAGACACACACATACAGTTGTATTTATTTATCACTATTGTTTCCAGTTTTAGCAAGTCCTATTAATTATAACTTTTAACCAAAGTTACCACCTTATACTTTACACAGAAAACTAAGTGGTAGAATATTGAAAACTGTCTGTTATACATAAGCATTTCAACTGACTACCAGAGCTCATGAACTCATATAACACAATTTTTGCAACCAAATATAATCTTTTAATACATTTTTTTTAGTTGCAGATGGACGCAATACCTTTATTTTATTTATTTATCTTTATGTGTGCTGTAGATCAAACCCAGGGCCTCACACGTGCTAGGCAAGCACTCCACGACTAAGCTACAACCCCAGCACCCAATATAATCTTTTAACATCTTTTTAAAGTGACAAGAATAAACATTCATTAATATAACCTGAAGCAACAATCCTTTCATAGCATAAAAATAAAAAATAAAGTTATACAAAAAGCATATTCAATAATTAATGTTTGAGGATTCTATTTTACTTAGAAATTATCCTGGCACCAAATGATTATTCATTAATTAACCCAATTTAACATCAATCCTAGATTTTAAGCTAGATATCATAATTATGTTCTCAATTATAAAACATAATTGCTGTCGAAGTAAAATTTCTCAGGATAATGTTCCAATTTATTTGAACACAAATTTATGTTTTCCATAATCCTAAATATTATGCAATATTCAAGTAGTATATTTTATCTCTAAACCCATGTAAGTTTAGGGAAAGCAAGGTAAAACAAAATGTATGCTTGGACTATACTCAATATATATAAGTCAGAAACATTGTTTTATATTAAACTACATTTTTCTAAATTAGACTAATTTATCAAAGATACATTTATTAGCTAAACATGGATTTTTTAAAGTGTTTCCATGTTAGTTATTATAAGAAACTATTTTGTTTAAGTCTAAAACACTTAAAATATAAGTAGTTTACTTATTTTCTGAAAATTTAGGAGTATTTGATTTGTATTAGCATTTATTTATCTAAATAAACCAGTCAACACCAAGTTATTTTATGTTGTGAGGCTGTATAATATAATTTATTAATATTCTCACATAATAAAGTGTAAAGACCTTTCTGAGTCACAGATATAAAGACAGAGTGTTTATAAATTCAGATCTATACTTTTGCCACAGATCAAGAGTAAATATCAAAACTCATCATCCAGACAGCAAGTGGCTACTTTTCATTCCACTGAGCATAAGATTCTCCATTGTTTTGCACTCAAAATGGGCAAATAGACAAAACAAACACAAAAGACCAACAAACCAGCCTCTGTTGTCTCTCTCCCAACAGAGTACACAACCTGCCTCGGTCATCTATTAACATTTACATAAATCATTAGATGGTCAGACCATGAAACTCGAATTTCCAGTCATTGCTGTCAACAATGGAGAATAACTTAGTGGCTGTAAGCAAAACAAAAAAAATAAAAATCACTAGAGGACAGAGAAATAGAGTTGGAAAAGTTACAATCTATTGCCTCTTGGGTTTCTCCTCAGGAAACCAAGAAAAGGCATACCTGAGCTTAAGTCCCCCATATACTTTTGGCAACACACTTTAGCTGGCTTTGTTAGGTAAATCCACTGGATATCATGGTGATTATTCTCGCAACTGGTGCAAGAAAATCATTCTAAAAAGATAAAATCAGGTGAAAATATTTTTGAAAAGCATGGGTCAAAGATTTCAATTAGTAAGATATTATATCCAGTTGAAAGGAGAACCCAAGAGCTAGACACTCTGAAAAGACAGCACACTGCAAAAAAAAATGGACAAGTAAATCCAAATTGGCAAAACTGGTCAATTCCTACAGGATAATAAGTAACTGTAATTGCAGTTTTACAAGTAAGAACTATCATTTTCTATAATGTACCGAACTACAAAACAGCTCAAAGACAAGGAAGGTGAGTTAATCCTGACCACTAGACAAGAGGTCTAGAAATCTTTTTGGTTCATTTCAAAATCTTTTACAATTATCCTTATGAAATGAGAAGTCTGAAATGCAAATACAAAGACACATAGCATGCTTATAAATTCAGATCTACACTTTTACCAAGAGTTAACACACAAGCACAAAACTCACAGTCCTCGATTGGTTCCTTCCCCTGATGGTAACAGATTTCTCTTCTGACCCTGCAACAAGGGCCTCCGGAGAGGGCTGCTGGGAAGATTTGAGGAGATAATGTATGCAAAGTACCTAGTACTCTTCCTTCTACTCTTGTATGTCTAATTCCACTATTAAATGTAGCATTTAAACCAGGTGTGGTGGCTCACGCCTGTAATCCCAGCAGCTCAGGAGGCAGAGGCAGGAGGATTGCAGGTTCGAAGTCAGTCTCAGCAACTCAGCAAGGGCTTAAGCAATTTTAGCAAGACCTTATCTCAAATAAATTTTTTTAAAAGGTCTGGGGATGTGGTTCAGTGGTTAAGTGAACCTAGTTAGGAAGGTTCAATGTCCAGTAGCAAATAATAATAATGATAATAAATGTAGCATTTAAGCTTCCTTTCTAAATGGAAAAATTTATTTGTAGAAAAACTGAACATAAATTTTAGGAATTGACTCTTAGGAGGCAAATATTATTTATACTTTCATCAGAAATATCTTCTATTTACATGTGATAAGCTTTACATATTTCAAATGCTTTATTTACCATGAGAGTATTGATAGTTAATTAATATGATTCATAAATATCAAGTTAATAAATCACATTCAAATATTTTAAAATACACGAACCATTTGATACACTTACCAGTATTTTAGCCACTTCTCTCTCAAGCCAGAGAGCATCTAAAACCATAACAGAGGATAAGTTATGTGAAACCCAGTTTAATTTAACTTTCCAGGACCACAAAGCTAGTTATCTGTGGTTGTTTATTTAGCCAATGCACTCAACATGATTTTTAGTAAGAAATTTAGTCAGGTTGAGAAAAATGGACCTTTACCATTAATGTGTTTTCCAAGCAACATTGGCATAGATTTTTAGTGAAGACAGTATGTTAGCCTTTTTCTGTCTTCCTTGGAGAAGTAATGATTTTAGTGTTTCCTTAAGTTCCATATTAATTCTATTAATTTACACATTAATTCTGAGCCAGGCACTGGGCTGGACCCTGGTAAATGAATCATTATCAGGTCATTTCCCTTGTGGTACTTAACATCTCTTCAAGCAACAGCCACAGCAGTAACAAGCAACCAAACAAATAAATGTGTAATTGCAAATTTTGGAGAGAAATGTGAGGAAGTAGATCACAGTTTCAAACTCCAAGATTCATATGAATTGATACATTTCTTGAGTGAAGGGATTCATTTCAGAAGATTATAATTATAGTCCACTATTAAATGCCAGTTAGGTATAAGTGGATGTGAAGGAGAGATTTAAAAAAAAAAAAAATGTTTTCCTTTACTTGGTTTGGGAGAATTCTGGAACAGGAGACCAGAAAGTGGCTGTTCCCGGGTCAAAATGACATTTAAAATGATGGTATATGTAGGGTTGTTTGAGAATTTTTCTGAGTCCATCTAATTGGAGAATAATGAAGATATTAAAAATACATTAACATGTCACCTTATTTTCTTCAGCTTTCTTTACAGAAAAAATGACACTCAAAGGGAAGGGAAGAGAAGAGATGGGGGGAGGGAAGGAGGGAAGGAAGGGAAGAGAGGAAAGGAAGGGAAGAGAGGAAAGGAAAGGAAAGGAAGGGAAGGGAAGGGAAGGGAAGGGAAGGGAAGGGAAGAAAGGAAGGAAAGGAAAAAGGAAAGAAAAGGAAAAGACGTGAGGGAGAGAGAAAAAGAGAGGGACCAAGGGAGAAAGGGTAGAGGAAGGGAAGAGGAACTTTGAGAGACTAAAACTCCGCCCTCATCCCATCCTCTTTTCTTCCTCTAGCTTTCCCTGCCCAGATATCTCCACCAAGCTAAATGTATGTGTATCATTTCACATACAAATTTTATTTTACTACATGTGTGATATCCTAAGGCACATACATTAATGTTCTGTTCTTGTAAGCTTTTAAATAAATGTTTCTTTCCCTAAGCACCCTTTCTGCATGGGGAGGGGGGCAGTATGTGTTTCACCACACAACACTGTGTAAGGTGCACCTGTGTTCATACAGTATCTCTAGTGTGTTCATTTTAACAGCATTGTATAGGGACAGGACCAGCACTGCATATCTCTTTCTCTTTGGTTGGACAACTTGGGTGTGCAAGCTGATCTTACTAGCACCTCTGCTGTTGTCTCTGTGTACAAATGAATGGACACCTAGAATTGGAATCACTAAGTTTAGAAGTCACTGTATGGAATGTTGTCCGAGCAATTATCATAACAAATATGTTATTTATTTTCTCCCCAGAAGTGTGTGATTTCTGGTTTTCTTATAGGGACATGAACATTCATTGTTATCATCCATTGTTAATTTTGGCCAGTCTCAGATGGCTGGAAAATAGTCTATCATTGTTTTAATTTATAATTTCTTCATTATAAAGATGAATATTATTTCTTATCTTTAAAATAGTATTTAATGATATACTGGCTCCTCCAGAATATACTTATCTAACTTTGGATTTATAATTAATAGAAAAGAACACTACTTTCATTTTGTAGCTCATAAAATATGACCATTTTAAGAATTTATGCTTATAAAGCACAGGATAAAAATCATGTTTCATTATAATTGCAATATCTGGAATGCCTAATTGTTAACTTGGAAATGTCCAAAGTTCCCTATTTTTGCCTTTCAGAATATGTAAATACCTTAAACTTGATGGTATTCATTGCAATCCCTAAAAAGCACCCTATACTTTATTATAAATTTTATTTCTCTAATTTATATTCTCCCCCCAAAAAAGCATTTAACAGAAAAACCATGAAAATATATTTCAATTGTTATTAAATTAAATGTATATTTATCCATCTACCTAACTGAACAAGTCAACAGTAAAGTTAATCTATGTTGGATGCTCTTCATTCCTACCTGATGTTTAGTGAAATACTGTGCTTAGATTCTTTTAATCATTAAATTTACACACCACCAAGGATTTTGATTTCTAGAGAAAGAATGGTTCCAAATACAGCTTTCAAACAAAAATATTAAAAATATTTCATGGGCTAATCATTAAAAACTTAAACTAGAAGTACAATTTTTTGTCTATTTAATGAACAAAACAGTGCAATATCCAGTTGAACTTTGGTGAAGGACAGTTGATTCTCCCTTGCATTATAACTTAACACAACCTTGAAGAAAAATAGTTTTGCCCTATATATTGTAATAAGCCATAACATTTTCAGGACCTTAGAAAAGAAAACCCTGCTTATGAGTTTCTATCCCAGAGAAATAATCCAAAATATGAAAAATCACATATTCATTAAAATGTCATTTTAGCCTTATTTTAAACTGATAATGTAGAGAATCCTAAATACAAATAGAAATGCTCCACAATGCTAACAGTCATTGTGCTAAAAGTAACATTTCCTAATCTCAGAAACTTTATATATTTATTGCTTATTTTAAGAGAATAAGGTCCCAAGACTAGCCCTTGTTTCCAGAGGGAGGAGGGAGGGAATTTTGCACAATTTTGCACAAATTTATGTTCCTTCCTTTCATCTGTTTGCTTTTGGTTCGATTTTCTTTTTTCTTAACATAAAGCCACTGACCTCAGAAAACACAGTATTGTGATGCTCTATCACTCCTCAGTTTTTCTCCTTTAGAATATTATTTCAAGATGACTCTGATGATCTTTCAGTAAATGCATTAACTCTTTATTCTGGGAGAGCTAATCTTGCAAAATAGTAGAGTAGTTTTATAAATAAGTCAAAATTAATAACTTTAAAAGAAAACCCTTTTTTTTGCTTTACCTCTATTTTTTTAATTTGTTGTTTTTTTGATATACATGACATATTATATATACATAGGGTGCAACCTAGTCCAATTAGAATCCCATTCTTGTGGTTGCACATGATGTGGAGTTAACACTGGTCATGTATTCATATATGAGCATAGGAAAGTTACATCTGATTCATTCTACTGCCTTTCCTATTCCCATCTCCCTTCCCTTCTCTTCATTTCCTTTTGTCTAATCCAATGAAATTCTATTCTTCCCCTCTACCCTCCCTTGTTTTGGGTTTGCATCCACATATCAAAGAATATTTGACCTTTGGTTTTTGGGTATGGCTTATTTCACTTAACATAAATTTCTCCAGTTCCATGCATTTTCTGGAAAATGCCATAACTTTATTCTTATTTACGACTGAGTAATATTCCACTGTGTATATATACCACATTTTATTTATCCATTCATCTGTTGAAGAGCACCAGGTTGGTTCCAGAGCTTGGTTATTGTTAATTGAGTTCCTGTAAATATCGATGTGGCTGTGTCACTATAGTATACTGATTTTAAGTCTTCTGGGTACAAACCAAGGAGTGGGATAACCAGGACAAATGGTGATTCCATTCCAAGTTTTGTAAGGAATCTCCATACTGCTTTCCATAGTGGTTGCACCAATTTGCAGTCCCACCAGCAATGTATGAGAGAACATTTTTCCCCACATCCTTGCCAACATTTGTGTTTACTTGTATTCTTGATGATTGCCATTCTGACTGGAATCTCAGTGTAGTCTCAATTTGTGTTTCTCTAATTGCTAGAGATGTTGAACATTTTAAAATATTTGTTGGACCATTGTGAAGTGCCAGTTTTCTTCCTGTGCCCATTGATTGATTGGGGTTTTTTGTTTTGTTTTGTTTTGGGATTTTTTGGTGTTAAGTTTTTTGAGTTCTTTGTATATCCTGGAGATTAATGCTCTACCTGAGGTTCAGGTGGTAAAGATTTTCTTCCATTCTGTAGGCTCTCTGTTCACGTTCTTGTTTGTTTCCTTTGCTGCAAAGAAGCTTTTTAGTTTGAATCCATCCTATTTATTGATTCTTGATTTTACTTCTTGCACTTTAGGAGTTTTATTGAGGAAGTCTTTGTTTTACCTTTTAATTCTGAGTCCTTTTTAAAACTATCCTCTTGTTTTGGGAGACGGGAGTTCGCTGAGAGTGAGGACAAACGATGCCTACTCCAGTAAACAGACATCAGAGACCAGGCTTGGAAGGCACAGATCTAATTTTACTTAGGATTGTACAAGACATATATAGGCACATTATCCAATCAAGTTAAGACACTTGTTTAAACATAATAGAACCAACCCATAGGTAAGCTATATGTCATACTAATGTAAACAAACCAAGTATCCCTAAGTGAGTCTGCCCAGCAACAAGTCTGAGACAAAGGACTGGAGGAAGGGGGAGCTCCAGTACACAGCATGAGGTGAGGCAGTACAAGTGAGCTCACATCACAGCTTGCTGTGAGGCTTCCCCTCAGCTCATAGCTCAGCCTTAGTAACTGCAAAGGCCTTCAATCCATGGCGAGTCTTTACCATTCCCTCAGTTTCTCCGTTCAGACTGTTTGGTTTATTTAGACCATGGTGTCAGCGACTGCTGACAGATAAGCTTGAGGAATGTTCCCTACATTATCCGGTACTAACTGATTATCATGTCCTAACATTGCATTCCAGATAAACATTTTCTTTGTGCTTTATTTTCATTTTTACTTTTACATCAGTATCTAGGGTCTTTCTCATTATTCTAGAACTCGCTATTGTTTTATTTCCTCACAGTTTTGTCCACTGTAGAATTCTTGCTAATCAAAATATCAAGAATAATGATGCTCTGATTTGGAGGAGATAGCCTTATTTTTCTTCTCCCTAAAACAAATTTCAGCAGATCAGTTACCAGGAAATACTAAATGTCAAAGAAAGATTAACAAGTGCTCGTACACTCCACAGATACATAAATATAACGATATGATTTGGGGCACATAGTCTGTCCTGAACTCCGTTGGATATACAAGGTATAACATGAGTAGGACTGGCCCTGGATTCTTCACACCTGTCTGTTAATTACTATTGCCCCATTATTACCTCTGTGGGTCACCCTCAATCCCCCCCCATGCTGATTTATGAACTGCTTTTCATATTTACAGAGTGGTTCACTCTGACCAAAAGAAATGAACATTAATGAGCCCATTTACACAGCATTTGGCATGTGGCAAATTATCTGAAAATGACTGGGACCGCACTGAGAAAGGGTCATGGGCATTCAACACTGGGTCTCCAAAACAGAGGGTGAAAAGGAAACAAGCCGAGCATGTGGTGCATGCCTATAATCACAGGGGCTCAGGAAGATGAGGCAGGAGGGTTGCAAGTTCAAAGCCAGCCCAGCAAATTAGCAAGACCCTGTCTCAAAATTAAAAACAAAAAAAGGCTGGGAAGTGCCTTAATGGTTAAATGACCCTGAGGTTCAATCTCTGGTCCAAAAAAAAAAAAACCTGAAAATGGGAATCAAAAATTAAATTACAAATGGTGTCAGATAAAGATCTGATTTCATTCTTCTGCATATGGAGATCCAGTTTTCTCAGTACCATTTATTAAAGAGGCTGTCCTTTTCCTAACATGTATATTTGGATCTATGTTGAAAACCAGTTGATGATCAGTTCTGTTCCATGAGTCCATGTGTCTACCTTCCTGGTAGCAGAATGCTGTTTTATCACTATCACTTATCAGCAGTTTGAAATCAAGTAGTGTGAGGCTTCCAGCTTTGTTCTTTTTGCTCATGGCTGCTTTGCTAAGTGCCCATCTGTGTGGTTCCGTAAGAAATTTAGGTTGTTTATTCTAGTGGGGTTACAGTAAATGATAATACTGTACATTTCAAAATCATGAAGAGAGTAAATGTGAAGCACACTTGCAGGGATAAAATGATAAGTATTGGAGGAGATAGATATGTAAATTAGTTTAATTTAATTATTCCACATTGTACTCATAAATTGTAACATCACGTTGTATCCTGTAAAATATTGACAAATATAATTTGTTAATTTATAATTAAAAACTAAAAATAACAAATAAGAATAAAAATTTTTAAAAGAGAAGCAATAAAAATAATAATTATTCAGTGTGGATTTTTTAAGTATTACCAATGGATAAATGATTTAATAAACCATGAAGTATCTATAGGCAGAATCTGGGTATTCACTTAAATTTTGTTCATGGAGGGTACTAAAGACTTAAGAAAAATTTTGCCTGTAGGTTTCCCAAAGCATCATATGAAATTGTACATATGGAATAATTTCAACTTTATTGAAATAAATAAAGTATAGTTCTGTGGCAGAGCACCTGTTTAGCATGCATAAAGCCCTGGATTCTATCCCCAATGCTAAAAAAAAAATTTTTTTTTAATCTTAGAACTGTGTTCATGAGATTATGGGTCATTATTATTTTCTGATCTATAATTTTCTACATTTTCCAGATAATTTAGTATGATCACATATTAATTTACAATGTATTTTTACTGGTAATCTTACATGTATTTGTTTCTTTTTTAGTTGTTGATGGACCTTTTTTTCATTTATTTTTATGTGGTGCTGAGAATCGAACCCAGTGCCTCACACATTCAAGACAAGTGCTCCACCACTGAGCCACAACCCCAGTTCACATATTTGTTTCTTTAGAAGTAAATAATTTCAGTCTGAGTTTATGGCTTAGTGGTGGAGTAATTGCCTCACATGTGTGATGCACTGGATTCAAACCTCAAAACTACATAAAATAAATAAATAAAATTACGTCCATCTACAACTAAAAATATTTTTTAAAAAGAAATGAATAATTTCAAAATAATAATAGCTACAGTTCATTGAGTACCTATAATGTACAAGGCATTGAACTTCCATGTACATGTAATAATCCACTTCTCTCTCCCTATTCCACACAGCATACCACCCATGTAATATCTTTGCTCATAGAACATCATGAACCTGTGTTAAGGCACCTTTTTTTCGAGTTATCAAGTATAGGATTAAATTCTCTTGTACTTCAATCTTGAGTGATTTTCATGCTTTCTTGATAATGTGAATATTTTTCTGATGTAAGTTATTTGAACTTGTAGAAAAATGGCAAAGATGATAGTCCCAAAAGAGAAATAAGCATATTTCTACTATTTTATAAAAATTACTAGACAACAACTCTATGTTCTATCTTCTGCAAACATATACAGTTAAAAAACAATCAAGCTGGGCAAGGTGACTCATGCCTATCAAGCTGGGCAAAGTGACTCATGCCTGTAATTCTAGCAGGTTGGAAGGCTAAGGCAGAAGGATCACAAGTTCAAAGCCAGCCTCATCAACTTAGTCAGATCTAAATAACTTAGCAAGACCTGTCTCTAAATAAAATATAAAAAGGGCTGGGAATGTGTCTCAGAGGATAAGCACCCTTAGGCTTAATCCTCGGTACCAAAATAATTAAAAATAACAATAATAATAAATATAACACCATGAATGTTCACTTGAATTACTTGTATTTTTTAGTTATTATTTTATTTTTTACAGACTGCATTTTGATTCATTGTACACAAACAGGGCACATCATTTCTTTCTATGGTTGTGCATGATGTAGATTCATACCATTCATGTTAATCATACATGTACATAGGGTAATGATGTCTGTCTCGGTCCACCATTTTGCATACCCTAACTGCTCTAATACTCAACAATTGTGCCTGATTCCTAGTAGGTCCTCTGTCATTTTTATACTCATTATTGATTAAATAAAGAATGCCCTGAATTATCAATAACTAAAGGGATACTAAAAATATGATAAGGTTAACATTTGATTATTTTACCACTTGCAAGAGAAATTTTACTGAATCAAATGTTCTCTTCTTAGACTCCTCTGACTTAATAGAGTAATTGGAGAGGCCTTTGCTCTTGAGTCCAGCATATCTGAATTTGAATCCTAGCATTTCTATTTATAGACCATGTAAACTTGGAAACATTTCTAAACACCATCAGGTGTCAGCTTCCTCATCTTTGATATTGGGGTGAAAATGGCATTAATATGAGAAGGATATTATGAGTGATAAATTAAACAATTTGCATGTAGTAGTCAGAACAATGCCCCAAAGAAGTCCAACTCCCGATTCTCTGGGCTTGGGAATACATTGCCTCACATAGCAAGAAAGACTGCAGATGTGATTAAGAATTTCAAGAAGAGGAGGTGATCTTCAATTATCTAGGCAGGACAAGTGGGATCACAGGGTCCTTATAAAAGGAAAGAGGGAGAGTCAGTGAAGAGGGCAGCCACGGAGGTTGGAGTTAGGTGCTTTAGGATGGAGGGGATCCGCTATCAAGGAAAGCAAAGAGCTGGAAAAGGCAAGGAAATTCCATCCTTCCTTAATGTCTCTGGAAGGAACCCAGTCAACACTTTTTAAGACTTCTCACATTCAGCACAGTAAAAGAACAAATTTGTGTTGTTTTAAGCCACTAAATGTGTGTTATTTGTCACATCAACAATAAGATACTAATATAGTATGTAAAGTACTTAGCACAGCACCCATCACACAGGACTCAGATAATACATAACTCACACCACTCTGCCTCCTTAGTAGGCAAAAGTACCAAAGAGTAGTCCAGGAAAGAGCTGTTCAACCCACAGTCCTCACCTACACAAGTCCACCACCTTCACCAAGATGGTTGAGGCTTCCCAAAAGGCTTACATGATGTGATCATCTCTGACTTTGAAGGATTTTGCTGTGATTTAGTTTCATGAAAACCAACTATTAAGTACTATCTATTTACACAATACTGTTCCACAATGCTATCAAGATGTGGAATTCAGTCCTTTTTCATTATTTCAAGTGTAAAAATAAAACATTTAATTGTGTGTGTATGTGTGTGCTTGCAGATGCTCACTTGGTATTTGTAAGGCTTGGTTTAGGTAAATAGGGAAAAGTGTGGTGTCACAGAAAAACAAAAATCTTAAAAAATATCAGTGGCTATTCTTTTTTTTTTTTTTCCTTTCATTTCTTTAATGAACACTTTGTTAGTGGCTATTCTTAAGGTTTTTTTCCCCCCTATTCTACCATTTGCTTCCCCATGTCTAAATTTCTCTTAAATTTCACACAGCAGTTTATCCCCTCTTATTTTCTAATCACCTCTAACTGATGCCCATAGAATTTCCTTCAAATACCAAGCATTTTCCTAAAGAGACTACCATTGTGAACTATGAAGATAATACAAATTATTTTCCACCTATTTCAGTGAACACTTACTATTGGCTGAAAAAATATAAAAGTTCTTTAGTCATGAGTTAGGCTAACCCTTCCCCCTCCTTTCACCAGTTTCTTTGGGTGATATACTGAACATGGATTAAGGATGCAGCCTGTAGGACAAGCAAGCCATGGACCATGCTTCAAACACTTTTTTAATTGCTCCGCACTAACCATATCACCAATCTTAGGGTTATAAATAGGGCTCAGAACTTACAAGCTTCCCCACCCCCTGTATTTCATAGAGATCCTATTAAGTTAGACAATTATATTATACAGAGATCACTTTTAAAATTTGGAAACTCATCTTTATAAAATTAGAGGTTATCAGAAAATTTCAACTATATATAATTTACTCATTTAAGTTCCCATTCTTATTTTAAAATGTGCTTTATCCATGTGCACACATGTGTATTTCTCTGAGTCTATATGTGTACTTAGATTTCAAGCTACTTATGAGCTAGGATTCCTGGATTGTGTTTTGCTAGCAATGAGAATCATGTTGCCTTCAGACATTAAATATATATGATTTACAATTCCAGTGACTCTTAAGGTCAATGACCATGCAGCATAAACCTTAATAAATGAATACTGCAACAACAACATTATTTCTGTTCATTCCAAAGTATCATGGGACCACAGTTCTAACAGCCCATTATAGTGTTCTGACCTAACCTTTGAAATGTCAATAAATTGGATTATAATGTAAGCCATTCTAAATGTCTTTGAAAGAAGAAGGATGAATGTTATGCTATCATGAATCTATCTCTGGGAAAGTTGTCTTTAGAACCAGTACTTAATGCTTTTGCCTTTAGCACAGTTTACCTGAATTTGCTATCTGCCCATAATCATATTTTTGCACATATGAAATGAATACTTTGAATGTGAAAAGTTAGAAACAATTAAAAAAATAATTCAATCTTGAAGCCATTCACCCATCCAGTTTTGTGATCGTTGACACCTTTAACTCCACAGAACATTGTTGATATCAGCCTGCAGTCAGTCCCATGAGTACATTTCTGTGTAGATGTGGTAATTAATTATCAAGGCGACTAACAGTTGGTGGAGAATCATATTAGGAAAGGAGAACAACCAGAAACACAAGAAGCAATCATGTTACAGTTGTTAATTCTCACTCAGAAGAGAAAAGAGCCAAACAGAACCCTGTCTAGGAACATCCCTCCTTTTGTTGATAATCTGGGAATGCTCGCCAAGCAATTTTTTCTCACAAAGAGCTCATGCACACAACTCACTTAACCATAGCATTACAAAATTTAGAAATACCAAACCCTGAAATGATCAGAGTCCCACTCTCTGTTGTACAATTTCAAACATGAATTTATGAGTAACTGCTTGTATAAGGGTCCCTGTCTGAGTCCCAATGACCTCTGGTCTCTGGTGACTGTATTTGTATTTTTGTGACTTTACTTCAATCCCTGATAAATAATCTTGGGAGTGTTTTCACCTACATTGTGCCAATGAAATCCTCTTGGGCATTGGAAATTTGGAAGAGGTAGTTCCCAAGAAGGAAGCTGTTTCTCAAGTTCTTAGAGCTATTGAGTCCTTCCCTTGCTGAGTTGTGTGATTACTCAACTCTCTTTGATATCCCAGTGGAATTTGGGAACAGACAATACCCAGGCAATAAGGGCTCAAAAAAATAAAAAAATTAAAAAAAAGAAGTCATGATCAAGCTTTGGTAAAATATATAGCTTCCCATGGTGATAATCAATTGTATGCCTTACATCTATTGATTATTGATTGCTGAATGGATTGATCGTAATAGATTACAATAGTATTTCAGTATTTTTTTAAATAATTTTGGAGTTTTTTATTATGCATAACTGTAGTAACTATATATGTGAGATATTTAATTATTCATTTTATTAACAATGCTTTTTTGACTTTGCAAACTGCTTTATAAAAACTCCAGAGCCTCCCAACTTGTGAACCAGTGGTTCAGTATTGGATTTCAATGCATGTCCTGATTTTGATATGAAGTGGTTAACTAACCAGATGACATGTATCCAAAAATGTAAATTAAGTGACATATGCTGAGCAGAGGGACACAAATGATATCCTAAAGTATCCCTAAAGTTCTTTAATGGGTCTACCAATACCTGATTCTAATTTCATTTTAAAGTATTATAATTAAACTAAAACAGGAAGCATGCACATTTTAATGGGTGCTATGCACATTTTAATGCATTCAGAACCACTATAATATTAACTTTGCTGTCAGGTTAACTTATGGTACATGGAGCACCAAGTAAAGCTTCCTTCTAATTCATCATTAAGTACCTCTAGAGACCAACCACCCATGAATGTCCTTGAATTCTGTAAAGATTCATTGATGATAAAGTGGTTTCTTGGCATAAGTGCTGGGATTATTATTGTTGTTATCATTGCAGTTGTTTTCTTCAATTCAGGGTAGCCCATGTTTCGTCATTAAGATTTTTTAAAAGCATGTACTTCACAATTTGTTAGGATTTTCTCAACAATATATAAATAAAATAAAACCCAAAAAATACATTGGTGCTAATAGGTAAGACCATAATCTTCATCATAGTCTCTGCTTTCAAATTTGGGTGCTCGCTGAAATAGATACAACATTTAAACTTCTAAGGTTATTTTATAATGACAAATATGGGATTTTTTTCACTTGTATTTCATATATTAAGGTTGCCTATAAAGTTTCATTTTATTAAAGAATTCCACAGAGGAAAACTGTTTGAAAAAGCACCATTGTAGCAGGGTTCTTAACTTCAGCATCACTGATAGTTTGGAACAGGTAATGCTTTCTTCTTGGGGACTCTCCTGGGCATTACATGATTTTTTAGTGATATTTCTGGTCTCCACACACTGATTCCAGTATCACACCTCAGTCCCATAATAAAATTATATTTAATAAAAATTAAAAGTGCAGATATTGTCAATGTCCTATATAAAGCAAAATCATCCCTGATTGAGAACCATTATATAATCACAGGATCATAGTGTTAGCCATACATTAGTAATTCCCAGAGAATGTTTATAGTCTCACAGTTCCTTTACCCATCAATAGCTATTAAACAAAGAATACAGTAGACAAATTTCAAAAATATTTTAAAATATTTATTGCGTCATTTCATTTAAAATGTTGAAATACTATACTGACTATAAATTTAATATTGTAGAACTTCCTTTTCATACGACAAAAGATATTCATGATATATATATTGTCAAGTGAATAAATTTGAATTAAGCAATTCATATGTTCATGGGAACAGGATAAAGGAAGCAATAAGGTAAAATTCATTCATGTGTAATTTTGGAATACAATTAGTCTTCAATTTTTTTGTAAAACACTTTGAGAAAAAATTTTAATTTTAAAAATTCCCATGTTCCTGCCTAAAGTTCAAATAAATTCAATTAAATTGACAATGTCCCGCCTAAGAAAGAATTCAAAAGTAATATACTAATGTGAACTTTTATTTGATAAGGAAAGTCAAAGAAAAATTGGAAAAGACCAAGATTTTTCCTAATAATTTCTTTAAGAAGAAGCTATCTATCTTCCTCTTAGATTAACATAAGTGACCAGATCAATAACTCACTTTGTCAGCCTCAAAACTGTAATTGCTCTGATGCATAATCAAAGAATATATATATATATATATATACATATATATATAGTATCTCTATGTCATGTGCCACATAAAATCCCCATCCTCAAGGGATCCCACATATGATGATGGTCCCATGAGATTACAAAGGGGTTGGAAACTTCCTATTTCCCAGTGAATTGTAGTTGTTCTAACATCATAGTCAATGATTACAACACATTTCTCACACGTTTATTATAATGCCATTGAAAAGAAACCTACTGTGCTGCCAGCCATGTGAAAGGACAGCACATATAATTATATAAGGTACATGATACTTCATAATGATAATATACAACTATGATACTGCTTTATGTATTTACTATACTAAACCTTTATCATTATTTCAGAGTGCACTCCTACTCATAAAAATAGAAGATATAGCTATGCTTCTGTTTTCATAAAGAATTTCTAGAAAATTTCAGATGCAATTGCTGAGGATGAAGGTAGGAATAAAACTAGTTATTAAGTTTTGATCTTTTGAATTATTTAAATTATGGTTGCACTTTGTAGGGGAGGCTCACTTAATTTTAAAAAATACTGTTTCAATTCCACGGTGATACCAAAAATTTGTAGGAGTTCACAAATATGAATTTCAGTTATTCTCAGACGCCACACACCAGAAAACCATATCAAGTAAGAGAAAATGGGGACATAATGGAAGTTGAAGTAGAATATCTACAGTCAGGGTCCCAGAGTTTTGCTTAAGTGTAGGAACTCTACAGGAACTAACAAATAATATGGAGACTCTAATTCCAGGGCAGTGTTCTTCCCTGATTACAAACTACCTGCTGAACATAAGTGAACTAAGGCTTCAGAGATTAATCTAAGAACACTCTCTAATAGTGAAGAGTGTGAGGCATCATAAATCACAGGAAGCTGGTTTCGTTGTTATTGTATTAGGTTATGGCAGGAGAGAAAGGTAAGTTTTGATGCATAATATAGATTCTTCCTATTCATTAATTCTGCAAATATTGGCAGAGACATTGCAAGGATACTATACTAGTAAATATGTAAAGTGCCATGAGGTAATAACAGCTGTAATAGTGGTCATCATTTGGGGAAGATCTACTAAGTACAAGGCACTGGGCTAAGAACTTTACACACATCAACTCTTACAATCCAGAGAGCAATCCTAAATAATAGGTGTTTGATTGATGAGTGAGAATGGCAGTCATCAAGAACACAAACAATAATAGGCAATAAAAAATTCTGGAGAGAATGTGGAGAAAAAAGGAACACTTTTGTACTATTGGTAGGATTGTAAATGAATACAACCACTATGGAAATCAGTGTGGAGGTTTCTCAAAAGACCAGGAATGGAACCAACACATGATCCAGCTATACCACTCCTCAGTATTTATCCTAAAGAATTAAAGTCATCATACTTAGTGATACATGTATACATGTATACCCATATACATGTATACCCATGTCTATAGCAGCACAATTCTATGGAACCAGCAGACTAGGGGTTCATTGATAGTTGAGTGGATAAAGAAAATGTGGGTATATATTGGCCAAATTATATTGTTACATTATTGATGGTTGAGTGGATAAAGAAAATGTGGGTATATATTGGTATATATTAATAAAATGTGGTATATAGGCAGCAAAACGGATGAAACATGAAGACATTATGATAAGTGAAATAAGTCAAATTAAGGGACCAGGGAAAGGAGGGGAGAAAAAGGGGAAATACTGAGAAATGATATTGGCCAAATTATATTGTTACATTGTGTGCATGTATGAATATGTAACAACAAATCCCACTATTATGTACAACAGTAATGCATCAATTAAAATATGGAAAAAATGAGTTTGGGAGAGTTTCCTCTTCGATTTTTCGTTAAAGACAGCATTAATTCTTCTTTGAATGTTTGGTAAAACTCACCCATGAAGCCATCTGGTCCTGGGCTTTTCTTTGTTGAAGGGTTTGATTACTAATTCAATCTCCTTATAATGTTCAGACTTTGTATTTCTTCTTGAAACAGACTTGGCAGGATATATATTTCTATTAATTCATCCATTTCCATTTATCCATCTAGGCTACCCAATTTGCTGATGTATAATTGTTCATAGTAGTCTCTTAGGATCTCTCAAATGTTTGTGCTTTGTTTCTGCCACTTGGTAAACATGATTTGGAAGTGGGAAGCCTGTAAACTGTCAGCACTTTTATGACATCTTTTTCCTCTCTTACCCTGGCAGGATCACAACTACTGCCGCATGTATGATGGATCTTCGAAGATATCCTCTGGATGAGCAAAACTGCACCCTGGAGATTGAAAGTTGTGAGTCACTTGCACAAGGGAATGAGAAAGAGAGATGTTTGCTTGACCCAGTTTAATTCAACCTTTCACTAAGTTCTTGGTGCTAGAATGTTTTTAGCTGCAAACTTCTGCCAAATTTTCAAGGGGTTTACAGTCTGTGATATTTTCCCTTATATTTGTGATTCAAACACAGCATCAATGAAGTTATCTTTTTGGACACTTAGGGAAAGTCCACTTATTTTAGCTCAACGATTTTTAAACTCATGCTTTCTCCTTCTTAGAGTGGAATTCTTTCCACAGCTTTCCAATAGCCAACCTGCATTAATAAGAGAGGAAGACTTTTCAAATGAAGATTCTGTGAGAATATTTTAGGTTCTAAAGGATTGTAAATTGTCTTTTCCAAAATGTCTGTGGTAGAGTCTTATGCAAAAGATGAAACAAATAAGATGGTAAATGATACCTTAAGGGGGATTATACTTGTGTCAAAAACTTAATCTTTTTAGGTCAAGATTTAGGGTTGTCTTCTACAATGGTTTTTCATTGATCTATTCCTAATAATGTGGACATTTTAATTACCAAGAATTAATCTGATTGACAACCTTACCATTATTTCTCAGCCATCAATCTGTAGGCATGTTGGCCCACTAATTGTGAATACTGGAGAGAGACCATTTCTTGGTTTTGAGAGGTGCAGAAAGTTGCAGCAGAAAATTGAGGTTATTTCTATGTTACCTAATGTGATGTGAGAAATCAACAGATGGTATCTTTAAATTGTTAAAATACTTCCTAAATCTAAACATCAAGAAGGCAAGGGAAAATGGGGAAAAATCCAATTGCCCCTACAGTCTTATTGAAAATGAGAATATTGAATATGACTGTTGACCAACTCCTTTAATTTTCCAGTTTCATATAATATAATGTATAGAAATGAAGATATTTCTAAATTTAGACATATTGTTCTGTTACCTCAGGAGAACAAGAGAATTCATGAGCTATTATTTAATTAATATTCTAACTTTAAAGTTCGTTATATAAAGAAGTCAGTAAGTATTGAAAGGTGTTAATTATGAGAGTATTGATGGTGATTTTTGGTTTAAATGCCAAAGATGACCAAATTCAAACCATAAACCCATTGTTAATTAATGACTAATGATATTTTATAAACAAAGCAGACCCATAATAGGTTACTCGGCCATGTAGGTTCTTCTGTCCTTCACTGCTCTTCCATCGACTTTGTGATTTTTTTTTTTAATTTAGCTTCTGCTCTATGGCATTAGGACCTGATGACTTAAGATTCTAAGATCTTACAACTTACTTAGTTCACTTAAAAGAGCAATGAACTTTGATATGTACTTAAAGTGATTCTTTGTTTTGAATTGCAAATATTAAAATTATCAGCATTTTCTTCAAAATTTCATATTTTACTTATAATGCTTATAATGTTTTCAATTTTTCTTCAAGTTGGCAAATTTTCTTATTCATATTGGAAAATAGATAACTTTTAGTTTCATTTATCATATCATATATGACCAATTCTGAATCTTTAAATGAAACAGGAATTGTAAGAACCCAGAAAACAACGCTGGACATGGGAACCCACATAAGGGAGTTTATTAAGCACACAGACAGTGTCTCCCTGCAGGGCAAGAGAGAAAATGAGAGGAAAAGAGAAAGGGCACGCAGGCAGGACAGAGAGAAATGGAGGAGACAGCATGAAAGCGAAGAGGAGAGAGAGAGAAGCATGAAAGTGAGGAGAGAAGAGAGAGCATGAGAAAAGATGGCCAGGGAGCTATCCTTAAGCAGTCGCATTCTGCCAGGCTAACAGGGAACCAATAACGGAAAAGGATACTTGCAAGCTGACTGATGAACCAATAGCTAGCTAGGATGTTCACAGACTGACAAGTAGTTGGGAGGTGGGGAAATGACTGCAGCAGAAAGGGTGGGGGAGCAGCTTTACATTATAGAAATTAAATATAACTTTCATGGAGCAAGAATTGAAGAAGCCTGGACACATGAGCTTTATTTGTTTCTGCCTAAGTACACAACATAGTTCTAAGTATTAATAAATTCTGAATTGCTAGTCCATCCATTTTAACATTTCATATAGAAATCTGTCATTTTCTGAAACATCTTTCCATGAATTGACAATGTATCAAGACTACAATTCCTATTAAAATCCCAATGACATTCTTCATAGAACTAGAAAAAGCAATCATGAAGTTCATTTGAAAAAATAAGACTCAGAATAGCCAAAAC